>NC_139524.1:12011809-12503265 GCF_947247035.1 Vipera ursinii | reverse complement strand
AAAAAAAAAACCTTAGGCATTACTGTGTACTGCTCAGTGGAAACTTCTGCTCAACACACAGCAGTGGTCAGAAAGGGGAAAAAAAGTAGGAAAACAAATTAAAAACAAAACATTAGGTCCACATTAGAAACCAGACTGGGAAGAAAAGGGTATATTATAACACTGCTAAATAGCTGCATTGTAAGCTTTTAGGTTAAAAACATACCTTCAATTCTGGAAAGAAAAAAAAAAGAGAGAGAGAGAGAGAGAGAGAGAGAGAAAAGCAAAGAGGAACAAGAGAGAGAGAGAGGAAGGAAGGAAGGAAGGAAGGAAGGAAGGAAGGAAGGAAGGAAGGAAGGAAGGAAGGAAGGAAATCTGCATACTAATATAAATCTACTGGTTTTTGCTGTTATTTAAAACAAATATTCAGTAAATTTTGTTCCACAGTATACAACACAGAATGGTGCTCTGACTGAATCTTAGAAACAAACTTTATGACATTACAAGCAATTTAACAGCATCCAGAGAAAATATACATCATGCATATAAAAAAGGTGGAGTCTTTGGTCATGACCTCCATCTTGATTTTTTTCACCATACTCTGAGCACATCTTTGGGGCTTATACTGTAAATCTCTCTCTCTCCCACCCTCCCTCTCTCTCTCTCTCTTATAATCAGAAGTGCTTAATATTTTATCAATTTCCTACCATTATGCCTCACCTGACCTGCTTCCTTTGCAGGTATTCACTGTGGATAGAAAACCCTCCGCCTGCCTCTCTTTTGGTTCATTATCTTTCAGCTTCGGAAGGAGACTGTTCTCTGAGGGGGTAACTTTAGATCAGGGTATTATGGACAACTTAAGTGGAAACTAGGTTAAGCTATCCAGAAACAGATCTCCACAACTACTTGTCATAAGAAAATGGGTGGAGAAGGGGTTGGATGAAGACTTATAACACTTCATTTAGTGACTATTCGAAGTGACAACAGCACTGAAAAAAGTGACTTGTGACCGTGTTTCATACTTACGACTACTGCAGTATCCCCATGATCACGTGGACCAAAATTCAGACACTTGTCAACTGACTCACGTTTAGGACGGTTGCAGGGTCCCAGGGCCACGTGATCCCCTTTTGTGACCTTCTGACGAGCAAAATCAATGGGGAAGCCAGATTCACTTAACAACCCTGTTACTAACTGAACATCTGCAGCGATTCACTTAACAACGGTGGCAAGGAAGCTCGTAAAATGGGGCAAAGCTCACTTAACTGTCTCACTTAGCAACATAAATTTTGGGCGCCATCGTGATTGTAAGTTGAGGACTTACCTGTATTGAAAATTCCTTGAAATCAATGCAGACTTTCCGATTCTGCGGCAGTCGTCCAACAGTTGTTTAAGTGTCAGAGATTCAAAGGACGCAGGACCTCAAACTATGTAAAATTGCTGCAGTGCACTTCTGCTTCGTGAGCCATCTGCACGTGAGAACACACATAGCGATGCAAAGAATCAGGATAGCCAACTCCTGAAGAGTTTCTGCAGAGATGACGGTGTAAATGGTTTCATTTCTCAGAGCAAGCACAGTTAAGCAAACACACTGCCGCTGAGCTGGGAACCGTACCTGTGAATCTCACATCACACTGAAATGCTGGTTTAGATACTCGGCAATAACATCTCTCCCTTATTCCGATATTGGAGAAACGTTTGCAAGCTGAACCCCACAGAAATAAACCACTTACCTGGAAATACTGTGATCAGGGAAGGTGGACCTCTTGAAAGGACTATCATTGGGGTTACTTGAGGATGGCCGATAGCTAATGAGAAGAGGCTAAGAGTGCCGCCGGCATCTTCTCACCTTTCATAGAATAGAAGTTGTCTCTGTTGTTTGGCGACTTTGAAGCACATTCCATCTTTTGCCACTTAACCTGAGAACGTCGTCCACGTGAACATGCCGCACCCAAGGGTCTCCACGTCAGCTGACGGGGTCCTCCTGTAGACTGTGAGGCAGAAGAAGGAGAGGTGGTCATGGGTGACTTCGTATTGGAGGTTTGAAAGGAACAGGAACTCCAGTAGCCTCCATAGCTTGTGAAAAGAAACACCAAGTTAGAGCCGGAAGTAAATGCGGTGGTGCACAAATAGTACTTTACTCTTTTTTAAAGTGAGATGTGTGTGTGTGTGTGTGTGTGTGTGTGTGTAAGTGGCATTTATTTGTGCCGCTGGTGCTGAATTAGCATTCTAAGTCCTCGTTTTATTGCAAAAAGGGGGAGCCAAAAAAACATTAGCAGCCACCATACCCTGAACGGGCTTATTGCCTGCTGTTGAACAAGAACAGTTTTCAGTCCAATTTGTGCCTTTATGTAATGGGTGGTTCTTGAAATGAAACTGCTTGCCATGGTTGTGCAAGAGGCGTAATATTCGGCATAAATCAATGTTGCCGACTCGAGTTGGACTTTAGGGAGGGGGAGGAAAGCTTCCTGATGTTTGAATGTACATGTGTATGCATGATGAATGAATTCTTTGTTCAGAAAAAAGAAATAATTGCTTGCAGGAGTAGACTGAGCATGCTTGTTTGCTCTCTCTCTCTCTCTCTCTCTCTCTCTCTCTCTCTCTCTCTCTCTCTCTCTCTCTCTCTCTCTCTCTCTCTCTCTCTCTCTCTCTCTCTTTCCCTCTCTCTCTCTCTCCCTCTCTCCCTCTCTCCCTCTCTCTCTCTCTCTCTCCCTCTCCCTCTCTCCCTCTCCCTCCCTCCCTCTCCCTCTCTCACACACAGAATGATGTACTGTGCAAATGTAATTGTAATTCTACGCTACAAAAACCTCTTTCCCTTGTGTCAATCTTACAATACGTGTGGGCAACATATAAGGATCCATTTCAAGGGATGCTTGAGTTAGAATAAAATAGAGAATACTTTATTCGGCCAAGTGTGTTTAGACACATTATTCTCATTGACAGCAATTATGTCTTTGTCTTGCCCTCAGGTGCTTTGGAGAATAGGTTGACCCACCCACCCCTCATCTTTGCGACTTCCTCACAAATATTGAAAGACTGCTATCATGTCAACCTTAGTCCTCTTTGTAAGACCAAACATTCTCAGTTCCCACAACCATTCACTGTACAGTTTAGCCTCCAGTCCCCTAATCATATTTGCTCTTCTCTACACTCTTTCAAAAATCTCAGCATCTGGTGTGTGTGTGTGTGTGTTTTGTGTTGTTGTTTTTTTTGCATCGTGGCGACCAAAACTGGATGCAATACCCCAAGTGTGGAATACTGTGTGATGATGGCTGCTTTGCCCTGACTACAGAACTTTACAATGACCCTCCTTTTCTTCTGCCTACTCTTCAAGGATGGAGAAGTCAAGACTGGAACATCTACTATGGGAGAAAAATAGGAGAGCATGCCAAGTCTTTCTCAAATGGAGAGTCAGAACAAATGGTGTCCTTATATCCGCCTTGCAATTTTTCAAATGTTTTCATTCTCCCATGAAAGAAGCTTTTGTGTTCCTACCTTACTCGGGGGTTATTTGAACATTTCTGAACAATTATTCTTTCTTGGTGATTTTCAGCTGACTTCCTTGTTGTAAGTGGTGGAGTGCGCTACTGGAGCCATTATTTTCTGTGATATATATATTTTTCCATCACTCTGTAGTAGCCTATCTACACTTTCAAACCTGAAAACACCCTTAGGATTCCTTTCCTGAACAGAATGAAAGGTTGGCCAATCTTGATTACTGGAGAAAGGCTTGTAGAAAGAGAAGAGATTAACACCCATCCTTTGGCCATCTCAGCCCTAAACAAATGCAAGAACACCACGGCTCCATCCTTACAAATTCCACCATAACTGATTTCTCATAAAGAAATATAAAAAAAACAACCAGGTTCATTTTCATTACATAGAAGAGGATGAAATCTTGTAGAAAAATCACAGAGGTTAATATTTTCTGCCAGGGACTAGCCATGCAATCATCTTTTAGTCAGCAGACCTGAATTAAATACTATAACAATGAATCAGAAAGGGAAAGGAAGCAGAGTTAATTAGATTAGAGCTGGAAGGGACCTTGGAGGTCTTCTAGTCTGACCCCCTGCTCAAGCAGGAGACCCTATACTATTTTAAACAAGTGGCTGTCCAATCTCTTCTTAAAAGCCTCCAACTACAGCTACAACTTCTGGAGGCAGGTTGTTCCACTGGTTAATTGTTCCCACCGTTAGGAACATTCTCCTCAGTTCTAGGTTGCTTCTATCCTTGTGTGCTGCCACCACGTGGCTGTTTTGGGGAAATTACAATGTGGGCAGCCAGACACCTCCTATCCTATGATGTATTTCCTCTTCCCTCCCCTTTTCTTGGATGGACTTCCTCCTTCTTGCTCCCTGGAGGCTTTCTTCCTCTATAACTGGGAGACACACATGTGCTCCTTCATAACTGGCAGACACATGTGCAGACGCTGTGAGTAATTACCGTCTTCTGACCTTGGGAATACTGTCCAAATATCATCTCAATGCACCTCATCTGCTGTAATCTACTCTACATGCAAATAAAGGTATTTCTAGATGATAAAAGGTGTTTCCACGAGTTCTGCTATTTGGAAAAGAGCTGTTAACAGTGATAGCTTCTTTTATACAGACCAAGCGGGTCGGGTCAGGTCTTAACAAGGGATTAATCACAATACAGCAGCTTGATCCAGAATACCTTGATTAGTTTTCCATCCGTTGCTTCTTGTCCTGCCTTCAGGCGCTTTGGAAAATAGGTTGACACCCCCACCCCTTTCTTCTTTTGGGCAACTCCTCAAATCCAGGAATACTGCTCTCATCTCACCCCTAGTCCTTTAAATTAAATGGTACAATTTAAATAGTAAAAATGTAACCCTCTGCTTTTCATAAAATCTCTGCCTTTTGCTACTGCAGAGACCATCTTCCGGCCAATTGGGAAAGAGGGCTGGGGCTTCACCATTTTTTTTTTCTTCAGCACGGTGCTGCCTTTTGGAAAGAGATGGTTTTAGCCAATGTTGCACATTCAGAGGGAACAAAGGGAGCAGTCCCTCCTGTAGGAATCCCGATAAACTACACTGATCCTTGTTCTGGGTGGTCCAGCTTTGTTCCATTTTCTTCCAAGTTTCCATGTGCGGCAGGGGGTATCTTGACATAAGTCAGCAGGACAATTCCCCCTCCCCAATCCCCATGGTACTTTCTGCGAACACAAAGCAGGAATTTGTCTGCATCAATTCACCCTCAAAAAGTATAAGCTCATCCTTCGACAGCCGTGCCAGAAAGCAAATGCTTTCCAGGTTTTTATTTTTGAATGAATCGTTTACGGAAGAGGCTCCAAGTTCACAAAAGCCTGAGAGAAACGTCCTCCCAACAGCTTCTCGTTTCCCCCACTTCAGACTCCTTGGCCAGTTGTGGGATTTTCAGTCCAACGCGGAAACGTTGACTTTAGGAAGATCTCAGAGACGGAGAGACAGAGAGCAAAGGTGGGGCCCGGACTCCTCTCAGGTATGTTCCTTGAGGCATATCTAGGTATTTTTACCTAAAACTTTCCATCCCAGTACTTCCAGGGCTTACGATGCAGCCACCCAGGAGAGTGGGCGAGATTCCAGTGGGGATGCGAAACTGATTAAAAGGAAGACGAAGTAAAAAAAAAGTTATAGGAAAGAAGATTGAGGCTGGAGCAGGTCACACGCTGTCACAATGGCCTTTCTTTGCCTGTAGAACAGAGCGCTCCCAACATGGCAACTTTAAGACTTGTGGATTTCAAATCCCAGATTTCCTCAGCCAGCATGGAAGAGTCCTGGAAGCTGAAGCCCACGAGGCTTAGAAGTTGCCACGTGTGGAGACCCCGGCCGAGGAATGAAAGCCTTTCTAAGAAAGTAATGAGAGGAGAATGGTCCAGCTGCTTTCCTGGAGCAGAGAGTTCCACATGTTTTCCTTTTTGTGTGTGTGTGTCTTTTTGACAACAAGGCAGATGACTGGCTTGGTAAAAGGTGTGTGTGGGGGCGGGGCGGTAGGGTTTTTCTTGTTTCCATGAATTCTGTCCTGCAAAATTCCTCCAAACCTTTGTCTTTCTAAACTCCTTTGTTTTCCTGCAGTGGAAGAAAAACGAGGAGGATACACTGTAAGCATCCTCTCCATTGCTCATTCATTCCTCTAACTATTTCCACCAGCCTCCTTTCTCCGTGCCAAAATGGCTGGCAGCCCAGGGGTGGGGCAGAGAAACACTATTCTTGAGGTTTCATGGGCCTTCTCCAATGGATCGCTCTCTAGATATGGTTGGACTACCATTCCCAGAATTCCCACTCAGATTTCTAATGGGGAATTATGGGAGCTTTAGCACCAACACATCTAGAAGTTGCCCAATAGAGAAAGCCTGCTGTAGCTTTATCTTCTTACAGTCATTAGAGTAAAATAAACATTCTTTTGAGAGAGAGAGAGAGAGAGAGAGAGAGAGAGAGAGAGAGAGAGAGTGTATGGGAGTGAGGGAGGGAGAGGGGGGGGACAGGATGCTTCTTAAAGAGTCACGCTGCCATCCTGTGGTCAAAAAGAAAGGTGGTCAAAAGTTAGAGAATTGTTTTTAATCAACATTTTATTCAAGATTCAGTCATTAATTTTGAAAGGTGTTCAGTTTACACTGCTATTTAAAAGATGTTTCGATATACCTTTAATTCCGTCTTCGTTCTCCTCCTCTTCCTCTTCTTCATCATCAACATCATGCTTTCCCCGCCCCGCCCTGCCCCCCCACCCCCCTCTTATTTTTCTTTCTTGAAAGCACTAACAAGGCGGGAAGTTTAACTTTTCATTCTGAGGAATTGACAGGAAGTTCTCTGTTTTGTGCTCTCGTCTCCTCCGAGGGAGGCTTCGGTCTGTCAAGCATCGTCGTCGATGCGTCGCTAGGATTCCCCGTGACTATTACCCAGTGGTTCTTGGTCTCTTCAGCTTTATGGGAATCTAAGTAGGTGTGGCAGCTGACTTCGCATTCTTTTCCAAAGTATGTCCTTGAAAAAAAAGCAAAACCACCACACAAAAACCTAGACAGAAACTCCAAAACAGCCTTTTCAAAGCTGGCTCCGAGGTCCCTTCCGGCCCGGATCATGAGAAAGAATTAAAGCTAGTTTAAAGGTAGGTTGTAAACCTGGGGATGCCTGGGCTCACCTTATCCAGAAGGTCCTAGGAACTGCGAGTGCCTGATTTGTATGGCTATGGGCAATGACAACTTTTGTATTGGCCTAGAAAAATGAACAAGAAGGGGGAGGCTTTAAATTTCCATATTTTGATTGATTGATTGATTGGCCCTTGGGCCCTATTAAAGTGCAAAGTTCCAGAAACAAAGTATTACTAAAATTTGATCAAAGCAATTTAGAATGGAATTAGATAAAATACAATTCAAAATGAAATTGGAGTAAAATGAAATGAAACTGGATAAAATACAGTCTAAGATGAAACTGGGAGAGAGTACAATAATTTAAGATATGGATAAAATACGATAAAATTATATTTCGGTGTTAACCCCTGCAATCTACCCCAATCAGTCCCACATATGCAGATCTCAGCCGGTCCATTTGGCTTATTTTATTTGCTTATTTCAGTCAATTATAGCGGCTCAGAATTTTCAAGCATAGAATATAAAACACATTTCCTAGTAAACGTGTTTGGCATACAAGTATACATAGTCCTTGACATAGAACTGGTCGCTGAGCAAGAGTTTGAAGTTACAATGGAAGCCCCCCCCTCCAAAAAAAAAACTACTTACCATCCATTTCTGAAGTTACAATGTCTGCCTATCCCAGAGTCATGTGACTGCATTTTGGGCAGTTGGCAACCACCTTGCATTTACGGCTGTTTGCGGCACCCCACAATCACACAACTGTGATTTATGACACTTTGTGGGAAACCAATGTTTACCTCTTCTGAGAATCACAGTGTTTGCTTTACGACAGGGGTCTTCAAACTTGGCCCTTTTATGACTTGTGGACTTCAACTCCCAGAATTCCTCAGCCTGCCTGCCTGGTAGAGGAATTCCGGGAGTTGAAGTCCACAAGTCATAAAAGGGCCAGGTTTGAAGACCTCTGCTTTACAACTACGGCTTTCATTTAATGACTTCTGCAAAAAAAAAAAAGGTGGTAAAATTGGATCTGGTTATCTGATGGCCCGCTTTGTGACTGTTATGACTTACGATCATAATTATGGGGCTCAGTTATGGCTGACGACTACCTGTATCTTTACATCTCTTTTCTATCCCTGCTAATATTGACCATATGTTTGGGGGCTAATGCTAATGTTACCCTGTCCCTCTTGTACTGTATAGTACAAACAATAGCATAGAGTTTAGCTACTGGCTAAGAAAAATCTGAATGCTGATGTCACTCATGTACACATAAACCCAGACTGATGTTGTCCTGAAGTACAAAAGCTAGGAGCAGGAAATAATAGATGGAGAAGTAGAATATTAGCTTATTTCAAAAGCTGTAGAAAAAGGGCTGTTATGCAAACTGGAAAAGGGCTGGATGAGGCTGATAAAGTTAAAGAGGACATTTAAGACAAACCCAGGGACGCAGTGGCTCAGTGGGTTAGGATGCTGAGCTTGTTGATCAGAAGATTGGCAGTTTGGCGGGTCGAATCCCGAGTGCCGCATAGCAAAGTGAGCGCCTGTTACTCGTCCCAGCTTCTGCCAACCTAGCAGTTCGAAAGCACGTAAAAAATGCAAGTAGAAAAATAGGGACCACTACGGTGGGAAGGTAACGGCGTTCCGTGCGCCTTTGGCATCTAGTCATGCCGGCCACATGACCACGGAGACGTCCTCGGACAAGCGCTGGCTCTTCGGCTTTGAAACGGAGATGAGCGCCGGCCCCTAGAGTCGGAAACGACTAGCACGCATGTGCGGGGGAACCTTTACCTCTAAGACAAACCCACCAACAAAGCTAAGAATGAAGTTCAGAATGTCTATGAGATTCTCAGTCATCCAGGACACGGTTGTCTCCAAGATGTTTTTTTCAAGAGGCAGCTGGACTTTCTTTATTTTCCCTTGAAGTCATTTCACTTCTCATCCAAGAAGCTTCTTCAGTTCAGGTCCAGCACTGAAGGAGCTTTTCGAATGAGAAGTGAAAAGTCTTCAAGGAAAAAATGAAATGAGTCGAGTTGCCTCTTGAAAAAGCACTTTTGGGAAATTCAGCATGGCTATCCTTTAAGTTCTCTCTCACACACTCACATTCTCTCTTTACAAATGCAGATGTTTTCTTACAGGGATTGGCAAACCTTCATATTCCAGGCGTAACTGTGGATCTAGGAAGATAACTTGCCAGGCACACAGGTATGAAAGTTCATCCGTCATGAAGACGGGCTGGAGAGAAGATTTCTTGGCCAGATTCTGAAATGATCTATGGTCGCTGGCCAAAAACAGCTGGAAGTGAAAACATAAGGAAGTGATTTGCCTGGAAATTAGATCACCACTGTTGAAAATTGACAGAAACCAAAAGGGGAAAAAAATACCAGTATATTTACTGTTCCCTGTGATCTAAGATGATCAGAGTTTGCCCTCTCCCATTTGCAAATCTGAAGCTGAATAGATGGGGGGTTCTGTATAGTTTCACAGAATGGGAGTAGATACAGAAATACAGCTACTGTATATTGAATCAGAAGCTGGGACCTTTGCCAAAGTTACACTGATCTAAAATTTGTGCTTGGGACACAGATGAAATTTTGAAATTGAACAATAGGATCCACTCATGGACATCTCCAGGGAAGGGGAGTTAAGAAGAAAAAAAAGGTCAAGATGCAACAATGCATCTCGGGTTATAACTCTGAACTGGATTAGGGAGTATATAAAAGTTGGAAAGTGTTTCTTAGGTGGTTTCATCCTATATCAGATTATTTTTAACTCAGGCTTATCTAACTAGACTTCAGTTCTCCTGACAAATGCATTTACTATTAACTCCTCCCAAAATGGTTTTCTTTATGAAACATTAGACTTATTAAAATGATGTTGTTTATCACTAACCATTTTATCCTGAAATCCACCAGCTGCTCCAAGGCCAAAATTCTGCCCGAATCTAACAGGTTCCCCCATGGCTTCTCCTTCGAGGCTTTAATATAAGGAGAAAAATATCAATGCAACACAACACAACACAATACAATACATTTACTTTAAAGCAACTCCTTTAATTCTATATACAGGAAATGTTTTTCCCTGGGAGTCTAAGCAAAAGGGGAGGGAAGAGTCACTTGGTTCCTAAAAGTTTCCAGTTCAACTTTTCATGGGGAGAAAGAGAACTTTTGGGAAGGAAAGGTAGAGACTTTGCAAGATATTTCAATCCACAAACTTGATGGCCTTCTTTACAAATTTTCAACCTACACAGCAATAAAAGGCTGTGAAGCAGCCATCATAAACCAGCAGAAAATGTGTGTGTGTGTGTGTGTGTATACGTGTGATGGTGTGTATAAGAGACAGAGAAAAAGGATTGATTTTAAACTGGAACACCCATTGAAAATGATAAAATTACAGTACTGCTAAGCACTCATCAAGGAGTTAAAAAAAACAACACACGCCTGGAGTCAAATCTGCAGTCAGCGATAAGGATTTCATTTCTAACTAAAAAGAAGGCAATTCCAGGTAGGGTGGGAAAACATTCTGATCTGGAAACTTGGAAAAAAGCTGCCAATCAGGGATGGCAAGGAGCTGATTCATCATCTCTTCATTTCCCTACATTTACATGATACATTTAGAGCAGGAATGAACAGAAGGACTGTCCAGCTAATAAATGGGGCCGTATAATATGCAGGGTAGATTTGGCGGTAAATTTGGGAGATTCTGTGTCTGATGTGCCTATTTTAGGAGTCGGTGAGAAGTGGTACTCTCAATTTTCAGCAATTGTAACCAGACGAGGAAACCATTCTTGCAGGTCTTGGAGAATCATGTTGCCCACCTTTGACTTACTGTTTTAAGGCCATATGTGACCTTCAGACTAATTCCATGTGGTTCTCAGGCCAACTGCAAACATGTTAGGTTCACCCTACCAGCTGCCCTCGGTGTGACATCATCATCATGGCTCCTCCCACAGTGACATCACGGCCACATCCATTGCTCCCTCCCTTTCCCTCTCAACATTCACTAGGCTTGGTCCTTTACCCATCTTACTGCTAAATCTTTTTGCAAGAGAATCCCACCTTAAAATCCGAAATGCATTCCGCCCCACGGGGTTCACATGATTGATTGCACTCAAGTCACAGGGAGCTGACAAATTATCACCCGTATACAGAGTCGATATATCCGGATTCACAGCCAAGGACAGATTTCCACCCATAATAAAAGCTTTTTCCTCCGGGAGTCTAGTGACGTCTAGGTTCATTAATAGAACTGTGTCTCCAAAATGAATAAATCCATCTTTTGAAATGGAAAGCTGCTCCTGTGGGTGAGAAGAGAGAGGAAGATGGTTAAGTGTGCACACCCTTTGCCTTTTCCACAACACACGGCCATTGAATTTGGTGGCTGGAGCAAAGGAGTAGGGAACAAAATGCAAGTATTCTGGAGAATTAGGAGAACTCTCAAAAATGTTTTGTGATGTAATACCTTCTTGTAAAGAGTATCTTTCAGTCTTCGGGATTTCTGGATTAGCAGTTCTCCATTTTCTCTTTTATATAAAAAATCTTTCAACGATTCCTATTTTTAAAAGAAAAAAAAGCTTCAATTAGAATTTAATCTGTATCCTGTATATTACTGCAGCATGATCAGTTGTATAAAGTCTGCCACCTTAGGAAATTCAGCCCAAATGGCTAAATCCCATATAAAGAATGAAAACGAAGGCATAAAAGAACTATGAAGAGGTTTTCCCACCTATGATGACAGAGTAAATGTGTGAAGACAACAATATTTTGTAGACATGCACAGTGAGGATGCTTGAGGAATATAGTTGTTGTAAATTCTTGTATAAAATAATTTGTTGAACCAATGCAACAGAGTAGAAGGTGATCCAACAGCTTCTGCCTCTTTCTATGGCTCATAGAAATACATTTTTTAAATAAAAAAAAAGAGAGAGAGAGAGAATGCACATTTAGCATGCAGGATTAAATCCCTATTTCTGGAATACACCAAATAACTCACAAAATAACACAGAATGAGATGGAAATTTGGGTTTAACAAAACAAGGCAAGTATCAGGCTGTAAATAAAGAAAGACTGCTGCTATAAGAGTCAGCAAAATCTAGAGTTATTGCTATCAAATCTCCCTCTCCTATTGTGCTCAACAAAGTTGCTTTTGAGATTTGCACAAAGAGCAAAACACGAATGGAACAATGTAAAGGGTGGAGTGTTTTTATTTACCTCCTCTAGGCACACGTCTTCAAACCAATTTCCAAGAAGCACACCAGGACTGTATACCCGGCCACTTTTACTTGTACGAACATTGATCATCTGGAGAGGATCAGAAGTGAGGTCACCAGGCTGACTTAAAGAAAACGACACTTTGAACAAGTCCACGATCAGCAAAATAACTGATCAATGTTGGGTTTACAGGTCGCTATGGGGACCAGGATTGGCCAGGATTGGTCTAGTGAGACTGGGCTATTAGCCAATCAGAATCGATCTGACTAGAATGGATGAGGGAAGATGTGAGAACTTATCTGCATCCTTTTAATTCCAAAGCGGGACTGGAGACAGCCACAAATGAGACACATTTTTGTAAAGCAAAAAGAGGAAGAATGCGAAAGTACAACTTGACAAGCTTCTTTGAGAGACAAACACACGTATGGATATTCCAGATTAAAAATAAGTGAACCATTCTTTCTCACAGCTTTACAGTGAATGATATTGTGTTTTCAATGAAGGCAATATTTTTTAAAAAAATAAATAAATGATAAATAAACAAGATAACATGCACAAGAAGAAAATCAAGGAAGTGAAAATTGTAGTTAACACTGGGGAAGAAAGGGATAAGCCAAGTGCTTGTATCTCAAATTGTTTGTGTATCTCCTTCCTTTTTATAGTATTTAAGTCATCTATTGATACGTAAGAAGAAAAAAACCCTCCCTTTTTAATGATCCTGTAACACTTTAATTGGGGTGGAGTCAAAGCTATTGACTCTACCCCAAATTAATAATAATATCCCAAATTAACAATTGTTATTGATATGTAAGAAACACATAATTAAATTCAGAACAAAGGCATGGTTGTTAATGTATTGGCTTAAAAAAACCCAGCATCCATTCAACACAACCATCACAGTTTAAAAGTCAGTTTTAACTTGACCACAAATGTTTTCACCTGCCAAACAAACAAGGATAAATTTAGCCTGATCTTTCTGTGGAGGACTTCCACATCTTGAGAGATGCAATAAAAAAAAGAAACATTTCAAATTTAACAAGCTGTTGGGGTTCACACCAAAGTAGACGAAATGCCAAGTATGGAAATTTTACATAAACAGAATACTAGTTGTGAGGAAGGAAAGTGAGAACACCCAAGCTGGAAAACAAAGATTTGTGATTTCACAGTATTTACACTGTCATAACATAACAATGTGGTAGCGGATATATGAATTCTCATAATTCAAATCATGAATAGTTTGATATTCTCATCAAGAACTCTGTTCCAAACAAGCTTGCTTTTACTATATCCAACTTTAAAACAAACAACTTCTAAATATAAAAACAGAACAAAGGGTTTTGTGGCATTCTAAAGAGCGAGAAGTCTTTTCCAAATGAACATTTAGTGTGTTGTTGGTAAAGACTAAGATACTACAAATTCCTATTTATTTTGGTCACTTATTAGAGACATGTACAATGTACATCACTGGCATTGCATATTTTTAGGATATCTGACATACTGCAGATCATATGCAGTACTAAAATATCATTTGTATATTTAGTAGGACAACCCATTTAAAAGTTCTCAACTTTGCAGCAGCAGGATTATTAAGGACTATACAACAGCTCCATCTTCTGGAATATATAAGACAATGCACAAGGTGACTAAATTTATTTTAAAACTGATCCCTAGATTACAAAACTCTCCTGCTGGATACTTACATAAGAGAGTAGATAAACATTTGTTTTTGCTCAAGTTTATTTAGAATTCCTAATTAAGACTTTGGAACCAACTTGTAGAGATTGCCCCATTTATAGTAATCTGATTAAAATGCCTAGCATCATAACAAGACTGTTTTTGAATTCAAACTTGTTTTTTTAAAAACCGTTTTAATTAGGTTGGCTGGTTAATCTCTGAATATTTGTACAGAAGATGTATACAAACCATCTTTAAAGGGAAGCTGAAACTTAAGTCTGCAGTTTTATACATGTTTATCTTGAAGATCTCTCTCTCTCATTAAAATCAAAGGGACTTGTTTTCAAATAAAATTGGGTTGTCCTGGACATTACATATTAGCTATACAGAATTTAATTTCTGGGTAATTGTTATCCTATTTCTTCTGCAATTCAAGCAAAGCTTAGTGAAACATTTTTTTTTCTTTTGCAAAAGTGCTATATATCAAATCTTCTACAGTTGCTTTAATAATAAACAAAAGAGATTCCTTTCAGAATGCTTTCCTGTGATTATCCAGACATTCTATTAAGCCATTTTAGCTGGGTATCAAGACACATTAAATGCACAACTATATTTTAGTCTAAAGAACTGTGCAAACTTGGCCACTGTGGTTCATTTATGATTAAGTGTATCATGTGAGCCCCCCAAAAGGAATTAATTTAAGAGACACAGCTGAGCGAACTAGACACATAACTGTGTGACAAAAACCTATCACAGAAAGGTAGAGAAAAGGAGGGAATTATTTTAAATAAACAATTACTTCCCATATGTCACCATCAATACATCAATGGCTAGTAACCCATTTTATTTTGCTTTATCATAGAAAACGATTGAAAGCCTGTTTTCCAAATCCTAAATCATGAAATGGATTTTGAATTTGCCTTTATCCAGAGTTGGAATTGGATCAATTCTGTTTTTAATCAGCATGATCACACCAAATAGTGGGGGGGGGGGTTGTTTTGCCATTGGGAGAAGCATGTCAGTTAAGTGCATCTTTGAACACCCATTTGGACCACTCATTTCCTCTTTGGCAGGAAGTTCCCCATCAAGGGGATTTTTGTTTTTTAAGTTTTCCACCTATTCATAGTTGTTGGGAAGGACACACCCAGGCTGAGCCTCCTTCCTATATGCAAGTCATTCTTCTCTTCACAGCTGGGAAGAAAAACTTCACAAAAGTACCATGGAAATTGAGGACTGTCCTTGACTCCTTTAACCACTAATCGCCTCTCTCGTCCTTGCCTCCGCTAATTCATTACCCATAATTACTTTTATTTTTTTTTCCCAGTTTCCCCTTCAAGGTGCTGGTGATGACCTATAAAGCCCTGAATGGCGAGGGTCCGGGATATCTGAGGGAACACCTGCTGACGGCATCAAGCTCCCTTCATCCTGTGCGCTCCCACAGGGAGGGTCTTCTCAGGGTGCCGCCGGTAAAAGATTGCCGGCGGATAACACCCAGGGGCAGGGCCTTCTCTGTGGGTGCGCCTGCCCTCTGGAACCAGCTGCCCGTGGAGCTCAGGACTGCCCCCGACCTCCGTTCATTCCGCCGGGACCTGAAGACCTGGCTCTTTGAGCTCTCTGGCCCAGGCTGAGAATTTTTAACTGGGGCTTTTATTTTCAGGGATAATTTAATCTTTTTAATTGTCTTTTAACTTTTGTATTTTGTATCGGTGTGATTTTAAAATGCCCTGTAAACTGCCCTGACTCCTTCGGGAAAGGGCGGTATATAAATCTAATAAAATAAAATTAAAATTAAATTAAATAAAAAGAGCAGAAGAATGCAAACATTTACAGCCAGTTTGATGTAGTGGTGAAAAGCACTGTATTAGGAACTAGGCGACCAGGAGTTCTAGTCCCACTTCAAGGTACAAATCTAGCTGGGTGGCTTTCAGCCAATTCCTCCCTCTCAGCCCTAGGAAAGAGGAGGCAGGGGCTAACCACCTCCAAAAAGTTACAGTAGGAACAAAACTGCAGGGACTCGTCCAGAAGTCAAGTCCAGTTTGAAAGTACACACAAAGAAGCAGGGCTTTTTTTCTCATAGAATGCTCAGAACGGCGTTCCGGCACCTTTTTTGGATGGAACCTTGTAGGGTAAGGCAAGGCGGGTTGTATGACATGTGTGAGTTCCGGCACCTTTTTCTTTTACAAAAAAAGCACCGCAAAGAAGGTTACTATTAATAAAGGTAGGGCGGCTCTGAAATTAGGCAAAATAGGGTGATTGCTTTAGACCAGAGATTTTGACTATTGGAACATGACAATAAACAGCTAGCTATTTATCCTTAGACTCAAAACTCTGCAAAAAATGACTGGATAATGGACCATGGAAGGAAATTTGTAGCAAAGAACGTGTGTGGGTGTGGGTGGGTGTGTCTGTGTGTGTGTGTGTGTGTGTGAAGACTCAAGTTCTGGTTTTTGTTGCTGTTGCTGTAATGATTATTGTGGATTGTGACTCCTACCTGGCCAACAAGGTCCCAAGATCCCCCCTTTGCTTTCCAAAGTGGTTGTCTCCAAACAGAGATCCATGAATAGCAAGACCAGGTTTTCAATCATTACATTTTGGGTAGATGCCCTGTATAAATCGTCACCCCATTTTAGGTTTTTGGTGTGCACATATCTGTCAGTTGCAGGACAGCCCTGGAGAAGGAGAGCTGATCCAGAGTTTGGCGTTTCCTTTTTCTTTCCTTTTTCTTTTTAAATCGTCTAACTTGGCCTCTTTTTTGAGTTCCCACCCAGTGATATAATTCCTGGGAAAAATGCCCTTGCGAGAAATATGGGACACAAGGATTGGAGCTAATGCTCCATTCTTTTGGGACACCTGCAGATGTTCAGCGTTTGTTAAGCCATGGATTAAAAGGAATGGAGAATTTTTGTTGGGGTGGTGGTTGGACAAGAGGATAAACGGGCAAACAACAAAGCAGGCATTATGAGCCTCAATCTTGATTGGAATGTGAAAGATTTTTGTTACTAAGGAATCTAAGTCCTGTCCAAGTTACCTTCTTAATATTAGCCTCTCCAGCAGGGCCATTCACAGCCATTATTAGAAAAAAATAAAAGCTTGTGCTTATTTTATAGTTAATCAAAGCTTAGTAGGTCAATCAATTTATTACAGTCTTAGGCCAATACAGATAGTCCTCAACTTCTGAGCACAGCTGAGCCCAACGTTTCTGTTTTACAACCTTTCTTGCCATAGTTGTTAAGTGAATCACTGCAGTTGTTACGTTACTAACGCGGTTGTAAAGTGAACCTGGCCTGCCCATTGACTTTGCTTGTCAGAAGGTCGCAAAAGGGGATCACGCATAAATATGTTCCAATTGCCAAGCACTGAATATTGATCACGTGTCTATGGGGACGCGGCAACGGTTGTGTGAAGTTAGTCATATGCCACTTTTTTTTGCAGTGCTGCTGTAACTTTGAATGGTCACTAAACCAATGGTTATAAGTTGAGAACTACTTGCATTCATCTCGGTCAAAACCTACATTTGGGGTCTGATAAAACCACTTTGCGACCCTTTGTTTTAATGTTGTAATTTGTTCCGACTTGCCGCACTATAGCTTTCCGTGTGCTTTTTAACCCATCTGGGGACCAACGAAGAAAGCTTACTTTAATTTGGCCATTGTTGTCTGCTTCTAATATTAGAACGCTGGAAGCAGTTCAAGTCCTGGAGGAATCAGCCCTGCATTTCTTCGTCAAAGTTCCTCTCCTTTCCTTTCTTCCCTCCCAAGTCGTATCAGTGAGCATGTGGAAGCAATTACGATGAAGAGCTTGCGATTATATTCAAAGTTCCACGTGATTTGTAGTGGTTAAATGTTTTGCTGGGTGGGGAAGGAGGATGTTTGAAAGAGAGGAGGGAAAAATTGTGTCCTTGTTATTCGTTACTGGTACTTTTTAAAAATTTAGAATGATTGCATATCCGTGGCAAAGATCTCTGCAGATTAGGATGGATTTGGAACTACATAATTTCAGCTCTTAAGAGGGTTCAGGGGATTAAATGTTATTGTGTATTCTTTGGAGTTATTTTAAATCAAATATAGTTTAGAGTTGGCAGTTTTACTTTTTCCGCATCATTTCCACCAGTACTCTTATTAATGGTAATATCATTAAGGGTAGAGATGGGGGGATTCATTTTCATCTGCAAATTCATTTTTTCATTTGAAATGAATGTAACATTCTTTTGTTTTCATTTTACACGATCAGGCTAATAAACAGAAACTGCCTTTCAAAATTTATCTCTCTGAATGTTGCATTCAGTTGCCAACTTGGAAAAAAACAAACCCTTTGGTATGAAACAATTAAAAAAGTACATATCTCCACAAAAGTCACATATAAATATTTCCCATTTCAGGCAAGATAGTGTAAAAAGGCCGTATATTTCAGCAAAATTATGGACCAAAATATAACGCTTTGAGGAAATCTACTGTATATAAAAATATGCATTTTGGTGCAAAGAGTTTTAAAAAAATAAAAAATGGGAAGTGCAACAGATTGAAGTTGACAGATTAGAAACGGAAGAAATGGGGAAAACACTAAACGGGGTGCCTTGAAGCTGAATATTGAAAAGTAGAAATTGAAATTGATTTTTCTATAAAAGAAATGCCTCCGTTTCCCTGATTTGTATTAACTATGCGAAGGTTGCAGTCATTGATTTTATAATGAGACTTTGGGCATCTTTTGGAGCCTTAGCAAGACCAAATCCACTGCAATGGATAGCAGAATATAGACAGCAAATTCTTTACTTTGTTTTGAAATCAGCCTGACTTTGCGACCTCCAGCACAGATGGTTGTTTGCAAAAGGCCCCAGGCCTGTCTCTACTGCCTGGTGCTTTCCAGATGTATTGAAATTCTTGGAGCTGTAGGTCAAAGCATCCGGATGACACCAATTTGGGGAAACCTGCTGCAGAAGAGCAGCAGATGTACTTGCTGGATGTTAGACTTATTTCAGCTAGTTTACATTTCAATTCATTTCTCCTCCTACCGACGGAAGGGATTCCTACACTTTAATGGCCAGTTAGTTACAGATGCTATAAGGCAACTCCACCTAAATTCACAATGTCACAAGAGGTGTGTGTAACACCCCTGAATTTCACTTTATTACTCCCTCCCCCAAATTCTGCAGCCTCTCTGCTTCCCATACCCCACACCTAAAAAAACAGTGGCAATTGTATTGCACATCATGCCCTTCACCTGGTAGTAATTTCTGCTTGTCTGAATGTTGACTATTGAAGGGCAGGGTTTTTTCTCCTGCTCCCTTTAACACTTAGCACTGTCCTTTCCCCTCCAAACCGGTCACTCCTAATTCCAGCTTCAGAGAACTGGCTGAGTAGTGAAGCTAATACAAACCAGCAGGATACTTTTGCAGCACTGTGTACATTTTCTCCCTGTGATGTCACCCCTGCTGTCGGCTTGGGACAAGCACTTCCCACTCCACCGTTGTTGGCGGTTTTATTTATTTAAATTTGCCATCAGAGAGGATGGATCATTGGCTTGTTCTCATCCATGTCGGGGATTTAATGCATGCATTAAATATGAATGAAAGGAGAGTTGTTGGGGTTTTTTTTTAACATCGTTCCCAATGTAATCTAAACCTCCATCAAAATCACATTCCCCGCCCACCATACAAAATGAAAAGCACACAGCCTGCTCTCAGACAAACAGGCAGGAAAACTGATGACATTCCCTAAAATACAGCACACATTTATTTGATTTTTTAGATGTATATTCCACCTTTTGTGCAGAAAGTGCACAAAATACAGCATAAACTTATTTGATTTTTAAAAAAATATATATATTCTACCTTTTGTGCAGAACTGCTTCAGGTAGATTATATGGTGCTTCATGCTCCCATTTTTATTTATTTTATTTATTAAATTTTCATGGTGCCCATCTCCCCTAAAAGATGACTCCGGGCAGTGACAACAACAATTCTATAAGGTGGATTTGGGTTGAAAATGGCTGGCCCAAAGTCACCCTCAGCTTTAGAGGGTGGATAAAATAATGCATTCTTGGCTCTTGTCTAGTGCCTTAAACATTAGTTGGCAAAACATGACTCATAACCTATTCAGCTGATGCAACCATATTTTAAAACATATCCAGGTGATTGAGTAAACCATGATAAAGCAATCTGTAGTACACTGTAAATTTAATGAGAGTCATTCGCACAATGCACAATTATAGCTTAGTGTTAGCCACAAATGAGCCAAAATATCTTGTTCAACACGTTAAGGGTTTTCATCACATTCGGAATTCCAGTACAGCCCGAGTTATGAACGTTTGCGGGCTAATTATAATTCAGCTATCTTCACATGGAGCTTCTTTTCTGAAGTCCCTTTGCTTAAAAACTGTTTTAATGGCAAGATAGGCAGCAAATAAATTTAATAACAAATAATGTCAGTGTTGTCGTCATCATCATCATCATCATCATGTTTGGTTTTGGAATATCGCTGTTTCTGACATTGATGCAGAAGGAACAGACAGACAGCCTGGGCATAAGTCAAGAGAAGAATCAGGCTGGAGTCATTACATGACCAAAAAGTCTAAATTAGCCCCTCTTGAATTCTATTGATTCTTATCTAGTGACAATTTAATGCTGACCATTAGTTGACTAGATCCTCGTGTATAGACATGAGCAATAAATCAGCTTAGTTGGAACTTAACACATAATCCCGATTCTTTGCGCCTGACATCAGACATTGATCATGATTTCAAACTCTTTAAAACTTCCATTTTTAATCCACTTCTCAGCTTCTGTAGACTAAAGTCTCCCCTGCCTTTTGGTGTGTGTGTGTGTGTGTGTGTGTCTGTGTGTGACGTGAACTCCCTTGCCATGATGGCACATGTTTCTGATTTGAACACTGTTGAAAGAAACGGGAAAGCCTAGTACCACAGATGGGTTTCTAACCAGGCAGGTTTCAAGAACGATCTGGTGACACAGAGCACACCCGATTCGGAGCTCTCGTTTGGGTTGCAACACAACTGTGTTCTCTCTTCCTCCACCCCCGCACTGGTTTTTTCATTTAATAGTGGAGATATTTATAGAAAGCTTTTTCATGCAACAATCTGCCAGAGCAGTAACGTCACGTGAACATGCTGTCATTAAAATCAGGGCGAAAGGGTAAGTAAGAGGAAAATATAGAAATTACCCACCTTTTAAATGTTTGAACTTGGCAACAACCAGTTGGGTGGGTCCAAGATAAAGCTTTTTTGTCCAAAGTTTAGCAGAAGGGAAGGGTGGGAAAAATTTTCTTAGTCATTCCACAGCCTGTTTTGTTAAAAAAAAAACAACAACTATCTGACCCGCTGTGTGATTTACACGAAGGAAACTCATCTACTATTTTGAAATATAGAATTTAAGGAAGTCTCTTTCTGTTGGCCAAGTTTTTATTTTACCCTTGAAGAATTGTGAATGAATTCTGCACTACACATGCAGTTGGGGCATGTGATAGTTAAAACAATTAATCAGTGGAACAGCCTGTCTCTAGAAGCTGTGAATGCTCCAACACTGGAGGTTTTTAAGAAGAGACTGGACAGCCATTTGCCTGAAATGGTATAGGGTTTCCTGCCTGAGCAGGGGGGTTGGACTAGATGACCTCCAAGGTCCCTTCCAACTTTATTATTATTGTTGTTGTAAGTTCCTTTCTTCCCACCCCAATTTAAATCCTACATCAGCCTAGCCATTCTAGGCATCTGATGAAGAGAAATGCAGCTCACCAAAACTTGTACTTTTAAATAAAATTTGTGAGATGGAAAAGATGCTGCTTGACTCTTGATTCATTCAGTCACACACACACACACACACACACACACACACACACACACACACGGTTACTGGGCTACTGTGTCTAGAATTTGAGTTTTGCCTTGAGCTCTGTATTAAATTACCCACTTTAAACATCTACATGGAGTATCAACAGCTTGTTGAACCAGCATCAGATTGGAACTAGTGAAAATATGTCTGCTGTACTTGAAATGATTCCTGCCCCTCCCCATTTGCATGTAAGGGAAATATCCGTAAGTGAAGCAAGCAACTAAATCAGCATTTTTCAAACTTGGCAACGTGAAGATCCGCGGACTTCAACTCTCAGAATTTCCCAGCCAACATGGCTGAGGAATTCTGGGAGTTGAAGTCCATGCGTGTTCAAGTTGCCAAGTTTCAAAAACATGGATGGAAAAAGCTTGTCTGGAAGCACGCGGGCATCCCATCCTGCCCCAGAGAGAACCTCCTATTGTCCTTTAAAACCAGCTTGGCATGTTTCTGAAACTACCCTTTTCAAAGGACAAAAGAAAGAAAATACAGGACACAGAATCATGGTCTCCAGTTATAAGAAAAGCGGCACAAGTTGAAAACTGGAGAAAATGCCGTAATGGGGAGAGGAATTTGATGGCGGACCCAATGGTCCTTTCTTTTGCCCCATGTCTTCAAGGAGATGTAATTTATTTAATTTATTATGGATTTTGTCTAGGTCGGAGAGCTTGAGCTCGTCAGCCACAAAAGCCTCTTTCAACTCTATAATTCAATCACTACAAAGTCCTGCAAAGACCAGTGTTAGAAAACAAATTAAGCATTAAAATGTGAACACACACACACACACACACACACACACACACACACACACACACACACGGAGCCTTCTATGAATAGCCCAAGAGAATTAGTTTAAACTCATTACATTTAATTGGCTCTTAGGAACTTAAGAGGAACATAAATAGTGTAGTCTCTTTATGGCATCAATTATTGCTAGCCCTAACCTATCATGGGAATTTTTTTCTTCCTTTCTTTTCTTTCAATTAAGTACTGACCTCTTTCTATTTGGGGCAACTCTGCTCTACGTCTAAGAGCATTCTTGGTGAGAAACTCTACCAAGCTCTGTGTAGAAGATCTATTCCAGCCTAAATCGGCCAACAGGGCTGAAATAGTTTCGCTCATTCCCTGACCACGCTAAAGGAATCTTTTTCATTCAGAAAAATCAGATCCAAGGTAACCTACCGTCTAATGTGGAGGCGGGGGTGTTCCCTCAAATCTTGGCAACTTGAAGACATGTGGACTTCAACTCCCAGTATTCCCCAGTCACCATTCTGGGAGATGAAGTCTATATCCTAAAGTTGCAAGCTTGAGAAACACTGTCTAACAGGTTAACGCTGCTATACATTGAGGTACGTGTTTTTAAGCTGCGATCCCAAAACCCAGTTTGGCTGCATTTGCAAAGGATGGCAAAGGACAAACTAGTCCAACCTGATTTATCCAGGCATATTATGGAAAACCATCCCCAAAAGGATTTAATAAGAAAGCAATAGATAAACCAAGAGAGCAAGAGTGGGTGTGCATAAATAGCCTCATTGAAGAGTCCTCTTCATATTTTTCAGATGTGGGATGTAGTAGAGGGCGGTTTTTGTTCTTAAGGCTATTTTTTTGCCTGGGCCCAAAGATTTCCTTACTGCAATGTAGATCTGACATGGCAGCTTTGCATTCACATGCTCAGGTATTCATGGAAAGGACCTCACCTCCTGAAGCCATAACCACGAACAAACCATTGCAGTTGCACTCATCCATCACACTAAGTTGGTACCAAGTCTGTTTGTTTGCTGCCTTGGATATAGTTTTTGACTTCTGGTGACTTCCTGGACTATCCGTGTAGTTTCTTAGCAAAGTTTTGGTTTTTTTTTTTGCTATTGCCTCCTTCTTCCTAGGCCTGAGGGACCGTAACTCTAACTGACCCAATGTCACTCATCTGGCTTCGTGCCTAAAACAGAACTACAACTCCCAATTTCCTGGTCTCTATCCTGATGCCTTAACCACTACACCAAGGTAGTGCTGGTACTTACCTTTAAAGCCCTACATGGCCTAGGCCCGGGATATTTGCAGGACCGTCTGCTGCCGGGAACGATCTCCCATCGCCCAGTGCACTCACACAGAGAGGGCCTCCTCAGGGTACCGTCAGCTAGACAATGTCGGCTGGCGACCCCCAGGGGAAGAGCCTTCTCTGTGGGAGTGCCAGCCCTGTGGAACCAACTCCCCCTTGAGCTTCGGATGGCCCAAGATCTCCGGTCCTTTCGCCGCAACCTCAAAACATTCCTTTTCCATCAGGCTGACCTGGACTGACGACAGGGATTTTTAAAATGTTTTAAATTTTATTATTGGGGCTGCTAGTTTAATCCTTTTTAAACTTTTGTATTATTGTATTTTTTATTGTTGTTAGCCGCCCTGAGTCCTTTGGGAGATAGGGCGGCATATAAGTCCCAAAAATAAATAGATAGATAGATAGATAGATAGATAGATAGATAGATAGATAGATAGATAGATAGATAGATAGATAGATAGGCTTGCTAAGTTTGATGGCTTAATTAGAAATCATGGTTTGAAAAGTCACTTGGGCAGCTCATTCCCAAGTTGTACACCTGTTGACAGAGCTTTTGCTCTTCAAAAAATAGAGATTTTTTAAAAACACAACTCATCCCACTTGCAAGTGAAATAGCTTTCACTTGGAGAGCTCTTCCCAAGTGAAAAGATGGAAAGACAGCTCAAAGGGAATTCAATCGGCCTTTTTTCCTCCTTTTACAGGAAATGGATGAAGTCTAGGCTGAAATAATTTCTCAGGCTGTTTTTTAAACTGCTGCTGTGGAGGAAACATATCCTGTTAACAACAGGAAACCAATCGCCTTTGCTAAGTAACCGAGTTCTCCAGCATAACTGAGGACCAAGATAGGGAGGCGGGAAAAATGCAAACTGGGTGCCTGCTTGAGGATGAAAGAGAGCTATTAAATGGCCTGGAAACTCCATGCAAATGCAGCCAGGCTGATGTGGAATAGGGCACATGATCCCTGTGGGACCCAGACTGAAGAAAAGGACTATGTGCGGGAGACATTAAACATTGCTATTTTATAATGGAGAGTCACAGAAGGGAATGCACTTCTTCAAAATAGGGAATGTTTTCCGGAAGAGGGTAGCGTGTTGCTTTCTTCCCTTGTGAATTTTATTCCTTTGAAGAGCATCTTCTCTAGCTGTTCCTCTTTTTTTATGGCAAAGATGTTATCTCCATCCAGCACCGGATCCATAGTTTTGGTTGTATGTATGGGGATGCTAAGAGTTATGGGCCTAGCCTTCCCTTACATTATGGCCTCTCCTAAGAGTCCTGAGACTGATCAGTTAGGTCCCTGATTCTGGGCATTTTGATCTTAAGTGTTGGGTATGTTGTGTAGTAGTGCTGCCATGGATTCTGGATCTATGGACATAAAGAGTGCTCCCGCAAGAGAAGCTAAGAACGTTATTCAAATGAGTGCAAATACTGGCAGGGGAATTCTGGGAGTTACAAATTCACCCATCTTAAAGCTGCCAGGTTTGAAAAACAGGGATGTAACCCTTTTGCAAGTGGGTGGAAGAACACCAGTTCTATGGAGCCACGATTCTACCATTTGCACGCTTAACTTCAGAGCAGTCAAAATTTTGCCACAGATAGGGAGGGCCTTGTCATAATTTGTCATTACTGTTTATCTTGAGTAAATGATAGGAATTCCAAGGGCACTTCCTTTCACCCCCTGTTCCGCTATTTCAAATTATGCTCCCAGCAAAAACCTCTCAAGGTAAAGGATAAGCACATATCCCAAGGTTGAATTATCTCGGTTTACTCACAATAACATTAGAAGAGACATGGTCAAAAAGGAGAATTTGAGCTGCTCAAGTAACAAATTCAAAGACTCAACCAGCAAAGGGTCCAGAAGGACAATGGCAAAGCTGGGACACAGAACTCCGAAGAAGGCTGTTGATGAGTTACTCTCTGCTGGGGGAGGGGCTTTTCTTCAGGAAGCTCCCTCCACCCCACCCAAGTCCAGCTGTTACTCATTATTTTAAGGCTACAGGGCTACTCCTAATTCCCAAATAGACAATTGTTCTTCTGGTGGCCTTTGAAGTTGCGGGTTCCTCCTCAGATAGCAACAGCAACCCAAATATCATGTTTACAAATCAGGCTAAGCCATGATGTGGTTGATTTTTTTTTTACCATAGCACAAACCCAACTACTGTGCTTTAACTATGGTTTATAAAATACCTTAACCTGGCCTCCAGGGATTAAACATAGAAAAACAAAGAAAAGCTTAGTATGATGTGCAAATTCAGCCAGAGTCTGTCTCTGTCTCTTTCCCTTCTTAGAAATTGGCGGCTGACACAAAAAGAGGTTTTATTTGGGGAATTGGGATTGATTTTCTTTTTTTAATATTCATGCAAGAAGGGGATGTACAGTGCCATGTCTGCAGTTTGAATCCCTTTGCACCTGACTCCAGTCGTGAATCTTAAAAGTGACACTAAAAAAATGGGAAGAGGTTTTCCCACAAGCTGAAACTTTTATATTGCAACCTCCTATGTTATTTCTATAGTGGATGAGTTAAATTCAATTTATTAGACATACAGGAAAGTCTCAAGAAGTCTGGCATTTTATTTTTAAGCAAAAACGACCCCAATAAAACCAGTCAGCTATGCTGACTGAGGAATTTTGGGAGTTGAAGTCCATGAGTCATAAAAGAGCCGAGGTTGCCTATCCCTGCCCTATATCATTTCAGACAAATGACTGTCCAGTCTCTTCTTAAAACCTTCCAGTTTTGGAACATTCACAGCTTCTGGAGGCAGGTTGTTCCACTGGTGTTCTAGCTGTCAGGAAATTTCTCCTTAGATTCGGATCCATATATTATCTGAGAGTTTCTGGTGATGCAGTAACTGCTCTTCTGTGGAAAGCGACATGAACATGACAGAACAAGAGAAAACGGAAAGGTGATGTTTCATCTGAGTCCATATCAATTCACAGACCTTTTCAGAGCGTTTCCACATTGTTTTCCTTATGACAATGCAAAACGAGTTAACTTCATTGTGTTTTTAATTCGCTGACCAGCACACCACCTTGAGATGTCCTTTATGCCATGGTATTTCATCCAAATGCTAATCAGGCCTGATCCTCTTAGCTTTTCAAGATCAGCCAAAATCAACCAGGCTACTCAGATGCAATCTGATCTGTTCTTCATCATTTTCCTATTTTAGTGCTGTACATTCCACTAGCCCAAGCAAACGGCCAGATTTTTAGTTTATTTTGAAAGATATAATGCTCAGCATGGCCTGATGAACCACGGTTTGCTGAACAAATCATCCTTGCTTGGCATTAGCATGTTGTAAAGAATGAATTGGAAGCCACCAAGGTCAGATTCACAGAACTAAAGCCAATGACATTATGGCTTAGTTGCATACGAGCGAGTCTTAAAACTTCAAGTTGTTATCCTGTTAAAGTTATTTTCCCAAGGAATAATATATCCAACTGTTGAGAATTGGAAACTGTTCTCCCTGCTTAAAGAAGTTGGATTGTTTCCACTGTTGCTAGTGAACGGCATATTTTGTAATGCTACAGGACTTAGTTCCGAATGCAACACTTGTGGCCAGTGACTATTCTGCCCAGTATTTCAAATCTGGGTAAGAAATTATATCAGACAGTTCTCTATCTTTAACATGAAATACCTAAAAAAAATTGCATCTGATGGGTCGGGTGAGGGGAAAAAAAAGAAATATGACTGTAAGGGCTTCAAATTATTTTCACAGTTTTTGCTGTTTTGTTATTTTGGACCAAAGAATTACCAATAAATTTGGTACAAAATTGTAACCCCGAGAGGAAATTGGCAATGAAATCACAGAGCATTTACTTGAAGCAATTCAACTCCCCCTTTTTTACGACCCTGTAGTCCCTTAATTTGGGATAGAGTCAAGGTGACTGAATGGAGCTGAGCATTTACTGGCCGGATGCCCTTCCTGAGGCCTACAGAGTTCACAACAGATAATTTTCTCTTTGCACCCTAGGAGAGAAATATCTGCCGCTACCTAAGATTGAACTCTCAACTTTCCGAGTGGGAGGCAAGCATCTTCACCACTAAGTCAACCCCAAATTAAGGGATTATTAGAGGGTTGTAAAAAAGGAGCTTTAAAGGGAGTTTGAAGCAGTTCAGACCAGAAGGAAAGCCCAATGACCAAGAACTTTACACCAGTGAAAATACTCTAAATGTATCTAATTGGAAACTGGCTGCTTAGTTTCTCCCCATCTGCACACATGGACTGCATTCCCTTGCAAGCTCTTGACTCATTTCTTTTAAGTAGGTCTTCCTGTTCTTAAATCAAGGGCAGCAGCAAACAGTTATCTCTAGCTTCAGCAAAATGCCCAAATACAAACGTTTTAAGGGAGAGAAGACAGCAGTTCTAGACTTAAAACAACAGATGGACTTGCTCTCTTGCTGAACACGCCACATCAGAGTGCACGGAAAATGGAATTCAAAAGCTTTTCCAAACCGCAGCCTGGGTGAAAAAAATAAATAAAATAAATCTGATCAGAGCGCTCTAAAGTACAGCTTATCCCCAAACAACATTTGCCAGAATTTTAACAGTAGCTGAATAAAACAACACCTCCACCTTATGAGGCCAATAGAGGCGGGGGGGAGGGAATAAAGATTTAAGTCCATAGACTTTATCCTAAGAATTTCTTTAATTAAGAAGGATCAAAGTCAGGCATTTTGTGTCCCGAAAACACAAAACGTGACTCACACGTCATCAGGGCAAACACACAGACATCAGAAGGAGAGGAAGACAGAGCAAAGGCTTCAAACCCTGACTTCAGCAGGAAGTCAGTGGGAAAAGGAAGGGTGGGGCTCAATAGGGTGTAAAAACACTTACTTCTAGGAAAAGATTTTTTTTGAGTTCTGGGCAAGATGCTGAATTTTTGGAGACTGCTTCATTTCATTGTCATTGGGTGTTGTTGTTGTTGTTGTTGTTATTATTATTATTATTATTATTATTATTATTATTATTATTATTTTATTTTAATCCCATTTATATCCCGCCCTTCTCCGAAGACTCAGGGCGGCTTACAATTTAAGCACAAACCAATGTGCTTAGCAGTAGCCTTCATTCTATGTATATGCCTGCTTATTAGGGCTTTCACACAAACCCCCAAGCGGCATTATTACAAAGTCAGCTTAATTGCCCCCAACAATCTGGGTCCTCATTTTACCTACCTGGGAAGGATGGAAGGCTGAGTCAACCTTGAGCCTGGTGGGATGCGAACCTGCACTAATGGCAGGCAGCTGGTGTTACTTAAGGAGGCATTAGCCCACTGCTCCACCAAGGCTCCACCAATTCACACAGTCAGCCAGATGTTCAGACTGGATTTGGCATTTTTGTTTACCTATCAAGTCCTTACCAAGGACCTGGGATAGGCAGATGCCGATGTTTGAATTGATGGTATTACAGATCTTGTTGCAGGATGGAAGCTGTTCCTACTAAGGCCGCCTTTTGCAATTGACTGATGGCGAATTTGTCAATGCCAATGGTGTCCAAGTGGTGCTCCAGTTGTTTTGGAATTGCACCCAAGGTGCTTGTTACTATTGGTACCACCCTTGCTTGCCTTTGCCACAGTCTTTCTATTTCCATTTGTAGGTCTTTGTATTTTGTTATCTTCTCCAGTTCTTTCTCGTCTATTCTGCTGTCTCCAGGTTCTGCCATGTCCACTATCCAGATGATGATGATGATGATAATGATGATGATTTTAAAGAGCCAAGGAACAAGCTACATATTATGATAGCCGGGCCAGAAATGAAACCTTTGCAAAAAAAATTTGCATGGGGATAAGAAGGAAGAGGCAAGCTTGCAGGGATGATGCTATGAATGAAAAAAGGATCATTTTCGTAACACTCATTTTAAAACACATACTTCACTTTTCACTTCGGGTTGAAACTATCCAGATTAGTCAGTCTGTTTAAAGTCAAACCCAATCAGCATCCATTCATCTTTGGAAATGTCTGAAAATGGCTTCTCCCCAACCCTCTTATTATTACTTTTTTTCCCCTCTCCTCGGGCTATTTGAGAACTTTTAAAATATTTGTCTTTGTGTTGTTTTTGAAATGAGGCAGTTTGTTGGAGTTATGTTGAGGAGGTTTGCTGGGACACCTTTTTCTGTGGCATAGAAACCCAGATGCTTGCTTGGTTGGGAGATGCAGTCAAAACCCTTTATCCAGGGGTTCCTCCTGATTCTTCTGAATCAAAGTGTGGGGTGCCAAGGTGATTGTAAAAATGAGACTGGGCAACCGTTTGAGCAGGATGGTATAAGGTCTCCTTCCTTGAGCAGGAGGTTGGACTAGAAGACCTCTGAGGTCCCTTCCAGCCCAATGATTTTCTACGTTTCATGTTCGAAACAGGTGGCACAGCCGTTCACTCATGCCCTCCCTTCTCTGATCCAAATCAAGGGAAATGCAGGAATCCTGCACCTACAGTAGTGGCCTAAATTGTGGAAACCTTTTGGGAAAAGTGTACAGTAGCAATGCCACCTTTGGTTAAGTTTCCACCCATTTTTTCTTCTAATTTCTTTATAACTGTAGCCTTGTTCACTTAATACTACTATTTTACATCGCTTTCTGGGCAACCAGTCAACTCTTTGCACCATTACTTTAATTTTATTACGTTTTACAAGCTCACTAAATGAAAGAACCCAAAAAAACCCAACCAACTTGATAGGGATCACGTAAAACACGGACAAATGTCCTCCTCTCAGCTTCAATACATGACATCAATAACTGAGTCCCACTGTGATCTGATTGGCTCATTGCCAAAACACAATGACACCTCTCTAAACATGCTCATTGGCTACGATCAGATGAAGGAAAGCTACCTGATATCAACCTAAGCAAGTTGTGGTTCCTTTTTCTGGTTATTTGGCTGTACCTTTTCATAGAATACAGTACAGATGATTGAACAAACTATGTTGCTTTACGTTCTTGATTAAATTATCTTTCCATTGATATATAAATTTATGGTACTACTCCAAAAATAAAAAAGTGGTGTTATTAGCCATTAAGCCTCAAAAGTACACTTTCCCCAAAAGGTTTCCGCAATTTTGGCCACTACTGTAAGACATAAGACAAAATTCTGTTTTGATGGAGATGTTGGAAGCAAATTCTCTTTCGTCGAATGAAAGCTGGCAGAAAAATGAAGATTTCTGCTCTGCACTGCTAAAAATAGAATAGTGGGATATCAGTAGAATGAGACAATCGAGTCTCTTGTGGTAGTCAGCTTCACTTAATGCTATTTCAGGAAGGCCTTCCATGCTGTTGTCCACCAGCAGCCTACATCCATTTAAAATCAATAGTTCCTGACCCGTGTTTCTGAAATACAGTCATATTGAACACTCCCTCCACCAACTTCCTGTGTACAACAATCCTGTGGAGTAGATTGAGACAAAAGATAGCAAGGTCATCCAGTGACCTTCCACCACCAAGGGCAGACTTAAATACAGAGTACCCTGTGTTGCGTTCCTTTCTCAAATATTACATTGGAAGGCCCTTGAGGAAAAAAAATATCTTTTTTTTAAAAAAAATGTTGGTTCAAAGAAGAGATGGTCAAACTTTTTTCAGGCTCCACAACCTGTTAAGAAGAAGAAATTTCTGAGCAAGAGTTAAAATTCTAGTGATAAAAAAAATGGGCTGACTTCAAGTGAACTTTTTTCCCTTTGTCATGGGACATCACCGAGTTGAGCCCTAGCAAGTCCATGAAACAGATTGGAAAAACTCAGTAGAAGGTATCAAGAATACTACAGGTAGCCCTTCACGTACAACCATTTGTTTAGTGACCTTTCAAAATTACAACAGCACTGAAAAAGTGACTTACTTGCACTTAAGAACATCATAGCATTCTCCCATGGTCACATGATCAAAATCCAGGCGTTTTGCAATCAGCAATGTACAGTAGTGGCCAAAATTGTGGAAACCTTTTGGGAAAAGTGTACTTTTGAGGTTTGATGGCTAATAACACCACTTTTTTGGGGGAAGTAGTACCATAAAGTTATATATCAATGGAAAGATGATTTAATCAAGAAGGTAATGCAACATAGTTTGTTCGATGATCTGTACTGTATTCTATGAAAAGTTATAGCCAAATAACCAGAAAAAGGAAGCATAACTTGCTTAGGTTGATATCAGGTAGCTTTCCTTCATCTGATTGTAGCCAATGAGCACGAGTGTTTAGAGAGCCAATCAGGTGTCATCGTGTTTTGGCAATCAGCCAATCAGATCACAGTGGGATTCAGCTATTGATGTCATGTCATACTGAGAGGAGGACATTTGTCAGTGTGTTACGTGATCCCTATCAAGTTGGTTGGGTTTTTTTGGGTTCTTTCATTTAGTGAGCTTGTAAAACGTAATAAAATTAAAGTAATGATGCAGAGAGTTGACTGGTTGCCCAGAAAGCGATGTAAAATAGTATTATTAAGTGAACAAGGCTACAGTTATAAAGAAATTAGAAGAAAAAATGGTGGAAACTTAAACAAAGGTGGCATTGCTACTGTACACTTTTCCCAAAAGGTTCTCACAGTTTTGGCCACTACTCTATTTATGATGGTTGCAGTGTCCTGGGATCATGTGTTCTCCTTTTGCAACTTTCGAAGCCGGTTTCTAACAACCAAAGCCAATGCCAGAAGCCGGACTTGCTTAATGATCATGCGATTCACTTAACAGCTGCAAGGAGCGGGGTTTGAACCTATAACAATATCCTGATCAAGGAAGTACCAACTCAGACAAACAATCAAGCAATAATCAAGGAAGTACCAAGGAGAAAAAAACATTACCAGCACCGTCAGGGCAGGCTACTGTATATCAACAGGATGCAAACCCCACTCCCTTCTAGCACGGATGATGTCACCTAGTTGGGTAATGAAACTACGCTGTTCCCTGACACCACGGGATGACCTCGCCAGGGCTCGTTGCCTTGGAAGAGTGAGGAAGATTCTCAGGGATGACTCACACCCTGGACGGTATCTCTTTACTCTCCTACCATCCGATAGGAGATATAGGAATATAGCCATCCGTACCAACAGGCTGAAAAATAGCTTTTATCCGTGGGCTGTTAGGCTTTTAAATGGGACATAATCTTATGCGGAATTGACTTGGGAGGCCGGTGTGTGGTATAGTTGGTTCACATAGTGTGGTAGGATGGAGGGTTTGTTGTCACTGTGTGTTGGGCGGAGAGAGCATGGGGGGGAGGCTCAGCTAATCTCAAAGTACACATGTTGTACTTTGATAATAAAGGATTATTATTATTATTATTATTATTATTATTATTATTATTATTATTATTATTATTATTATTATTATTATTTGCACGTAGGTTCAGAGAGCACCACGGACTCCATAGTTCAACCTTGAACTACATTTATTCTTTCCTATTGAGATTGGACTTTTGTGTACTCTCCGCTGCCATCTTACACCCTTACAAGCACAAGCATACCAAACTCCACCCACAAGAATTAATTTCCTGGTAAATAAAGTTCAAAAAAACAAATTGTCTTTCATCAAACTGAATGAGGGGAAAAACACAGACACATTTATATGACTAGCATTTTAAAGAAAATGAGAGGAGAATTATCTGGAATGCTGTATTTCTTTCCAAACAGAAATTGAAACTGCACATTTTCTAAGTCTGTAAATTTCCCCAATTTTCCTAACTCGGGGGTGGGGAATAGTAACTTTCACTTCCATTTGAAGTAACCAAGGCAAGAATAAACAAATATTCTGTCTCTCCAAATCTTGATGTTGCAGAATAAAAATATAACCCAGCTGCAAAATGCAATCATAGATATTTTCATGGATGGTGGAAAACCCTGAACAATCCCATAATAATCTGTGCAGAACATGATCAAATGGAGTACCAATGGGGAACTAGCTGAAACAAGCAGAAATGCTTACTGAATTACAGTATACTAGTGAAATGTGCCATTTCTACGCATCCATGCAACATTTCAACACACAAATTTATGGTCAATCCTGCCACCTGATATATACCATCATCACAATTGGATTTAAACCCCCCCCCATAAAAAGCACGCTGCAATTGCAAAGAAACTTACTAAACAGAAGGCTCTGTTCACACAACATGCTAAACCGCTTCTTATTTTACCATAGTTGATTGACTAAACCACAAGAGGTTGGATTCACGCAACACTCTAATCCAAACTAAACAAAGAGCATTACAGTTTAGCACAAACGAGCATGGGATATATTCATGTCTTGATTTATCCCCTTTTCATTTCAAATTAATCCCAAGACCTCAGACTATTTAAATTCCATCTGCAATGGGAATTACTTCTGAGTGAGTATCTAGGAATGTGCTATTTTGCCTATCCAAATCCCTTGGTTTTAATAGGCATTAGCTCACTTAGCTTTGCAAACAATCAGGCTTTCCAGATCAAATAACCTATGCTATTTTTTTCCCCACTGTCCCACTTACATTTTAAACAGGAACACCTAATATTTTTTAAAAGCCTCTGCAGATCAATATTTTATGATGAACCAACCTATTCCAAAGCAAGTTACTTTTCTCTAGCTCCAAACACTTAAAGAAACGTAAGTATAGAGACAACTACAACGGAAGTTAGGAGTGTTTCCAAGAGTTAGGAAAGAAGCCAAAGCAAAAACACTGGGCCTAATCCAGCGTATATAATAGGTATAATGATAAAGAAATTGTTAAAGATCAAGACCTATTGTTGCCCAAATGGTCAATATTATTTTTATTTTAGGCAGTTCCCACTCTGTTGTAGTGGAACAACCAATCACTAAGTTATCAGGGAGAACCAATGGTTTGTCACTACCATCTTCCCCAGTAATCCATCCCGGCTGGGTGATGACAGCACAATAAACCTGAGTTAATCAAACATGACTCCTATTCATATAGGTTATTTAATCTAAATGAACCATGCTATGGCTTCACATGAAGTTTGGGTTAGGACGCTGAGCTTGTCGATCAGAAGGTCGGCAGTTTGGCGGGTTGAATCCCGAGTGCTGCGTAGCAGAGTGAGCGCCTGTTACTCGTCCCAGCTTCTGCCAACCTAGCAGTTCGAAAGCACGTAAAAAAATGCAAGTAGAAAAATAGGGACCACTACGGTGGGAAGGTAACAGCGTTCCGTGCGCCTTTGGCGTCCAGTCATGCCGGCCACGTGACCACGGAGACGTCCTCGGACAAGCGCTGGCTCTTCGGCTTTGAAACGGAGATGAGCACCGGCCCCTAGAGTCGGAAACGACTAGCACGCATGTGCGGGGGAACCTTTACCTTTACCTATCATACTCAGGAAGGGGTTCAAGAACATGAATGCAACAGCACTTAAGACTTATTTACCGCTCTATAGTTCTTTACAGCCCTCTCTAAGCGGTTTACAGAGTCAGCATAGATGACCCCCAACAATCTGGGTCTTCATTTTATCGACCTTAGAAGGATGGAAGGCCGAGTCAACCTTGAGCCCTGTCGGATTGAACTCCAGGTGGTGGGCAGAGTTTGCCTGCGATGCTGCATTCTAACCACGGCACGTCCTATCCACCAACACCTCTATTTTTCCCCATCTAGCAGAAAGAAAACCGACTTGTTCAGGTGTTTTTTTAATTATCAGTGTTGGAGAATCAAGGGCTACAGTGAGCAGAGAAGTGACAGACAGAAACGGCAATGATGGAATAGCTGGGATTTGGGACCTTCCCACTCACCCCTAATGTCTGCGTCTCTATTCCTGCTCCAGTTTTCTCTAGCTGCATTAAATGCATCTCCTGAATGCAACGTGGGTTGTCCTATTAGGGATAAAACAGAAGTAGGAGGCAGAAGCAGTGCAGGAAGGAAACCTGCCTGCTCCACCCCTGAACAGCGTCTACGAAACTCAAATTGGAGGACTGCAAGGAGCATTCATTGAACATCAGTGTAGTTAAGATATCCATGGGTCAGGTGTAAGTGACATCACAGTTCTACATTTCATCATGCAAATATTGCATGCAATATTATACTGTATGTAAGTATATATGCCAGATGAGGGAGTCAAGCTATTCTCCAAAGCACCTGAAGGCAGGACAAGAAGCAACGGATGGAAACTAAAACAGAGAAGCAAGCTAGAACTTAGCAAAAATTTCCTGGACGTGAGAACAATTAATCAGTGGAACAACTTGCTTCCAGAAGTTGTGGGAGCTCCATCACTGGAGGTTTTTAAGAAGAGACTGGACAACCATTTGTCTGAAATGGTATAGGGTTTCCTGCCTGAGCAGGGGGGTTGGACTAGAAGACCTCCAAGGTCCCTTCCAACTATTATTATTATTATTATTATTATTATTATTATTATTATTATTATTATTATTATTATTATTGCTTATGCTTGAGATCATGGCCATGATTAGGAAACAGCTGAAAACCCTAAACCTGACTTGATTCCAGTTCAACCATGACTTTTTAAAACAGTTTAAGAAAGGGAAAAAAATAATTGGATACAAACATCCAGCCTGATGCCATTGAGATTTCCAAAGGTAGGCTGGTCACTTTTGTTTGCAAAAGCCCTTTGGGTAGATCTTCTACTGGTAGAGCCAGGAGAGAGGTAAAGTTCAAGAATAGGTTTTGCCAGTTACTGATCTTTGTCTTGAAGCAATGATTAAGTCCACTCCCATTAAAACAGCGGTGTCCAACCTTGGCAACTTTTAAGATGTGTGGAGCAGCTCCCAGAATTCCCCAGCCAATCATGCTGGCTGGGGAATTCTGGGAGTTTTAATCCACAATTTGCCAAGGTTGGACACCCCTGCATTAAAGTATTCTCTGGAAATTAAGTCTGATATATATATTAGTGACACGTTCATACACCCTGCTAAGCCAGTGTTGCTTTAGTTATGATTTGGATAAACCACGACTTTATAAATAATGGTTTGCAAATCATAATTACTACAAATTACGTTATGTCAAAAGGAAATAAAATTACACGATGGCTTAACACGATGCATGAATCCAACCGTTAATCTACTTTCTCTAGACAGCCAACTAGCACAGAGATTAGGATGTTGGGAGTAGTATTGGGAAGACCCAGGCAGCAGCCTGCTTCCATTATGGAAATTCTTCAGTTAACTTTCAGCCAGACGACTCTTATTAGGAGAATAAAATTAGGGAAGGTTGCCTCGAGTTCCTGAGAAACAGGATGATAAAAAGATATTACACACATTGTTCTTGACTTTTAGAACCATTCATTCAGTGACTGTTCAAAGTTACAATGGCGATGAAAAAAGTGACTTATGACCGGCCTTTACAATTGCGACACATGATCAAAATTCAGCTGCATGGCAACCCAGCATACATTTATGACAGTTGCTCCCTCCCAGGGTGCTTGCCATTTGCAATTTTCCCCATTGACTTCCGCCAATGTAAAGTCAATGTGGGAATTGACTTTAAGCTGATTTGCTTAATGACCACAGGATTCACTTAGCAGCTGCAGTTATCCGCTTATAAAACTGGACGTGACTCACTTTCAACACCCACTTTGCTTAGCAAATTCTAGTCCCAGTTGTGATCATAAGTCGGGGAACCGTCCTGTACACTAGTGCTTCCATTTTGTGATAAAGGTTTTCAAGGAAAATATTTTATCTCATGTTTCAAAATCTTATGCATACATCAATAATCAGATCACACAGGCAGGCATATGTGTGTACGTGAATGCACAATGTTTCTGTTTATTCCAAGTAAGATCACCAACGCAATGACTACAGTGGTTGTGGCTCATTTCATGGCACAATCCTGTATCTTATACAGAAGTAAATTTGACTTCAGATAAACCTAGGGATTAATGTACCGCCCGAGTTTCTTGCAGACAAAGAGGTACGGCTGGATTACAAACACACTCTAGCCACAAAGGACATAAATAAGCACCGGCAGTAGAAATCCTCTTTTACTACTCTTTAATGTGTTAAGTCTTTCTAATAAAAGTTTACTGCAAATTAGTAGAAGCCAATCAACGTTAGCCTTTATTGTCTGGTTGAATTTTTGTTTGTTTGTTTGTTTGCCATTTATAAGTGAAGCAAGTCTAATAAGCTGAGTTAAAACAAATTGTAAAAAACATGAAAGAACTTGCCCCCCCCCAGTGGATCCTACTGGTTGATCATTTTATTAAAGATGCCAAGAAAGAAACTCCTTTCCTTTGCAAATAGCTAATGAGAATTCTTTTGCTCCGATTGCAGAGGTTTCTTTTCAGGAAAAACATGCTGGCTAAAACCAAGCCATCATCCACTACAACAGATATCAAAGGAGAAGTGACTTTGCCAAAAGCATGACAAATGCCGATATCCATGCTTTAAAGGAAACAAGATGCGTTTCTTGAACCAAGGGAATCACTCCAGATTATCACTTGAAAGGATGGGAACAATCCCTGGTCCAGAAAGGCTTATGTAGGTATGGTTCATTATTATTCATGACATATTATTGCCTGCAATACCTCTGAGGACATCAGAGGTAGCTGCAAATCCTTTCCTATCTTAGCACCCTAACACCTTGAAGATTTGCTAAGGTAAGCTGCATCCCAGAACAGAAATATTACTATGACAAATTCCCCTTTATTATCATCATACGAAATACTCTATACGGGTAGCTCTCGACTTACAAGAGTTTGTTTAATCGCTATTCAAGGTTACAGCAGCACTGGAAAAAGTGACTGATCACCGTTTTTCACATGACCATTGCAGCATCCCCCATGGTCAGGTGATCCAAATTCAGATGCTTGGCAACTGACTCGCATTTATGACAGTTGCAGTGTCCTGGGGTCACTTTTGTAAACTTCTGATGAGCAAAGTTAATGGGGAAACCAGATTGACTTAACAACGGTGGCAAGACAGGTTTTAAAATGGAGCAAAACTCACTTAACAAATGTCTCAGCCACAAAAATTTTGGGCTCGTAAGTCGAGGATTACCTGCAATATGGTCACCAGGTCTTGATCCTACACACCTAGGACCATAGGCTTGCCACACAATTTTGTCTACTCCAAAAGCAAACCTCACAGAGCAGGGCTTACTTCCCAAGATGTCCACATCTAGAAATCTGTATTTTAAGGCCGAGAAACTCAACATGTTACAAGGAGAAGCTCCTAAGTGAAAACATGAAGGCTTGTTTCTGAATGAATATATCTAAGGTCTGAGTGGACGCTTTTTTGGAACATTTGGATCAGATACAGTACAGCTCATTTGGGAATATTCTGGAAAAAGAAAATAACCATTCAACTTCTCAAACTCCAACTTTGGCAAAGAAAAATGCAGGTGAACGCAAGCGAAGGAGAGGAAAAAGCAAAAGAATGTGTCGTTTTTTAAAAAAGTCAAGAGAATTCAAATCTGCAGAAGCTCATAGTAAAATAAAATCTCCTTCCGAATCATCCGCTTTTGGGGGAAGAAGTCACACTTATACAACGGAGGATATTCTTTAAGTGTTGAGAGATTCACAAAAGGCTGAGAAAACAACATTTTAATAGATGAAATAAATACTCCAGTACATGCAAGTTTAAAAAAAAACCACTGAAAAAATAATTAAAACCCAAAATCACTCGTTATAGTGTAATTTACCGAATCCCTATTTTAACACACTCACAGTAGCTCCCCCATTGGAAAATGACACCCAGCCTCATTGCTTTCCTTGCAAATGCACTTCTAACCCATCACTCGATTCAAAAGTAACCATACAAATCAAAACTAAAGTCGTAGCTACACCCATTCGTAAAAGTTTTCTTTCTTCTAGAGTGTATGAAAACTGAGGTAACTTTTTTATTTTTTTTTCCTTTTTCATCTTCCTGCTCAACTAAACAAAATAAAATCTAGGAGATTTTGGTAGAGCCACCCTCCTCCCGCAAAACCCCCCATCTCCTAACATTTTAAAAATCGCATCCAGCACGATTAAAGCTTGGACCCCCATCAGCAAACCTTTCCTAGGACCGCTGTAACCCCTGCTTGGCCACTGGCTTCAACAACAACAAAAGAAGCAATGAAGCACAATCAGCTTGGATGCAGCCTTAGGAATAATTCCAAAGTTACTAGCCTGGGCAAGGTCCTAGGAGCCTGCTGACAGCCAGCAATAGAAGAACAGAGAATTTAAATCATTTTGCACAAGGCCTACGAAAGAGGAGAGCCTTGTCCTCCAAGAACTGACCTTGATTTTGGACCAAGCAGAAGGATATGCGGTTGCTCGCTTGCCTGAGCAGAATTCTACCTGCCTGTCTCAGGCCACTGCAAGCCACCTACAGTTCCATGCTTAAATTGTAAGGCTGCTTGGATGATTTATAGATTTGGAGTGTGTGGGGGGAATGTACAGTCCCATTCCTTCCCCAGATAACAGACATCCATGCTGATTATGACATGTAAGCTAAAAAAAAAGCATGGTTTTACTGCCTCCTCACACTATTATTTTAGCAATAATAATAAGAATTAAAGGACTGCGCTACACAAATTCTTTGGTATACAAAAAGAAAACCTGGGGCAGAAAAGGGGTTTTCTGTTAGAGGCGGCCATGCAATCTAAAACTGAATAGATTAATTCACAGAATTTGCATTTGCTGGCGGTAAAGTCCGGGGTGACGAGCGTTCCCTTAGGGCCTGAGATAACAGGTTGCAGCCGTCAGAGACCGCACACGCCGAGTTCCTCAACCTTTCCCTATATTCAGTCATCTTGGTGCTACTGTCGTTGTGTTGGGCTATATCCCTGAGGCATTGAGTAAGGAGCACGCAAGCCGAGACGACACTCATTGCACCACCCAAAATGGCCGTCTGGACAGATTTGCCCTCTGGGTTGATGGTGGCCGCTCTGCCCAAAAACTGAGGCTCTGTGGCAAAACCCACCAACGCACACACAGACTGCACCAAAGGTCCACTAAACAAGACGCACCGGTTGCGTGTCAGCTCGTTGGGGGATGTCTTGACCTCCCGGACGCAGGCCAGGAGAGCAGAGGCGCTGGTGCTCATGCATTTGACGCTAAGTTTGAACTGCTCCTTGGCAAACCTATCCTTGGACTTCTCGCTGGCCAGGACGCAGGCGTCGGTCAGAAACTTCAAGTTCTTGGACATGTTCTGAGAGACCTCCAAAAGGAGCTGAGGGCTTAGGTCAGCGAGAGGGGTGGTCTTCAAGATCCCACACCCATGTTCCACCTCGTGCTTACATCTGGTCACCTTGTAGCGATCCACCAAGCCGGGTGAAGCCGGCTGAGCCCCTGGCGTCTCCACCGCTGCCAGGTAAGCCGCGTGGGCCGAGCACTCTGTCAAAGAGACCACCAAGTCCCCCATCTCCCCCAGGATGTCTCCCACTTCGGTGAAACGGCCCATATTGAGTTGGCTCTGGACGTCATGGGTCAAAATGGAGAGGCCTTTGGTCCTGGCGATGATGGTGTCCCTGCACTTTTCAAAGGATTCTCCGAAGACAGACAAGCTCTCCGTATGGACCGGCCGGCTCTCGCTGGATAGCAGGAGCAGATCCGCTACCAGCTGCATCTTGATCTTGCAGAGGTCACAGGTGGCCACAAGCTTCTTCCTTGGCAAAGAGCTGCCGCTGGGGGTGGATGTCTCAGTAGTGGACTTGCCAGAGCCGCCGCTAGCCATGGTGCCGGAGGGGCACACGCATGCCTCTGGGGACCCCACTGCTGCCACCACTCCGCTTCCAGCTGCCTCCCGAGGAGTCCCCGCTGAGCCCGGCAGGATCGCTCTGCCCTTTCCGCACCATCATTCCATTAATCTGCACAAATAAACCAGAGTCTCGGAGCACCAGAGGAAGAGAAAGGGGCTGGCCGACCCACCACCAAGTCGGAAGCAAGCGGGCGGAAGCAGTGGCCAGTGTCCCTCCACCTTCTCCAGAAAGGGCTGCCACTCCAGACACCGGTCACAACAACACCCAGCCTGCGGATGAAAAATGCTGCGGTGGTCGCCACTGGCTCATGGGACCCTCAAACCCTCGATTCTTTGAGGGCATCTTCGCGGCTCCGGCTAACTTTTCTTTCTTTCGGAGAGGGGCCAGGAAAAATGGGATGCAGACCTGCCAATAGAAAGAGCAAGGTTAAAACTTCCCGGCTGGCTGCCTGGCTTCATTCGGCAAAGATCTCAGCCAGGCGGCCACCCGACCCACCCAACGCCAGCCCCGGACAGACTTCACGCCTTGCCAAGGGAAGCTGGCCCCGCGGCGCAGTCAAAGCGCAAGACCGGCGCACCGCCCGTTCGCTCCGCCGCCGCCAACCCCCCTCGCGCGGAAAGCGGGCGGGCACCGGTCTTCCTCTCCCCGCTATCAGGAAGAGCAGGCGAGGGTGTGGCCGGGCTCAGCTTGAGCAGCAACGGCAGCGGGCGGAGAGCGAGGGAGGGAGGGGAAGGGAGAGCCGGCTGGGCTCGCCAAGAAGCGTTTTTACGCGCTCACCTCCGGAGCAAAGGAGGACACCGGCGTCCGGGGGAAGGAGCGGGCGGGAGGTCGAGGCAGCGTCTCTTGCTCGGCGGCCCCCTTCTTCCTTTCTTTCTTTCTTTCCTTCGCCGACCCGGAATCCTCTGGGCCGTTTCTCTCCTCTTTTTGCCCCGATCACGCCACCCACTTGGCTCCCCCGTTTCCGGGAAGACGCATCTCCAAGGCGTTGGCGCATCCGCTTGGCGGGCGGAGAAGTTCGGGCTCGAGTCCCGTCCCCCCCCCCCCCGCTCAGGTGGAGGGCTGCTCGGGGAGTCCCGGGGGACGGGATCCTGGCCGGCTTCGGTCCCCTCCTCCGGCCATAGCTAGCTTTTCTCCCTCCCCACCACCCACCCACCCGGGAGGACGGCCCGACTTCCAGAAGGGTGGAGGGCTCCCGAGGCCGGAAAGCAACACTTCCTATTGGGGTTTTGGAGGGGGGGGTTTCCCTCCGGACTTCCCAACTTTAAAAAAAAAGTGGGGGAGGGATGCCTGCTAAGCGGCGCCCGCCTCCGCCGTGGCTTCCACCGCCCGGCCGGGATGCCTTGGCTGCTGCATGGCTGGGAAGGGCGGGCGGCCGTGCGCCCTAGCCGACGCGCCTGCTTGCTTGCTTGCTTGCTTGCCTGCCTGCCTTCCTCCCTCTCCCTCCTTCCTCCGCCGCCCTTTTCCCTCCCGTTGCCTCCGCTGCAACCTCGCCTTAAGCCTATAGCAATCTTTTGTGCGGCTTGTCGCCGCCCTTCCTTTTAAATGCCCACGCCCGCTGCTTACGGAAAACTCCTCCCCGGTGGAAGCAAAGAGAGGAAAGGCGGGGCGGCGGCGGTAGCAGCAGCGACGCCGGGCTCCAGCTTCGCGTCGGCTGCTGCGCTCCCGGGTTGGGTTCGGGTTTGCGCAAAGCTCGCCTTGGCTTCTCCCCTCTCTCCTTAAGGCAGCGTTTCCCAACCGTAGGAACTTGAAGATGCGTGGACTTCAACTCCCAGAATTCCCCAGCCAGCATAGCTGGCTGGGGAATTCTGGGAGTTGAAGTCCACGCATCTTCAAGTTCCTAAGGTTGGGAAATACTGCCTTAAGGGCCAGCGCGGCTGCTTACCCGCCCTTGACACACACACACAGGCGGCTTCGGGCGCCTGTCCAGCTTGATCGAAATTGTGCATTCAGTCAGGACCAAGTCCTTCCCTTTAAAAAAAAAAAGAAAGAAAAAAGAAAAAGTTATGACTGCATTAACAATCTGAGGACCCAGATTGTTGGGGGCAATTAAGCTGACTTTGTAATAATGCCGCTTGGGGTGTGTGTGTGTGTGTGTGAAAGCCCTAATAAGCAGGCATATACATAGAATGAAGGCTATTGCTAAGCACATTTGATTTGTGCTTTAAATTGTAGGCCGCCCTGAGTCTTCGGAGAAGGGCGGGATATAAATGGGATTAAAATAAAATAAATAAATAAATAATTCTCCCCGCCCCAGTTATCTTTAAAAAGGGACTTCTCCCTTGGAGGACTTTAAAGTAGGATAATGCACGTGGCTGGGAGGGCTTCCTTTTTTTCCCCTTTTCCTTTTTCGGGGAAGGGTGGGTTTCAAATCGAGGCCATCCATTATTAGTCCTAATAATCCTCAACTGCTAAGCTTGTAAGCCGCCCTGAGTCTTCGGAGAAGGGCGGGATATAAATGGAATTAAAATAAATAAATAAAATAAAAAACTCCATTAGTTGGGCAGACCTGGCCCATCTACCGAGAGGCTGGCAACACTGATTGATGTCTAACGATGCCAAGGGAGTTTTTCCCCAAGCCGGCTGTTTTGTTTTGATTTTTTTTTCTGCCCCCCCTCCCCTCCCCTCCCCTCCCCTTCTTCAAGCTGGAAAAAAATAAGGGGAGGGAAGGCGGAGGGAGGAAAGCAATAATAACAATGCAAACTACTGAGGTCAGCCCATTGGTCTCGCAAGCTGATTGGGCCGCGGTTTTGTTCCTCTCGGCCAATTAGGAAACAGCACAATTAAAAAAAAAAAAAAAGACCTGCGCTGTCTTTCATTCTTGGACCAGTTCCCGATGTTTAAAAGAAGGGTGGGGGGTGGGGGAAAGTGTGCATGAAACCGTTAAAACAATAGGTCGTAAAATGAGTAGCAAAAAAAAAAAAAACAGCACCGTACTGTAACACCTCCGTGACCGCCACAAGGTTGGTGAGAGGCTGCAGGCTGGTTTTCATCCTGCAGCTGGTTTGGGGAAAGCATTTCTGAGAACTGATTGGCTGGATTCAGAGGCAACATATAAGATAAAAGGAGTAGTTTGTTGGTCTGCAATGTATGGAGCAAATTCTGCCTGGTTTGGGGGGCGGGGGTGGTGGTTATAGGCTTCATTTATGGATTGTTTGGGGGCATGCAAACACCCGGGAAGTTGTGTTAACTGCAGTGACAATCTTGCTCTCTTCTCCTTCCTCACAATCTAGACTGGCACGTCTCAGCAAGCCATTGGGGGGCATTGCTTTTGATTTAGCTTGTGCCAGCCTACCGTACTGTTTCATATTTGCTGGTGTTTACTTCCAGCGTTAGCAAGTTGTGTAAACAGAAGATTGTACAGTTAAGCTGCTGAATTCCATCCTGTGGTCTTCATGAATCAAAATCAAAGCATCCCTAACAGATGACTGAATCTGTCTGGTGGAAATAAATAAATCCGTTGCTTTTCCCGTTCATATATTGTACAAGCCATGGATCATCTGTGTTTTGTAAATAAACTGTAATCTGAATGTACCCACCTTGGTTTGCAAACTATGTGGCTCAGGGTGCCACATAGTGTACCAATTCACAAAGGTGGGTAGGTTCACCTCCATCCCAAATGAACCACGTTATGATTTTTGGTACCTGTATCCACCCTTCCCAGATTATAGAAGACTAGTGATTTCTTTTCTTACAAATATGATCAGAATTCTACACCAAAATGAATAAATATGTTTTGCCTACAGACCCTGAGAGATTCTCTGGCTTTCGGGGGTTTCAGAAACCTACCCACATTTTTGTAGATACAGGTAGATCTCAATTAGTGTTGATAATGAACCCCATGAAATGGTCAAATTATTTGAATTTGCACTATTGAGAGAGATTTCTATGGAATATAGGGCAGCTGGTTACAGCCTGACAGAAACGGACATGAAAAACTTTAGACATATTTTTATAAATGTATTAATGTAACAGCAAAACATTTCACAGAACATACCTACAACTTAAGCTCATCTTTTTACAAAGTCACAGAGTAGCTTCTTGTTTCTAGAGCAGTTCTAGAAAGCAAAATAAAGACAAAATCTAAATATCATTCCCATCTCTTCTAGTTAGACAGATCCCAGAAAGACTTAAATAATTCAAACGGAAGATACAGTATCTTTATATACTGTATAAAGCTTTCTCCTGTATTCTGCTGTACTTCAAAATGAGCCTTTGCTATTTTTTAGCTTTCCCTTGAAAGGATTCTTCCTTTTCTTCATTTTGCGCACATTTTAAAATTATCACCATATTTATCAGATCACATCGTATTGCATGCGGATTAGTGTCCCAAACTCCAACGCATAACCCTCACACTGGATTTTGGCTTGCATTAATGCAACCTGATATCAAGGTAGGATTCACACTAAATATCTCATTAATCAAACTTGTGACCAACATTGTACATTCTCCAAGGCTAGGGGGAGCTTCTTTTTGCTTGAAGGGAAGTCAAGATATTAATTCTGCAAACGAATGAAATGCTGATCAGAAACTCTCTGGTTGCACATGAAATTTTAGCGATCAAGAGCTGTCAGACTAATAAAAGTGACAACTACTTTGTGAGTTTGCATTAGGCAACTATTACATTTGGGAGGCCTCTGTGAAAATCTTGCCATACATTTCAGAAAATATAGATTGGGTCAGGAAATATAGATTGGTTGCTTCTGCCACAGAGCTGGGCAACATACGGGTTTGGTTATACACAATGCAAGTCAGGAAGGGTGGGAGCTGACTTAATTTCTACTCAAATGTTGTGAACTCCTTTGATGTTAACAAAAACAGGCCCAAAAGGGAGTCTCCAATTCCTGTTCCCCATTTAAACAAACAAAAAACAACAACAACCAACCACACTGATATTCTGATATGAACGCCCTTTTAAAAAAATATCCGAAGACCAGCAAAGTCATCTAAAAACATTGCCTGGCATCTGTGATTAAAAGATGATGAAAATATGTATAAAAATATAAATTATTTATCTATTTACTTATATTCTGTCAGAGAATTGAGCAGCAGCTACCCAGGTAAAATCAGAGACACTAACAGGAACTTGTAGTCTTTTAAATATGTACATTTTTTTATTGCTCAACATTGTGCAGAAAAAACAAATGCGAGATAGGGACACGGGAACATCATGAGGTAAATCAAACCCACAGAAGAAAAGGTTGGGAAAAACGGGAAACTCCCCCTCTATACTTAACAGCAACCAATCAGAGTGTAGATTGCCTCATGCATGAGTCATCACTCTCTCATTAATCAACTACAACTGTGTGTTCTGGGCCTATTGCACACTTTGCTGTTCCAGCTATTAACAGAGTATTATTAAAATAAATATCTATAAAAATAAACATCTATAAAAACAAATTATTTATTTATTTAGTTGTATTCCACTTAAGGTGGCAAACATATCCAACACCTCTTCCTTCCTCCTCTTATTTTCCCCACAACAACCCTGTGAGGTGGGTTGGGCTGGGTTGGACTGAGAGTGTGTGAGTGGTCACCCGAGCTGGCTTTCATGCTTAAGGTGGGATTAGAACTCAAAGTCTCCTAGTGATTGGTCCAAAGTCAGCCAGCTGGCTTTCATGGCTAAGGCAAAACTTGAACTCATGGTCTCCCACTTTCTAACCTGGTGCCTTAAGCCACTGTTGTAGATAAACCAAACTGGTTCTCCATATGATTGATTGATTTATGTATTATGTATAATGTATAACTATAATTTTAGTACAGCAACTAAAAAAATGATGTATCCGTGCTGTTGTAAGTTTGAACAATGGCTAAACATACTGTTGTAAGTCAAGTTATACCTATTTATGATAGCGGTTCTCTAGGGTTTTCCATCCAAAAAAGGCTACAATATGTTGCAAACTACCTGGAAGTCAATAAATACAAAGACCAATAAAAGAAAATAAACATCTGCAATTGCCAATGTGTAGCAAACCAACTTCCTGATGCTGTACCATGAAGATTGTGTTTACAAGAAAATAACAGACTGCATCATTTATTTGGCAGTTCCCTTCTAAGCATGTGGATTCAAAAGTAAAACACCTACATGCCATGGAGCTTCCTCCCAAGGAAGTTTATACAAGGTTACAGCTTGGGATAACTGTGAATTGGGACTCTAATGGAAACTGAATTCCTGCTTGCTTTTTTTAAAAAGAAAAAAAAACACGACAGCAATAAAACGAGCGTTTTTTTACAATAACCAACCAAATCCCCCCCCGTTGGAATCCAAAGTAGTACAGCCCGCCTCCCCCCTTTCCTTCTGCCCCACTTGTACAGCTCCTCGTTTTAAAAAAAAAAACCTGCTTGTCGCGCCCAGCTCCTCCCGATTTTTTCCGGTTTGAGGCCTGCTGCGCCTGCGCAGTAGGTCTCCCCGCCAGGTGGGCGGGCAAATCCCTGACTTCCTGCTCCGCTTCCCAGCGGCGGGAGAAGATGGCGGCGGCCGGATCGTGGCTGTTCCTGGTGGGGTTGGGGTTGTTGCTCTGCGCCTGCTTGGTGGCTGCGGAGGAGCCGAAGAAGAGCCCCGACAAGCCCGCGAAGAAGAAGAAAGACATTCGGGACTATAACGATGCCGACATGGCGCGGCTGTTGGAGCAATGGGAGGTATAGGCGAAGAGATGGAGGAAGAAGAAGAGGAAGAAGAGGGGGAAGAAGCTCCTTAGAAGCCCCCACTGTCCGTTTCCCCCTTTGCTGCCCTCTCGAGAGCGAGGCCTGGATTCCTTTGGTTCCACCAAGCAGCCTCAATCCTGGCTAGTGCAATAAGCCGCCATTGGCTAATGCAGATAACGTGTGCATCCTTAAGCCATGATTTGCAAAGCCCAGGGGTCCCTAAGGTGCTCTTTCACGAGGCAACTGGGCTTTCTTTTTTCTCTTTGAAGACGTTTCGCTTCTCAACCCAGAAGCTTCTTCAGCTCTTGACTGGATGGTGAGGAATGGAGTCAGCGTGCAGTCAGAGCTGAAGAAGCTTCTGGGATGAGAAGCGAAACGTCTTCAAAGAAAAAAGTCCACTTACCTCGTGGAAAAAGCACCTTTGGGACAACCGTGACCTGCATGATGGAAAATCTCCATAGACATAAAGCCCAGGGATCATTTCATCCAGTATGGTAAGCCCAAAGTAAAAAAAAAAAACAACCCTGCATCTCAGGCCATTTAGCAAGGCTGGGGCGGCACTATTTTACACACACACACACACACACAGTGCTGCTAAAACCATCCTGGGCGTTGGGTGGATCTGGCCATTGTGATCATTTTGCACCCAATCACTTCAGGTTCTGCTTCCCTGGGGGGGGGGATGTGGGTGGTCTGAAAATGGGAGGGTGCGTTCAATAAATACATGCATTTTATGTATTTATTCAATCTGCCCATCTTGTTTGTGTGCCTCTGGGTGGCACACAGCCGATAAACAAAATGGAGATGCTTGTTGAGATGGATGGCTATAGGAATCGAGTAAAATACAAAAGTCAATTTCAAGAATTAATCTCTTTTCACCTGTTTTGTCACCCCTCCAATGCTTCAGTACAAAACCATTAGTTAAACATTAGAAATAAGCGAAATAAGCTTTTCCAGATCTGGTGCTGGGTTAAGCTCGATGTCTGGTTGGCTGAAGGTATGGGTAATTATAATCCTGTACATTTGAAGGGAAGTCTGTTGGGGGAAGCTGGATTATGGTGCGGTATAATTCACACGATTGGCATTGTTTTGTTGGTTTTGCAGGGGTGATGTAATTGATTAACAAATTGAGTGTAAAGGATGCAAAAGGAATAAGTGGGTCTATTTTTTTCAGTAATAGGCTTATATCACTTGGAGATGATTAAGGCCTCTTTCTTTTCAAAGTCTTTTCAAGGTTCTTGTTCTGTTTCAAACACAGGAGGATGATGATATAGAAGAAGGAGATCTTCCTGAGCACAAGCGCCCATCTGCACCGATAGACTTCTCCAAGATTGATCCAGGCAAGCCCGAGAGCATCTTGAAAATGACCAAAAAGGGGAAAACTCTCATGATGTTTGTTACTGTGTCAGGAGAGCCAACTGAGAAGGAGACGGAGCAAATTACAAACCTGTGGCAAGGAAGCCTTTTCAATGCCAATTACGATGTACAGAGGTAAAAGCCTTTAGAGTTGTGTGATTTCTCCCCCTCCTCCCCTGATTTCTTTTTGCTGGAGAAAAAAAAAGGAATAGGTAGCATTCTCCTAGTTATAGCTGTGATTCCCTGTGTCCCATTGTAAACATAGCTCATCTTTAGTGCTGGTTGCAATGCTCCATGGTCATGTGTCCATGATTCACAGTGTGTGTTTTTTTTTACAGTTTCTTGCAAAAAATGCCCTTAAGAATACATGGATTTTACTTAATGACACCTGCAAAAATAAAATCGGGTCTAGTCGTGTGAGTGCCTTGACTTAATGACAGAAATTTCAGACTCCATTATGGTTGTAAGTCAAGGATTACTGAAATAAATTTAACCTGATCCCCATATTTTAAGAATTAATTTATTTGGGGAAGAAAAATCACTTTCCAGGTAAATGAGCCTTGGTGGAGCAGTGGGCTAATGCCTCCTTAAGTAACACCAGCTGCCTGCAATTAGTGCAGGTTCGCATCCCACCAGGCTCAAGGTTGACTCAGCCTTCCATCCTTCCGAGGTAGGTAAAATGAGGACCCAGATTGTTGGGGGCAATTAAGCTGACTTTGTAATAATGCCGCTTGGGGTGTGTGTGAAAGCCCTAATAAGCAGGCATATACATAGAATGAAGGCTACTGCTAAGCTTGTAAGCCGCCCTGAGTCTTCGGAGAAGGGCGGGATATAAATGGAATTTTTTTTAAAAAATGTAGTATTTTATCAACTGAGCACTATACATTTGTGTATGTAGCTAGTTTTCCTCTCTCCAGTGTTTTTTCTCTGATCTAAATTGACACCTGCATGCATTTTCTGGGGAGCAAACCTTGGTGCAAGGGTTGTACACTTCTTTGTTTCACTTTGTGTGAAATGAATACATATTTTTACCTCTGGGAGAGGTCATACATTATATGCCCTAAATAACTGGGGTTGATTGCAGTTGGATTTTAAGCACTAATCCAGTCTTGCCATAGGTCTGTTTTAGGTTATTCAGACAATACTATTTCCACACAGGTTTGATGCAGATGTTTAGTATTTTACTTTGAAGTACCACAGGATGTGTGTGTAGTAATAGCTTTTAAGTCATCACATTGAAAAACAGTAGCTTTTATGTCGTCACATTACTGAAATAGCTTCCTATCTATCTATCTCATGCCAAACTTGCATATAAGGCTCCATTTAAACCAGTGGAAAAAGTCTTAAAAAGGTAAAAAAAAGTATTGTATGCTGTAATAAATCCCAGTTTGAGCACCGTTTACTTTTTTAAAAACGCAGGTGTGCCAGTTAACACTTGAATATCCAGATTCTGGATTTATTCATTAATCATATTTATATGACCGCCCATCTCACACAAACTCTGGATAGCACATGACCATATTTCTGGATTTCTGCCTCCTGGAATGTAGTTTAGAAACGACTAACCGCATATCTTCTAAAATCTAGGTTCATTGTGGGTTCAAACCGTGCCATCTTTATGCTGCGTGATGGAAGCTACGCGTGGGAGGTCAAAGACTTTCTGGTAAATCAAGAGAGATGTGAAGATGTTACTTTGGAAGCTCAAGTCTACCCTGGTAAAGGAGGCGCAGGAAAAGAAAAAAATAAACTGAAGCCTGACAAATCCTCCAAGAAAAAAGACGTCAAACCTGGAACCGTTACAGAGAGCAACCATGCAAGCAGAGTAAAAGAAGATCTTTGATAAATGCACCGAAATACTGTAAAAGAGATTTGGAACATTTCAGAAAGAAAAAACGGGGTCGGTTTTGCAAATTTCAAAGCATTAATGGTTAAGGGAGCAGTTTACTTATTAATGGGTGGCATTCTTTGAGAAACAGCAGTCGGTGGTTAATGGCTGTGGGCTCCTTATATTCAATCAACCATTAAGCCTCCACTCCCTGTCAGTATTATGGGCTGTGTCCAGGGGATGAGAAGGATGGTTGAGGGGGGTCTCCACTTGGGAAGCTGATTTTTCCCAGTGGTATTGCAGAGGACTCAAAAGAATAGGGAGAAGGAAAAGCAGAACTTAGAAGCCGCCTGATTTCTCAATATTGTGATTAATCCAAATGAGCGATGACACTTTCACTGCATCTTAAAATTTGTAACTTGAGATTTGTCACTGATTATACCAAAACAGATCCACAGCGACTGTAGTTGATTTGCTTCTAAAGTACTGATAATCCATTATTCTGCACCGAAATGGGAATAAAATTTTCTGTTAATTAGCTAATCGCACTAAATCAATTAATGTACTTATCGATAGTGTAAAAAGGGAAGAAGAATACCCACAGATAACAGTCCAGTTGATTGCCAAAATAAGATGTGTGGGAATGTAGTATGTTTTTTCTGCGATAAACCTATCCACGCAAATGGATATATTACAGGTTGCGTTATTTTCTTCTAAGATGTTAACAAAAAAAAGTTCAAGTTTGCAGCCATTATGTTGGATTTCATTTGCTGTTACAGTTCTATATTCAGTGCCATGAAAAATGTGCAATACTTGGCAGGTTTTTTTTTTCTTTAAATGATTTTTTTAAGGTAACTAAAAAAAAAGTTGCTGTCTGTGTGAATGCTTCTTCCAAAACTTCAATAAATTTCTATAATTTTTTTCAGAAGAGATTGCTATTTGGAATTCTTTATTCTCTTACTCTGGTATCTGATGTCAGCCCAGACTATCCACATGGTGGTGCTGTCTGTATGCCAAATAACAGGAAATGTGCTTGTTTTGAAATCTGGCTAATGTAATGTGTAACTCTCTTCCAGAAGCTAAGCCTGTTTTAACAAATTGACATTTTACACATGAAGGTTGTTCTATAAAAGCTTTGCTGCTTTGAACTTTGGATGGTGATTGGAGTGATAATTTACTGTTTTTTCCTTGATGTTAAATTTATCTGCTTCTTCTCTCTATTCCCCCCCCCTTGATTTTATTTTTGAAAGAGTTTTTCTGGCATTCAGTTCACAAGAACAAGGACAAATAGGTGTATTATTGCTCCAGCAGGTCACAAGATTTCTCCTGGGGTGAAATGGTGCTGCTTAAAGAAAGGCAAAATACTTTGCTTTGTATTTTTTTAAGACCTCGAATGAGAAGCCAAAGGCAAGATTAGAAACATGCCTGATGGTTTGTTTGCATGAAGGATAAATTTATTGTTGGCTATTTTGGATTGTTTGTGAAATGGGATTGCAAATCCTGAGTTCCGGTGCAAGACTTTTGTCAACCAGTGTAACCGAGAGAGGGAAAAATGGCAGAATGGCAGAACCATCTGTAAGGTAGCAGAAAAAGTAGCTTCAACATATTAACAATTTTATAAAGAGCTTTCAAGGGGCAGTGTGCCGACTTTTGAAATAGATCTGCAAACATCCCAAAGGTGCTTTTTCCAAAAGGCATCTGGGCTGTCTTGGTTTTTTTTCTTTGAAAAAAACTAATTGAAAAAGTTTCTTGGATGAGAAGCGAAACTTTTTTAAAGGAAAAAAAAAGCAGAACAGGTTGCTTTTTGGAAAAAACTTTTTTGTGACAACCTGGATGATTGAGAATCTCCATGGACATTTAGATGTGCAGACATTTAATGATGCCTTTACCTGCCTTGTATTTTTTTAAATCTACACTGGGCTTGTGAGAGACGTAGAGAGACACCAACATATTTGAAGGGGACAAGGTTGGAAATGTAGATAAGTCATGGTTTAGTGATGATAATTGGGACTGGTAACTTGGTTGTTAAATGAAGTGGCCACTAGTGACTGCTTACAATCTTACTTCAGCTATCCCTTGCTTTGTAAGATTTTTAAATGGGAGGATTGATTGTAAAATTACTTTTTCATCACTGTTCAAACTACAAACGATGACTGCCCAAGGCAGTTGTTAAACTACGACTATCTACACTTTTCTTTCTATATTATGAAATACATAAGAGCATCAGTCTTTTTTTTCTACAGAAAAAAAGGCTTCCAGTGTCAAAGATGTGGTCACTATTAAGAGCTGTTAATAATCTGTTTTATGCATATTCATTTTTTTCTTCATCCCCCACGCCTTCAGAACTGATGAAGCTTCTTGGATGAGAAGCGAAATATTTTCTTCCTCCTCAAGGAAAAAACAGTTCAGTTGCCTTTTGAAGAAAGAAAAAAAAACTCCTTTGAAACAGCTTGGCAATCTTGTTTACCAGCTTCCATTGAAGAACTCCACTAAGCACATTAATTTGTGCTTAGATTGTAAGCTGCCCTGAGTCTCCGGAGAAGGATGGGATATAAATGGGATTAAAATAAATAAATAAAATAAAGAACAAGCATAAGATAGATGGAAGATTGCTGTATTAGCTTGTGTTGGCCCAGCTCGTCAGCCTGTGGTTGAATAAATCAAGTTCACTCAGTTAACCCAGTTGTTTAGGCTTGCATGAGAGGCTGACGTACAAACCAGGATAGTACCATATTCTAGCAATGCCTGTTGTGCAAATCCAGCCACAGCTAGGATTTATAGAACGTCTCATGGTTAGGAAGTAGAAGCTGCTTCTCAGCAACATTTTAGCCCTTTTGTTTCCCAAAGTAATTTCTTTCAATTAGGGCCACAGACCAAAAAGATTGGGGTTTCTTTTGCTTATGTGGGCTGCTTAAAATACCAAAAGTGAATCTTGACTGTTTGGGAATTGGGACTGTAGAAGTGAGTCACATCTAAGTAAACAGTGAACAGAATGCCAGTTTACATAGAACAGGGTGAAGACTGTGGTTGCATTCCTTACTTTCACCAACTGCTTGGAAGGAGGTGCCCAAATGCAGCTTTTCATTATTTTATTTATTTCATTAAATGTTTATGCCGCTCATCTCTCCTATATGGTGACTCTGGGGGGCTTTTTAAACGTGTCCTTCATTCAAACGGTGAGAAATTGCTCTTGATACTTTTGCTGTGGCATGTTAGTTTTTGGTTTTTAAAAAAAGTTTTTAAAGGGATGCTTCGTATACATAGATGAAGCACAAAAAGTAAATAATTTTTTCACTCTTAATAGTAGAGAATGGGATGAAAGGTATCTTAGTAGTTTAGCATAATAAAGTCACCAAGCAGGGATAAACAATTGTCAAATTGTGTTGAATTGTTTATTTCAATAAAATGGGTATTCCAAACCACAAAACGTTAAGTTGCAAGTGAAAACATTTGGAAACGAGAGGTGTATCGTATTTTTTTTTTAAAAAAAGGATTTATGTCAAGAGACCGTGTACCACACCTGCGGCCATTAAAAAATTTCAACTGCAAAGAGAGCACTCCCTACATTTTTTTTAATTTTTTGGCAACCCCCCCCCCGCCACCGTTGTATCATCTTTGCTCTCTTCGGTTATAACCCTTTTTGTGCCTTTGCAATAAATAAATATATCATTCCCCCGTCAAGATTATTATCATTTTTTTTTCTTTAAAAAATATACAAAATGCTGTACATCTTGTTCCGAAAAAGGACCAGCTATTTCGGGTTTAAAAAAATTTGAACTGACATACGGACAAAAAACAAAAGATCATGTAAAGTGGACTGTTAAATGAAACAACTTGCTGTGGATATCACTTCAGGAAAGTCCCGGTTCAAAGAACGTAAATGGTCAGTTGGATGTCGGAAGCCTTAAAAGGGTCACTCTCGACTTACAGCCATTCATTTAGTGACAACACTGCAAAAAGTGGCTCATGACCGTTTTTCAGGCTTAAGACCGTTGCAGTATCCCCAGGGTCGCGTGATCAAAATTTGGATGCTTGGCAACTGATTCATACTTAAGACGGCTGCAGTGTCTTGGGGTTGTGTGACCGTCTCTTGTGACCTGACAAGCAAAGTCAGATTCACCTAACAATTGTGGCAGGAAAGGTCGTAAAAAGGGGACAAAATTCATTGAGCAGATGTCTCAGCAACAGAAATGTTGGACTCAATTGCAGTCTTAAGTTGAGGACTACCTGTACAGAAGGGCACAAGCTGGAGGCTCTTGGGTTAAAACTGCCCTTAATTACTATCACCATTGTACAATATTCCCCCTCAAGGGCTTTTGAGATTTTTATTTGCTGATCCAGGAATGTGGGCAGGGGGCGTATACACAGCCCTGTTTGCCTATAGCTCAGTATAGTTTCAATTATTATTAAATATGCGTACGAGGGAAGAAGTAACAAGTTTCAGGCTAGGAAAAAGGGTAGGGATTCCTCTTTAGCCAAATATATCCTGTACATTCCAAGTAATTGTTTCATGAACGACGACTTCCTATGACGGGATCTCCATGGTCTTGTCGTGTGAGATTCCCACCATCTCAGCAACAGCTTTAATGCAACTGGCAAACTTAACACTATCCTCGCGTTTGAATGAGACAAGAAACGGCGTCTGTAAAATCCCCCCTCTTGTTCACCCTGCGCGGTGCCCGTTAACCAGTCTCGCAATACTGGCCACCTCTTGACATTTGGCAGTTCTTGCTAGCTGTGCATATTGGCTTTAGCTTACACTTCCTTATTTACATAGCCAGCAGTACCACGTAAAAGTGGGATTCATTTCCTGAGTCTGCGTTTGAACATTCAAGATGAGTGAAAGGCTGAACTGGAGAAGAAGAAGAAGAAGCACCTTCTGCACGTCCAAAGAATTCAGGACCACAGTGATCTACAAATCAACCAAGAGGTGGCCACGGTGCCTCATAGAATTGAGATGAGACAAGATGAGACCATTTCTTTAAAAAAAAACAAAAAACCAACAACAACAATAAAAGCAAACTGTTGCCCTGAACCTGCTGGCAGGACACGGAATCTGTTAGTAATCAAACGGATCAAACCAAGTGGACTTGTTTGATCAAGGAATGTTGGTGGTTCAAGGCGAAGGCTTATTTACAGTTAACTTCTCTCTTATGTACAGCAACAAAATATATTACATCTTCGAAAAGCCATCATTCCTCTCATCCTTTTTTTCCCCCTCTGGAGGGTGTCTTCAAAGAGAGATGCTTTCTCAGAGTTTCATTTTCTTGACCACGGGAACGGGCAGTGCTTGGAAGATTCTCACGGCCTCCTCATTGGTCTCCAGCTTGATCCAGAAAGGCTGGAAGCTGCCCTTGTAGCCAACAAAAGCCATTTTATCTATAGATAGATAGATAGATAGATAGATAGATAGATAGATAGATAGATAGATAGATAGATAGATAGATAGAAAATAAATAAATAAATAAATAAATAAATAAATAAATAAATAAATAATTAAATAAGAGTCTGCAGTGAGCAAAACTGATCCGGGACACTATTTATAATCAATACTCTGCAGAGAGTGTTTTTCAGCATCATCAGAGGCCGTTCCCATGAGTGCCACACTTTAAGCCAGCAGCATCTTTTCCTGAGAATATGCATGTGGCTTTCTCTTCCTTTGCCCTATCAAGAACCTTTTGGAGATCATAACCAAAAGCATCAAATAGAAGAAGAATTGACTGGTCGTTATTTTTTTGCATATTGAAGGTGGTTGATCCTTTCCATCTCCACGCTTCAATTAAACTATGAACAGCCCTTTCCCCCCCAGTTTAATGGAGATTAGATATTTTTTTTTTAAAGTGAGTGGGATGAATAGCAGTTGAACATGTTGCCATTCTGCATTTGGTGATGCAGAATTTCTAGGAATGTTCTGAGTATGGAGAACCTGGTGCTTTGTAAAGTCTTTTCTCTCTCAGATGACCACGTTGGGAAAGATGGAGCTGATGTGTGGAATACTTAAAATCCCTCTCAAATGCACTTTACCTTCAGTAAAAATGTAGTATTTTTGAGGGCTTTTCCATCCAAGTTTACTTTTCTGATGCAGAAACTATACAATCTTTGTTGCTCGAGAACGTAGGATTTCTAGACTGATTGTATTTGAAGCACAGATGAATTTTATAACTAATATTCATTCTTTGGTGGGGTGGGACTGCCTTTGAGTCTGTCTTGATTCCTGATGGCTGCCTGGATAAGTCCTTGGTAAGTTGCCAAGGTAAGTTCATGGCAAAATTTCAGAAGTGGTTTGCCTTTGTCTCCATGCTTGGGCTGAGAGAGACTGACTGGCCCAAGGTCAACCAGCTAAGTAAAGGTAAAGGTAAAGGTTCCCCCACACATGTGTGCTAGTCGTTTCTGACTCTAGGGGCCGGTGCTCATCTCCGTTTCAAAGCCGAAGAGCCAGCGCTTGTCCGAGGACGTCTCCGTGGTCACATGGCCGGCATGACTAGACACCAAAGGCGCACGGAACGCTGTTACCTTCCCACTGTAGTGGTCCCTATTTTCTACTTGCATTTTTACGTGCTTTCGAACTGCTAGGTTGGCAGAAGCTGGGACGAGTAACAGGCGCTCACTCTGCTATGCGGCACTCGGGATTCGACCCGCCAAACTGCCGACCTTCCGATCGACAAGCTCAGCATCCTAACCCACTGAGCCACCGCGTCCCTTGCTTGGGCTGAGAGAGACTGACTGGCCCAAGGCCAACCAGCTAGCTTCATGCTAAAGGTGGGACTAGATTTCACAGGCTGGTTACTAGCCTGCTGCTTTCACCACTACACCAAACTGGCTCTCCATATCAAACCATCCTAAAAGAAATTACTGAATTTTTGGCTAGAAAAAGGGAAAGCTAAAAACTCTCCTCTCCAAAGCTTCCTTGCCTTAAGGATTTCAACAGTTCACCAAAATGAAATATTTGGAGTATTTTCAGATGTTAAAAAAAAAAACAGACAGACAATTCTTAACGGTTTTACCATCTCTTTTTTTCTCTCTACTAGCCTTCTGTGTGAAAAGACACAGGGCAGTAAGAAAAAAAATGATCTGAAAAGAGCAGCCATAGGAGAGCAAAACTGGCTACAAAAAGTGCTCTTTACAAAGTCAGCCATAACAGAAATATAGCACATTTCATACCATATTTTCTGATATTAATAATGCATTACCTTTCAGTTTAAAGCCTGGTTTTGCTCCAAGTGTCTCCAGGACTTTGGTCCATGGACTTTTTGAAACAAACCTTCCTTTTGAAGTCATCACCACTATAGAACTAGAAGAAGGCAGAAAAAAAATTACAGGCATCATTTGATTGAATCGAGTTGTTCGCCAAAAACTGATGAACTGAACAGCCGTACTACAGTCATGGTCATAAAAACCCACAGAATTTAACAAGAGTTTTCCTTTCTCCAATCGCCCCAAACTTGCTCAGTAAGCCTATTTAAATCTGATTAATTTATTGTGGACGTTCTTTTGATTGTCGATTATACTGATGAATAATTCTGGTGCTAGAGGCAGGTTGCGTACTGCAGTGTGCATGATTTTACAAGCATGCCTTCTTTCTGAAAGCCTTACTTGTTTCGAATGTTGTTGACATAATTGATGATCTGAGCTGGGATTCCTTGTAGAATAAGATTTCTGAAACTCTTCCGGTCAACAACTTTTCCCTCGTGACCATCAATCACCACTACTTGAATACCCTCTTCAGAAAGATAGAAGGACTTGCCATCAACCTACAGAAAAGGAAGGGATTATTCACGATAATCTCAGTAAAGCATCTCTCTACTTATTAGTGCATATCTTAACCGCAGCAAGACTGGCAGATGCCCAAAAATGGAAAAGAAAGGAAACAGCCACTGAAGAAGAAATAATAGATAAAATTTTAGCCTGCGCTGAAAGGGATAGGTTAACCCTAGAGATGAAAAATAAGAACGAAACAGAGTATTATGAAATTTGGCAAAATCTGTACAATTGGTTAGCGCAGGGGTGTCAAATTCAATTTCATTGAGGGCCGCATCAGCATTGCGGTTGCCCTCAGGGGGCCGGGTGGGTGTGGCCTGGGTGGGCGTGGCCTACTGGGTGGGCGTGGCTAGAGTGCATATGGCCTACTGGGTGGGCGTGGCCAGCTCTACATCATTCACATCAAGGGTGCCTATGGGGGCCTGGGCAGGAGTGGGACAGATCTGAGGGTCTCTGGCAGAAGGAGGGTCTCTGGGCCAGGGCCAAGGCAGCGGGGGCCGTTCCCTCACTGTTTCCAGGATGGCTTCGCAGGCCGCATGAAACCACTTCGCGGGCCGGATCCGGCCCCCGGGCCTTGTGTTTGACATGTCTGGGTTAGAGTTAAGGAGGATCGTTGAGATGACCATTGTTTGATTGGTTGATAATGTAAGGCTTTCTTATTAGCACCTATATAATGGACACAACTGAGTAAATATAACGCTGAGGACTGAATGACAGTTTACTAAAAAAATCGACAGATGTTATACGTATGTACAGTCTGTTATACTCTGTCCTGTTATGGACTGTATTTTAGGTTTTTGTTATTTCTTTCTGTAACATAAGATAATACTAACAGTAGTGTTGTAGCTAGGGAAGTTGAATCATGTCCACTTTTGTTTTTAAATGTATATTTAATAAAAATTTTCTAAAAAACAAAAAAACCCTACAGGAAAGGAAAAAGCGATCCTTAACATCCTCCAAGAATGGAGGTTTGGGAAAAAATGGCTGCTTGTTCTGAACGCTTTCTTTGATGCTTCATTTTGGATTTATGTGGACTGCTTACAGAATTCTAAATTGAACCCAAGACGAACATCCTTATATAAAAATAAATTAGCAAGTTAACAAGTATTTTTTTTAAAAAAAAAACAAGCAAACATATTTGGGGAGCAATCACTTACTGAGATGTAGGCAAAGTCATCCTTGAGATGATAATATTTGGTTTTGTAGCTGTCTATCTTCAGTTCTACAAAATGATCCTTCTTGTTCTATTTTTTTTAAAAAAAGAAAGAAAGAAAACGGCGTTTGCATCTGATCTTCAAGGATTTTCTAAAGAAACTTGGAATATTGAATCAGATCTGCACAATTTATGGCCTTGCTTTGAAGGCCTCATGGGCAAGATTCCAATAAACCTCTTTGCTTTCCTTCTGTGGTGTAAAATTAGAAACTTTCACCCAGGTGGAAGATGATATAATAGACTGAAATGTTATTAACACTACAAAACTAAAGCTAATCACGAGAAAATCCTCTTGGCTTAGATGATCCAGGACTGGGGTTTAGTTCTGTAACTGTGTTCACATGTTATGCTGAACCACAAACTGGTTATATGGTTTCAGCCTGCATGGTTAGTTCTTGAGTCAGTGGCTTGGGCGGACTGGAACATTTTATTAATTGAGCAAACAAGTATTTAATTAACCATGGCTAAAGGATATTGAGTAAATACAGAATATGTCAGATAGGATCCCCTGTCAATAAACCTCTCTGCCAACATATGAGGAAAGTTTCTCTACTGAAGCCAACAACACTAAGAGAGACTCAAATCCAGGCCCCCAGGCTTAACATACTCTGAAGCTTTCACTAGAGTAGGGGTCTTCAAACTTGGCCCTTTTATGACTTGTGCCTGACTGAAGAATTCTGGGAGTTGAACTCCACAAGTCATAAAAGGGCCAAGTTTGAAGACCCCTGCACTAGAGTCAAAACAAAGCCTTGAAAATCCAGGAGAGAGATTCCCCCAAGGAAATTACACAAGTAAATAAGTAAATCAGTGTACCATGTGTGCACTTGGCAGTTTTTTGGGCATCGGCACGTCCACTGTTGCCTTCTCGGCATATTTTGGATAAGCTAAAACTTCACAGTCACTGGTACCAGTTTGCTTAGGGATATTGGCTTTGATCCTGATCCGTTCACAGCCTCGGATGGAACAGAATGCAAATGGCTCCTTCTCGTGCTGAGCTTTCAGTTTGAGAAATAACAACCTATTAAAAGAAAAAAAATGAAGAAGGCGAGAGTTGAAGAGCCATGATTAAGGGCATGATATACTCATAATAATCTAAATAGGAAACAACTCTTCCTGCCAGTGGCAAAGATGTAACTCCACAGGTACTGTCCAGTGGAGATGCACATCTTTTTTCCTTCTACCGGGAGCCTGTATCCATAAGGGATAAGTGTCAATGCTGCTAACGTCGGATGTTCTTGCTTTGACAATGTATGGAGATGCAGCTATTTTCCTTCTTATGTTTTACTCTTAGAATTAGAGTTAGAATTAGATGATATTGCGGGGGAGGAGGAGGAATGCACATGGGAGTTAGTTAGACATAACAATATTGTAACAATGTGAGATGCAAGGTGTTTTGTTTTTTTTAAAAAATAAGAGATGATAAGAAATGGCAGGTTGGAGAACTGGAGGGAAAGCCTGCATTTCAAACTAATTGGAGAATGTGATTTATGACTGTTAATTGGAGGAGGGAATTGTGCTTGATACTATGTGTTCAGGGAAGGGGAATTCAGTTTTTGGCTTCAACTATGTTAAGTGCCGATATTATGCTACTCAAATAAAGATTCTTTAAGGTAAACAATGCCTCCAAGTTCTTTGAAGAGTTTCATCTGTTGGAACCACGACATTAGGATTGATTGTTTTCTCTGGGGCAGGAGGGACTGCAAGGGACAGGCCTCTAAGATTTTAAACCAAACACTCTTCCGGTTTGTGTGAGTTCCCATTCTCTTTTAGATGGCAAAGAACAACTCTGGACAAGTGTGAAAAACAGCTCTCTCCATGTTCTCATGAACATTTTTTTAAAAACCAGTGAAGGTAGATGCAGCTAACGTATTGTCCCATGGAATGAAGAGGTTAAGACTGCTGTGTGACAAAGTTGCAAGGCCACATGTGGTATTGTTTTTCTTGTTGAGGATGTTCCCATCAAAAAGGATGACAATGGGCAGGATTTGAACAAAGAAGAAGTCATAGGGATGACTTAGCTTGTCATGCATTCAAATCCAATCAGAAACATCTCTTTCTACCGCAAGCCCAGGAAAATTTGAGAATACTTGTTAATTTCTTACCCAGTGTCTTCATCCCAATAGTAATAGCCTTTGGTAGGATATCGATATTCAAGTTTGTCCATTTGAAGAGCTGGATAGAACACCCCAGTTTTGTAGGTTTTCTTCAAAAGGCGATTGTGAATATCTGAGAGAATGGAAAATGTTGTCCCTTTAGGATAACAAAATCCAACTTGGATCCAGTCATTCCTAAATAAATAAAAGGAAAATAAGCATTACTAAAAACAAAAAGTTCAACCCCAAATCTCATGACTATGACTTTTCTGGAACATGCCACAAGCCAAGTCAAATATTTAGCTTTTTTAAAAAAGTGATTCTTTCCATGCTGGCTTAAAAGCTTAGATGCTGGTGCTTAAATAGTTCCAAAATGATTTAAAGATCCATTAAAGTCATATGGAACAGTTCTGCAGTGGTAGGTCTTTGGCTCTGAGTAAAGAAGAAGATTGACCCATTTTGTGTATTAAATCATTAAATCATGACTGCTTTGCCTCTCTTTTGCAAGAACTTAGAATATTTAGGTAAAAAGATGGTAAAACGTAGAATGAAAATTTTGAAATTATGATGTCAGAGCTAGAAAATTATAATGTCTTTCAGGGGTCCCAAACCCCTGGGGCTGCAGCCCCGTACTGGACCGTGGAAACAGCTGGCAAGTGTGTGCCCACATACAGCTTTACTTGCACCCACAGTGGGCAGGTGAGTATGTGTGTGCAGCTCCCTTTGTGTGAGTGGCGCCACTTACACAAATGAAGCTGCATGCACGCACACTCATCCGTCACTTGTGCAGAACCTTCCATTCTCCCCACCGGTCCACAAGGCTGGAAATGTTGGAAACCAGTGCCCTAGATGATGGCCATTAAAAGTTCAGAAAGTTTTTTTTTAGGGCTTGCATGCTCACTTATTGAAATTGATGAGCCAGATAGCTAATTCCTCAGGAGCTGCCTTGTCCCAATGGATGGTGTAGCCTTTCTGTAGAGTGATCACAGGCTGGTATTGTTGATAATGGGTACTTTTGCTCAGAGCGCCTTCTAAATACAAGGGGTGTGTATAGAAGTCATTTTTGATGATTTTCATCTTCAGATTGGATGATTTATATGCTTGGATGTACACCTGTTCAGGAAAGAAAAGAGAAAGCCCCTTTTATAGTATATTTAATTATAGTATAGTATAGAATGAAGTATGGGACGCTAATTCTGGCAACTGCCAGCAGTTCGATCCTGACCAGCTCCAGGTTGACTCAGCATACCATCCTTCCGAGGTCGGTAAAATGAGGACCCAGATTGTTGGGGGCAATAGGCTGACTTTATAAACCACTTAGGGAGGGTTGTAAAGCACTGTGAAGCGGTATATAAGTCTAATTGCTATTGCTATTTATTCCCAGGGGTTTTTAAATTCCTGCCTTCAAAAAGGACTTTCTGTCCATCTCTATCTTTCAGGCCAATGGCATTGTTTTTCTTTTTAAGCTATTTAAATCTTTCATGTTGCGTGAAATTTGGCTTCCCATTCAGCTATTAGTCAGTGCATGGAAGAAATGGAGCCTCATAGAAGGCTGTAATTGAGTTTATTGGGTTTTTTAAAAAAAAACTTCTAGGAATGGGGCTTGATGGAAAAAGCTTCATTTTACTAATTCTGTTATATCTTAGGGTTCCTATTAGATTGCAAATAGCTCATAAATTCAATTTTCACCCTGTCCTAGGTGTGGCAGGGAGCTGTGAACCAACAGCCCTCCAAATCTGTTGCGCCCACCACTATCCCTACTACCTGTGCGTAGCGTCCACTACAGATGGATCCTCTCCAGTCTGGAACTTCAATGCAGTCTCGATGTTTAATGAGCCAATTGTCCTCCTTGATAAGGTATGATCCAGGGTATTCTGACACAGAGCCGTCAACATCATGGAAAACTGATGTTTTATCGCCATCCATGTCCAACCCATTGAACCAAGGTCCAGGTTCCCCAAAGAAAACTCTAGAGGAAATCTACAAGTGAGAACAGAGACCTACGGCTTAGTAAATGTTTGAGGCGGAACACAACTTGCTCCCCATGTGATGACCTCCGCATATATATGCTCATGGTTCTTCTCCCAATAGTGGAATAGATGTTCATCACTTGTTTATTTAGACAGACATTTTAATTGAAAAGTGTGATCATGTGACCCCGGGGTGCCAAAGGCCATTTTGATCATGTGACCATGGGGACGTTGCAATGCTTGTGTGAGGACAAGTCATAAATCACTTTTTTCAGTGCCATTTTAACTTTGAACGGTCACCAGACGAACGGGTATAAATTGAAGACAAAGATAAATCCCTAAAATGGGATTATGATGGCATCAACAACAAAATCACTATAAACATAGCCAAAACCAACTTGTAGATCCTTTATTTGAAGCTAAATCCAAACTCAGTTCAACGCACCAATGGCAAATGTACAGGGAGGAAATTCTGTCATTGGGGCAGAATTTCCTTTGCAAATTCTGCTGGAACTCGACTGTGCCTCCAAGATTTCTTCTTGGCACAATCCTTCAATCCATCAACCTACCGTGAAGACAAACTCACCGGGACATCTTCGAAGAACAAATTTGTGACGTTGTTATTGGGACAACTTTGCCAGGCATTGTTCAGGCGGAAAGCCAGAGCACTGGTATGTCGGCCTTCTAGCGCAGCAAATTTTCGGAAAGTGCAATTCTGAACGTTGATTGGCCCATCGTAGAACTGGATGCCTCTGATTGGGAAGTTCCTGAAACGTATTGGTGAAAGATGTGCATTAGGTTCTAAAGGATTGCCAGAAAGCACAAGTGCACTGATGTAAAAAAATGTTGAGACTCTAGAAAGAGTGCAGAGAAGAGCGACAAAGAAGATCAGGGGACTGGAGGCTAAAACATACAAGGAACAGTTGCTGGAATTGGGTATGTCTAGTCTAATGAAGAGAAGGATGAGGGGTGACATGATAGCAGTGCTCCATTATTTGCAGGGCTGCCACAAAGAAGAGGGAGTCAAGCTGTTCTGCAAAGCACCTGAAGGCAGGACAAGAAGCAACGGATGGAAACTCATCAAGGAGAGAAGCAACCTGGAACTAACAAGTAAGTCAATAGGCAATGATACATAAAACCTGCAGGTTACTTGAGCATTTGAAAACTTAGGTGAAGAAATTAGCTTCTACAGTCTTTCAAGTGTATATGTAGGAAGGTTTCAGACTCCTATTAACACACCTCAGGTTTTTAAAGCTGTGTTCCACTTATGAGTAGCCCTGTACGCCTCTGTGTTGAATATTTTATATTTCAACTATGGGGGACATTTTTGGCTGTGACTGTACCATTTATCCATCCATTTATCGAATAAATGTGCCAATCCCTTAAGAAGCAATATATTCATTCTTTCATTCATTCATTCATTCATTGCATGAAACATTTCCCAAAAAAGATTCTCAATAAGTGACTACAAAAAAAAACCACAACAGAAGTTGGGAGAGGAGGATGGGAGAAAAGAAGTCAAAAGCAATGGCTTGGCGCTTTTAAATTAGCCAGATAGCAACTCTTGTGCCCAAAACTAGTTTAATTGGGTGTTTGAGAAGTTGAATGAACTTCAGTTTGGACTGATTTATTGAAATGGGAATCTCAAATGTGTTATCAGTAGCTGTTCATTTGTAGAAGAGCAGAACAAGGAAATGTCTTTTTTCATTTATGGTCTCTTCAAGTGGCAGCTTTAGAAAAAAGAAAGAATAGAATTAAATTCTAGACTGGTTTGGAAACCTGAACCCAACAAGAAAATTTCCAGAGAGACACTCACTGTCCAATGGGTAAAGTCCGTCCGCCGTGGTCTAATCCTCCAGGTCCCCAGATGTTGTTGTCCATCGTTTCGGTCCCTGTATTCCCACTTTCACCAACAAAAAGGCTGTTTTTAATTTCTTGTTTTGATCCGTCATCATGCGGGAAAGTTCCACCACTAGGAGAGATCAAAATGGCTGGTCAGCATGGCTTCTTGGGCCAACTCCTGCTTTTCTGTAACTGCAAGAGGTGAAAAACTCTGAACAGGAACCAAGAGTGCTTACCTAGCCAGAGTGAGGCCAATGCCGTTGTCAGCAAACCTACAAAAAAAGAGAGAGCATTCCTGAGTTAGTGTGGAGCAGACATGTCAAACACAAGGCCCGGGGGCCAGATCCGGCCCACGAAGTGGTTTCATGTGGCCCGCGAAGCCATCCTGGAAACAGTGAGGGAACGGCCCCCGCTGCCTTGGCCCTGGCCCAGAGACCCTCAGATCTGTCCTACTCCTGCCCAGGCCCCCATAGGCACCCTTGATGCCAACGATGTAGAGCTGGCCACGCCCACCCAGTAGGCCATACGCACTCTAGCCACACCCACCCAGTAGGCCACACCCACCCAGGCCATACCCACCCAGCCCCCTGAGGGCAACCGCAATGCTGATGCGGCCCTCAATGAAATTGAGTTTGACACCCCTGGTCTGGAGAACTGGATTCCTGTCTGTGCTTAATGACATTATTAGTTAGGCTGTTCAGTTTGCTTGGTTCTCAATAACATCCCCCCATTGTTGCAGTGAAAAAAAAATCATGATTTCTTAGAGTAAACAGGCTTCTTTGAATATTCAAGGATGCGGAAGGAAAACTCATTATAAAGAGGGTTTACAATCTGAATCTATGTGTTATTCAGAAGTCCTGATTCTCCCAGTGTGGTGTTAGATTACGAAGCATCAAGGGCGTAAACAAGACCACTATTTATTTCACTGCACTTTTCAACCAGTATTAAACATAACAGGAGCTGTAAACCTACAGTTAACTCAATAAAGGTATTTCTTTAATAAAACCCGAATTTTGCAAGTCACCTACCCCCAGATCATTTTGATGAAATCTTTCTGTTGGACCTTCATAACCAGTCCTTTATATTCTTGGAAAATTGTGGCTCTGATCCTTGTCATTTATTCTGAACTCATGCCATAAAGTTGAATGACAGTTACAGAGCATGAAGTACAATAATGCAAGGTTTTATTTTATTTATTTAATTATATTTTTATACCGCCCTTCTCCCGAAGGACTTAGGGCAGTGTACAGGGCAATAAATATAAAAAAGCAGAATACAAAGTTAAAAAACGATTAAATATTTAGCCCAGTTTAAAACAGTATTAAAACATATTAAAACCTCAACCCTAACCCATCAGACCAGGTCAGAACTGCTCGAATAGATATGTTTTTAAGTCGCGCCGGAAGGAGCGGAGGTCAGAGTCCGTCCGGAGCTCAACCGGCAAGCGGTTGCATAGGTCTGGAGTGCCCACAGAGAACGCTCTCCCCCTGGGGTCCACCAATCGGCATTCTTTGATTGGAGGCACCCTGAGGAGGCCCTCTCTGTGGGAGCGCACTGGATGGAGGGAAGTTGACGCCGGCCGCAGGTGTTGCCGTAGGTAATCCGGACCCATGCCATGTAGGGCTTTGTAAGTCATTACTAACACCTTGAATCTCACCCGGAGGGCAACCGGCAGCCAATGCAGCTCACGGAGCAAAGCTGTAGCATGGGAGTATCGGGAGACCCCCAGCACAACTCGCGCGGCTGCATTTTGCACCAGTTGGAGCCTCCGAGTGGACTTCAAGGGCAGCCCCATGTAGAGAGCATTACAGTAGTCTAGACAAGAAGTCACGAGCGCATGAGTGACTGTACGCAAGACATCCCGGTCTAGATAGGGTCGCAACTGGCGCACCAGGCGAACCCGGGCAAAGGCCCCCCTAGTCACAGCTCCGATATGCTCTTCTAAAGACTGCCTAGACAAGTCTCTACTGTTTTCTTGGCAAGATTTCAGAAGCCATTGCCTTCTTCCTAGGGCTGAGCAAGAGTGACAGGCTCAGTGTCACCCACCTGGTTTTTCTTCCTAAACTGGGACTAGAATTCATGGTCTCGCCATTTAGAGCCCAGCACCTTAATCACTACACCAGAATGCACTTTACAGTCTAACTTAGCTGCAGGATTTCCCGGTGTCTCCATCTATTTACTATTCAGATTCAATCCTGCTTATTTTTTAGACCAGAAAGTGGGTCTAAATTTAATTGTAGGAGAAAAAAAAACATTATGGGATAGAAAGACAGGAGAACCCCTTAAAATTATTAAATTAAATTAAAATCACTGCATTAAAAGTGCAAGCAAGTGATGTTCCTGCTTTAAAGCCAATTACTCTTGCCTTCCCAAGTTGCTGAACTAATAAATCATGTCAATTGCAATATACTTTAGCATACATGCTGTCGCTCTAGTGTAGTAACAAATATTAAAAACAGCTAGATCCCTACAGCTATAAAAATACCTAAGTTATGAAACCTGGAAACTTATTTGAACTTGGCCTGGATAAACACTGCCAAAAACTTAACAAGCTGGAAAAAAAAACTTTCTGGGATTTGAAAAAAAATAAAAAGAGCTGGGATATTCAAATTGATTGTTAATATACAATTACAAGGGGTGTTTGGGTAAAAGGAAACCCGAAGGCTAAAAGGAAGAGAAACAAGCCTATACAATACATGATTCTTCCTATTCTGGTGAGCCTTCACTGCCATGTGGCACATTTATATGTATTAAATCTATATTCTACTAAAAGTCTCATTGTCATGACTGCTAACTGGGTGAAACAGTGCATCATAGGGCAACAATTTGAACCAAGGTATCTCAAATGGGCTAACTGACAGAGTGTGTCCAACATCCAGGATCTATGACAACCAAGGGAATGAAATTTGAGGAAAATTGTGGCTGCTTTCATGCTACTGGCTGCTACTGGGCTGCTGGGCTGATGCTGTGGTCACATGATCTTTATTTTCAAAGTTCCATGACAGTTTCTTAGCCAGTCCCATAGTCCTTTGCTCCCTCTCTCACTCAGCACTGACCTGCTTGCTGAAAAGGGAAGGGAAGGAGATTTCCGATGCTCCTTGCCAGATTCCCAACAAGGAAACTCAATGAGGAAGCCAGTAGGAAGTCGGAAGTCACTCCTACTTCCACAACTTTTTTTGGGCCGCCTTTGGTCATTCTGTTTTTCTATTCAGCTAAAGAAATATCTCTGAAACAATGACTCAACAAGGCACTGGTTGTCCAGTAGCAATTAAAATTAACTACTGCAGCATCATCTTCTACTGTGGTTTGAAGCTAGAGTAAATAAAGCTCCTTGTTCCAAGGAAGTTACTAATCTAAAGGTCAACAGAAAGGAGAATCTGCCTTTTGTGACTTGAAAGCAAAGGCAGGATAAAGAGGATAAGCAAAGTTTAGGACCAGTTTAATGCTAAATGTGTATTACACATTTAAGCTAGTTTTAATAGGATTTATGTCTATAAATGTACATGGAACTATCAAGACAGCCGGCTTGGAATTATGGTTAGGTGCTAAAGTTGAAACCAGGAGATTTTGAGTTCTAGTGCTTTCTTAGACATTAAAGCCAGTCAGACTAATTTCGCTCTCTCAGGCCAACCCATCTCACAAACGTGGGTTTGTGGGGAAAATAGGACACAGGAGCACTAGGTACACTATGCTGTGCACTGTATATAAAACAAAGGTGGGATGTCCGTCTAAGAATGAATAAAAAATTAAGAGCTGCACGGAGAGGGAACACAACTCAGAGGACACCCTGTGTAAAAGCCTGGAGGCCAATCCTTGGCATTTGCAATTAAAAACAAACAAGCACCAGCTACAGGTGATGAGAAAAAGCTCTGCGTGAACCACCATGGAAAGTTACTGCCAGATGTAAATGCCAAGACTGAGTAGGATGGACAAACAGTAAGGCCTATTTTAAGGCGACTTGTCAGTTCTCTGAGGCAGCAGTATCGCCAAATTCCCAGAATCTTTTTCGTTATAAGAATTATACTGAAAGATACGTGTCATCCTGCAATTGTACCATCTAGAGGTATTTTTTAGAGTGAACTCTCTTTGGAAGAAAGGGAGGGAGAGACCCCAATGAAATAATATAAGAGTACGCCCTTCAAAGAACAAATAATGATAATCAAAGACCTGGAGGCTAAAACATATGAAGAACGGCTGTGGGACTTGGGTTTGGCTAGTCTAAAGAAAAGAAGAAATGGGGTCAACATGATAGCAGTGTTCCGGTATTTGAGGGGCCGCCCCAAAGAAGAGGGGGTCACGTTATTCACCAGAGCACCTGAAGGCAGGACGAGAAACAACGGTTGGAAACTGATCAAGGAGAGAAGCAACCTGGAATTAAGGAGAAACTTCCTGACGGTGAGGACAATCAACCAGTGGAACAGCTTTGCCTCCAGACATTGTGGGCGCTCCATCACTGGAGATTTTAAAGAAGAGACCAGACAGCCACTTGTTTGACACAGTATAGGTTCTCCTGCTTGAGCAGGGGGCTGGACTAGAAGACCTCCAAGGTCCCTTCCAGCTCTATTCTATTCTATTCTATTCTATTCTATTCTATTCTATTCTATTCTATTCTATTCTATTCTATTCTATTCTATTCTATTCTATTCTATTCTATTCTATTCTATTCTATTCTATTACCAGCATTTCATTTCATTTCTCTTTCGGCAATTGCTGTTAAAACTAACTTTGGATTTCTGTAGATTGTTGGACAATTACCGTCAGAAATGTTACTAAGCAACATTCATGTTAATCCCTGCTTATCTGAGATAGTGCTTGGCTGTGTGTACAGGTAGACTTCAAGTTACGACCATGACTGAGCCCAAAACCTATGTTGCTAAGTGAGAAATGTGTCGAGTAAGTTTTGCCCTATTTTACGACTTTTCTTGCCGCATTTGTTAAGTGAACCACTGCAGTTGTAAAGTCAGTAACACGGTTGTTAAGTGAACTTGGTTTTCCCGTTGACCTTGCTTGTCAGAAGGTCGCAAAAGGGGATCCCGGGACTCAGGGATGCTGCAACCGTCATAAATGTCAAGCATCCAAATGCAAATCACGTGACCATGCGGATGCTGCAACGGTCATAAGTGTGAAAAATGGTCCAAAGTCACATTTTTCGGCGCCGTCGTAAGTTTGGTCCCTAAGTGAACTGTTGTTAAGTTGAGGACTACCTGCAGATTAGAATACCTGTGTATTTTTTTTTAAAAAAAACTGTAGTTCTCAAAAACAAGAGGCTGTTTTGTCTTAAAGTAATATAGGCTGTCCTTAGACCAGAACAGGGGGTTCTTCAAACTTGGCCCTTTTATGACTTGTGGACTTCAACTCCCAGAATTCCTCAGCCAGGCAGGCTGGCTGAGGAATTCTGGGAGTTGAAGTCCACAAGTCATAAAAGGGCCAAGTTCGAAGACCCCTGGACCAGAAGAAGGAGAAGGAAAAATGCAGGCTTGGTTCTCAAGATACCAACAGACTGAAGCTCAAGAGCAAAACAGCAGTCACGTGTTTTGCAGAGTTGTGTTGCCAAGCTCAGATTTCTGCAACAGGATCTGATCCAGGTGTGCTAGGACTACGCAGCCAGCCAGTGGTTCTGAGGGTTGGGACTTCTAACATCTGCAGACTTAACACATTTGGAAGATATTAGGTTGGGGAAGGTTAAGCTACCAATTTGCCACAGTAACCACAAACACCTGGTGGAATGGATGGAGTCAGCATAGCCATTGTTTGTTGAATAGGAGGGCAATTTCCTGTGTCAAATAACCACACCAGAGTTGCTTGCACTCCTTGGCTTCTACCGCAGGCGAGTAGCAACCTGGAAATTTGGGGTGACTCCAGGTCAAGTGGAATCTCACTAAGACAAGAAATATTGGAGGGTCAGCTTTGAGTGGAGCTGTATTAAAACTTAAAACAATATGAATGTTTCTGTTTAAAGCAGGGGTCATAGAATCATAGGACTGGAAGGGACCTTGGAGGTCTTCTAGTCCAACCCACTGCCCAAGGCAGGAGACCATGTTGCATCTTGGATAAATCTGATTGCAAAGGTATCTGCAGAGGGTTCAACAAAAGTCATTGTGGCCACTGCAACCAGTAAACTGCCCCCTTTTTCATGGAAGCAAACCAGGGTAGGACTTCAATGCCAACATCTTGCTTTTTTTTTAAAAAACCAGCCTTCATCCCCTAGAAAACCCTGCAATGAGAATTGGTTAAAGGACTGGAGAATTAAAATCTTCAAGACCTAATCCCAGACATCTGATTTTGCTGGAGCCTGCCCAGAGTCCTTGTGGGCTGGGGCAGGCTATAAAAATTGTAAACAAACGTTAAAAATAAACACGTAATTGGTTAATCCGGCATTCTCAGAAAGCAGAATAAGGAAATTGTCTTCCATCTGTACGAGACTTTTGCGCTGAGCATGGTTTACGCACCCTTTTCGCCAAGGAACACTGTCTTATGTCTACTTCCCTGGCACTGGAATTCTGAGCAGTCATTTGCGGCCACATGAAATAAAAGCACCAGACCGGCTGCTTATGTTTTGCTTTCAAGGAAGAACAGTCTGTTTAAAACTCTTTTGTTGTGGCATATTGTAAAAGGGTGCCTGCCCACTGACGTGCATAGCCAAACTCACATGGTGCACTGACACAGGCTTCACAGACAAGCTGGGGTTAAATTTGCAAAAACAAGGGGCCTGTTGCCTTGCTGGTTGTCATTTCCACCTCAATCTCAGCCAGTTGATAGACTTTGGGAAAGGAGACTAAGTCCCGTCCAGCTTCTATAAAAATGGGACTGAAGAGAGATAAAACTCACTGGCAATCATCCAACCACACATCTCCTCCTCTCAACCAAGCTCCGTGGTCCTGGTTCTTATAAGCGATAAAACGCCGAATTAGAGCCGGCTCCCTGGGCTTCAAAGGGTCAGCATCCTTGTGTGGGCTGTACCTGGAATTGCAAGAGGCAAAAAGGGGATCAGCGACCCCAGTTCTCTGGGGAAACACCTTGAGGTCGGCTGCTTTGATATCAGCCCGTCACAAGTTCCTGCATCCCAGTCAAGCTTCTAGTTCTCATTAGAGAACTTCAAGGATCGGGAGATGCAAGAGAGAGAGAGAGAGAGAGAGAGAGAAGTAAATCGGCATTCTTGAAGATGATTAGGAAACATATAGGGAATGAGAACTTAAGACAGAGACTTGAAGTAGGAAAGGTGTTCCCAGGTAATAAAGTTTCATGGTTTGGCAGGTCAGATCCGCTTTGCCAGACTCAGAAAAGAATGCAAAATTTCCCATGGATATGAACAACTATCATTCCAAATCAAAGGCCACCAAAATCAGTTTACCTTCCAGAAATCAGAGTCAGGATTGGCCGCTTGTCTTTGGCCGATGCTGGCGTTGTTTTAACTCCATTATCAATTATCATTCCAGCCTGGGGAGAAGGAGGAAAGGCAGCTGGTAAGCAATATCTACTCTAATAAATTCTTAGAAGGTGGGGAAAGTATGCATCTTTTTGGGGGGGCCTACAATATCAACCCCAGCAAAAAAAAATTGATGCCTTATCTCAGACATGTCAAACACAAGGCCCGGGGGCCAGATCCAGCCCACGAAGTGGTTTCATGCGGCCCGCGAAGCCATCCTGGAAACAGCGAGGGAACGGCCCCCACTGCCTTGGCCCTGGCCCAGAGACCCTCCTCCTGCCAGAGACCCTCAGATCTGTCCCACTCCTGTCCAGGCCCCCATAGGCACCCTCGATGCAAACGATGTAAAGCTGGCCACACCCACCCAGTAGGCCATACACAGTCTAGCCACGCCCACCCAGTAGGCCACGCCCACCCAGGCCATACCCACCCGGCCCCCTGAGGGCAACCGCAATGCTAATGCGGCCCTCAATGAAATTGAGTTTGACACCCCTGCCTTATGTGGTGCAAAATGGATTGCACTCTCTTTTAGTTTCATGAATCATTAGGTTTCATGATTCTACTCCACTCCATATTCTATTCTATTCTATTCTATTCTATTCTATTCACGCCGAAACTGCACCCACCCCATTGCCGGCAATGGGGGAAAAGTTGTGATATGTCGCGTGACGTTATGTCACGGGAGTATGAACAGTGACACAACAACAGCTTTCTATTTCAGAAATTGGAAGAGAAAAAAGAAAATGCAGTTTTTGTGTCTTTTCATGGCAGCTGGACTTACTCTGTAATTGGAGTGGGCTCGATTATTATAAAACGAGCCCATTGGAATGTGCTCCGAATAGCCAGGTGGGTACATTCCGACAGAAAGTCCTGTTGGTACGTGATGCAAAACAAACCAAAATCCTGTTTCCTGCAAAGGAAAACAACAGTTTCAGACTAAGACAGAATTGGGTTACATGAGCTATTATGTAAACAAGAAAAATCTAATTTCTCTCTGTGTGTGTGTGTGTCTCTGTGTCTCTGTGTGTGTGTGTCTCTGTGTCTCTGTGTCTCTGTGTCTCTCTGTCTCTGTCTCTGTCTCTCTCTCTCTCTCTCTCTCTCTCTCTCTCACACACACACACACACACACACACATATATATATAATGGCCCACCAGAAGTGCATGGATACCACTTCCAGAAGTCCATTGTAGGCATTGGAGACCCAGGCCTGCATCACATAATAGAACCGGTTCTTCAAGTATTTGAATTCCACCACTGAGGAGGGATAAAACACGGGGCTAGGCTGGACTCACTGCACAACCACATAAGGACTAAGGTCCATCCTCCCTAAGTTCCTTGGAGCTTTATCTAATTGTTCCCAGAAACAGACTGCCAGACTGGGGAGATTCCCGTACTATAGGCAGAACATAATAAAGTATGTTCTCTGAACTCTGCATGTGTTGATCTAGTTGTTCGTGTCTGACAGCATGCATGGTCTAAGTAATTAAAGCTTCCTAGGGGATCAAAGACCACAATTCTGTGTGACATACAATTCTGCACCTGCTTCCTTTCTATCCCTTCTACAAGAGAAGGACATTTTGCCCTCTTTGTGTACATTATTCTATTCTCTCCTTGGCATCGTTGTGCATGAGAATTCCCATCAGCCACATAATGTATTGCAGTTTCAGGCTCGCTTCTCCTACACGAGTCCTCCAATAGCAAAAAGAGTTATATCAAAAGAACATCAAAGGAGCTCCTTTGAAGCCTATTACTCTCCCACTCTCTCTTGGATCCTTCAATCTCAAACAAAGATTCAATAAGATCAGCTGCTTTGGGGAAGCTCTTGGTTACAATTATGCATAAATCACAGCTCTGGACTCTCAATTGGAAAATGTGCTAAAAAAAAAGGATGTGCACAGAAACATCTTTGCGGAACGCTTTTCAGGAAATCTAATTCTCCCACACCCTAAAAATAATACTTTTTATGTGTGTTTAGAGTGCGATCAATTTTAATGTAAGAATGGGGTAGTCTCTCGCAGCTACTTAGGGAACAAGAGGGTTATTTGACACAAATGATCTGCAGATTGGCTGACGGGTTAGGAAGGTTTTGTTCCCAACCCAAGTGGGATGAAAGAATCGTGTCCCGCTGAGCATGCCCAAATGGCAAAGCCACTTTTGTTCCCATCAGAAAACTTTTGCCCCGAGAGCAGAAATCACCAAACTCACTTCGGATCCTGCTGCTGCGCAGTTTACAAGGTTGTTGTGTGGGTTTGCCAGCCAGAAAGTTGAGACGGCACTGTTGGATAAGAAAACCAAGAATGAGAAAGCAAAACAGTTGCTTGGCAGTGAGATGGGCAGCATATAAATTTAATAAATAAATAAATAAAATAAAGCCCAAACATTTTCCCAATGCCAGGTCTGCAGAGGAGATGTACATTTAGGGAACAGAATCAATCTGGGTCAGATAACGTGGTGACAGACGGTGTAATGCAGTGAGATGTCCTTCATGCTCTCTGAACTTGGCTGCAGATGTTTCATTACCCAAACTAGGTAACATCATCAGTGCTAATGAACTGCAGTGTTTCTCCTTCTCAAGTTTAGACTGGGAATTGATGAAACGCACACCTAAAAGTTGCCTAAGGTTGAGAAACACCGGTGTAGTGACTGGTGGCATTTCTCTCCATCCCAGCCCACTCCCACTGGTGCCCCGTTTTCTCAATTTCACCATTGTCCCTGCAAGGAAAGATCTCATCCCAAGTTTGAAAGGCTGCTGGAATTTCAGAACAAATTCTGAGTGACGTTGCAAAACAACTCTGATGCTATTAAAAAGCCATTTCTGTTTTATGAGTGTGCCTATCTGCAAGAGAGTTAGGTTAGTGGGCTTAAGTGGCAATGCATTTGCCCCTTCTGGCCTTTTGCCATATCTAGATTTTCAAGAATTTTCCAGATGCTTAATTTCTTTTATCACCCTTGGTTCCTCCTTCACTGTTCACTTTTTTTCTGTCAAGCAACTTGGTTTTAATTCTCCATTAGCAGAATTGCTTTGCAGAGTAGGCATGTTCACTGCTCCTTTACATGGGACCAGAATGTTGACTTGATTTGTATTTGGGAAGATGAATAATACATTGCAACACGTGTCAATTTTTGTCCAAGCTTTCTTTGGAGGCAATTTTTATTTACTTATTTAACTTTTGCCTAATTCCATTGCAAATAATGTATTATTCGATCCAAATGTCTTTGTTTTTCTCTGCATGAAACAAGAAGTGGCTAGTCTTCAAGTAAGGCAGTCTATCTATCTCTTGAAGCCTTGTCCTTCAAAATCAATTTCAGAAGAGCAAAGAAGAAAATTGAAAGGAGGGGAATATATATGTCCAAACCGTCTGCGTTATTAAAGTAAGAATGGACCTGGGGAGAGGTTGTTATTTGCCATTACTTTCTAAGACAGAAAAATTCCTTCTGGCATTTTTTGTGAAAAATAATCCAGGATAAGTAGAAGAACTATTTTCCTCGGTCCCGGTGGGCTGTTCACTTAAGAACTGTATGATGTATACATGGAATTTTATCCAGTTCAATCGATACCCAGAAACCCTAACCCTAACCTCAAAAAAGAAAAAAGAAAAACAATGAACAAAAAGCTAAATCTTTGTCTGAAATAACGGCTAGGCATTCTTAAATAGGAATGCTGAATTAAGCGTGCACTTCTATTTTCCCACTGGAGAGCCAAACGATTAAAATGATTTTGATTTGGTCTGATGTGTCCTCATGGAAAAATGCCTTTTTGGAACCAAACGTTCAGGTGGCTATTTCAGGCAAGTAAAACAACGAATTTTTCATTTGATTATGAGTTCCCCTTCTATGCTCAGCGAGCCGTGCAACGTTCTGTAAAACCAGAGATAATTAAAAAAATAAAAAAATGAAAGGTTTCCCTGCTCACTTGCAATCCTGTCTAGGTTTGGGGACATATCCTGGATAAGCATCTTCAGTAATGGTCTTGCACATTCTTGTGTCCCGGTCCGAGGGTAGCAAAGTGCCCGGTTTCACCACAAGTCCGAGGCAGTGATCAAAAGTATTACGTACTTCTGGGCCATCTTCAGTGAAGAAACAGTGGCCCAAAGAGTCATATCCAACCACGTCCTTAATCTGAATGGACAAAAGCAGATGAAATGGACAGAAAATGAATGAAAGCAAGTACATAGAAGAGGCTTTTCCTTCACCAATATAAGGTATCATGCAGTAGATTATGAGAACTATAAACTTAATTCCCTTCTAATCCTCTCCCGCCCATTCCTTCCTTCCATCCTTGGAGCATCATATGCCCGAAAGAAAACAGGCCTTTAAGTCAGAGAATTTATAAACGATGCAATGCCTAAAAAATCAGACAAAGGAACGGGATGGCCCTCTTCTCCCATTAAAGCCAGAGCCGTGAATTAAAAATGGAATTACCAGTAGCAGATGCATTAACGGCCATAGTTGGTCAGTCTCGAAATGCATCTGGAAACTCTTCCCTTTGGATGGCTCTTTGCCAGGCTTCATTAAATTTTACACCCAGGGACCACTTCCACCACATAGAGAGAGAGAGACCCTATCAATGTTTTCTGGCTGAATGTGCGACCCTGCAGCCATAAATATCAACCCCGCTCCCCATAACTAAGGGCCAGGATGTTAAGGCATCACATTTTGCCTCGCAGCCTCAGTTTTTAGGAAGGCAACAAGGAGAGCAGAAATGCAAGGCATTTCAACCAGAGCAGCATTTTACAATTTAACCGGTACAGATGGCAGGCACCCCAGACTGATTTACTTGCCTGTCCTGAGTGTGGCGTGTGTGTGTGTGGGGGGGGGGGGAGTTTGTTTCAGTTATGTATGGTATTTTTTCACACCAGATAAGCTGGTGTGGAAAAGCCTTGGTGGAGCAGTGGGCTAATGCCTCCTTAAGTAACACCAGCTGCCTGCAATTAGGGCAGGTTCGAGTCCCACCAGGCTCAAGGTTGACTCAGCCTTCCATCCTTCCGAGGTAGGTAAAATGAGGACCCAGATTGTTGGGGGCAATTAAGCTGACTTTGTAATAATGCTGCTTGGGTGTGTGTGTGAAAGCCCTAACAAGCAGGCATATACATAGAATGAAGGCTACTGCTAAGCTTGTAAGCCGCCCTGAGTCTTCGGAGACGGGGCGGGATATAAATGGAATTTAAAAAAAAAAAGCTGTCCCATTAGCAGTGTTTGCTGCCTGGGCAGACGATCCATGCAGTAAAAGACTAGTTGAAAGAAACTCCTAAGAGCTTCTTTAGACCGTGAGGCTCTGCTATCACAAACATTATAATAGGGGGGTTGCAATTTAGTGGTTTCGCTCTAAAATTTGGTCCCTGGTATGTACAGGTATGTCCAGAAAAACTGGATATGGCTGTCAATAATGTTAACCATATTAGCCTAGATGAACTTATAATTTGACCCAGTACAAGATGAATTCCTGTTTTTGAGAGCAGCCTTGTTCTTTTGATAGAATAGATCAGGGGTAGGCAACCTTGGCTCTTTTATGACTCATGGACTTCAACTCCCAGAATTCCTGAGCCAGCATGGCTCAGCTTGGAAACCTCTCCCTTTCTCCTCAGCGTGGCTGCCTTAGGAATTCTGGGAGTTGAAGTCCACAAATCATGAAGGGGCCATAGTTTCCCCATGCTGGCTCAGGACTTCTGGAAGTTGAAGTTCACGAGTCATAAAAGAGCCAAGGTTGCCTAGATGCTTTCCCAAATACTTGCAGTTCTCTGTATACAGATGCAATTCCTTGGGAGCGTCTATAGAGATTCACAATCATCCAGGTCATGGTTGTCTCAAAGGCGCTTTTCAAAAGGCAAATGTACTTTCTTGGTTTTGGTTTTTTTCCCTTGAAAAAGCTTCCTTTCGAAGCTTATTGGATGAGAAGCAAAACATTTTCAAGGGAAAAAAATATCAAGAAAGGCCAGTTGCCTTTTGAAAAGCACTTCTGGGAGTTCCTTGCAAGCTAATCTTCAAGTCACCCCAACTGAATTTGCCTAAGTTCACTCCCATTTCAGCATATGTACAGTAACTCTGCGGCCTTCATCCTGAGGCTGGCTCATGCCTATGACTCATATACACGGCACCTGCAACTTGTATTTAATTTATGTTATTGAAGCAATTGACCTGCCGATCCACCTTGCTGCGGTGAGATGGAGCAGCTAGCAGCAAAACAAATAGATCAGCAATCCAAAACAATCCAAAACGACTACAACAACAATGAATATACAGTACGCCAAAGTTCCAAATAAAACTCTTCCAGTTAACAAAGGACTGAGAGCAAATAACTAACCAACGGGGCTGACCCAATCTGCTGCTCTTGATGCTTGCGTTTAAGTTTGCTTCTAAACAGAGAAGACAACATATCTCTGTTACAGCAGCTTTACCTGGTTGCGGGTGTAGCTCTGTTTGGAAATATATTAAATCACCCCCAAAAGGAGACAAAGTTCAAGTGATGGATTAAGGAGCGTCTTGAGGAGTTAGAAGAAGAATGGGGAACGGTCCCATCCTGGCTGATATGACAGCCACATGTTTTGAGGATGCAAGAGGGATCACCACCCCTTCATCCAAATATTACCTGCACTAGGATCACCTTGCAAGTAGAAATTCTTAGAACCTAGCATGGTTAATCTCAAAAATATTAAGCAGGATTCAACCTGTAGGTTGAACTGAACTTTTTTTTAAAAGAATCCTGGAAAAAGGAAATGTCAAACTATTCTAGTATCGTTACCAAGAAAACAATATTGGTGGTCTACGAAACTAGCAGCTGTTGAGTTCATCTCAAGTGAAATTTTATCTCCCCACTCCTTACGTGGATGCATAATAAGATCGAAGACAGAAAACCCATCAGTTTCTCTCTACCTGACCGCATCTCGTGTTTGCAGCAATAGGAGAGTCGAATCCCAGCATCTTACCAGCAAACCGTTGGAGCCATGCACGGTGACACAACGAGAGAAGGTGTGGTGGATGGACATATCTTTCACATAAGTAGGTGGCTGGTAGCCTCCCTTCTCATCCACGTCTTGAGCCATGTGGAAGTGAATTGGGTAGTGTCCCAGCAACTGCTGGCCCATATGCTTCAACTCCACGCCTTCCATGTGGACCGATTTGAATCCAAGTCCAATCTAGAGAGCAGAGATAGCTCAGTGAAAATATGGAATGAAAGTTTCCGAACTTGCATCTTTAGGCAGGTTAAAAATACACAGCCGCTGCACACGATCTGGGGCATCCAGCCCAAATGAAGTAATTTAAAATACTGGATTTTCTTTTTAAAGGAGAAAAATAAATAAATAAGCAGGCTCTTAATTCTCTCTAACAGGAAGCAATGGAAAGGATTGAGTCCAGACTGCAATAATAATCCAATGCAAATTAATGGCAGCATTTCAGAAAGTTGATCTGGCATCCTCCAGAGGTGCTGGACTACAATGCTATCTTCCCCAGATGAAAAGAGGGGGGGGAAGCTATAGAAAGGAAGAACTTCCAACTGTCTTTGCTACAGATACAAACGTGAACTAGAATGTCTCTTTCAACTAGAATAAACCACTCCACACAGTGCTTCTGCAGTCATAAATAGTTCTAGTCATCCAGTTCCAGAGTTAAAATTTCATTTCTTTCCCTTTCAAGGAAAAAGCCCCAAAGAAATAAAGCTAGCAAAAGTCTTTTCTTTAATCAGAGCAGTCAATTTCGCCATCTCTGGCGTTTTATTTTAGGCTATTGATTCAGAGAAGATTCCCAAGCCAAGCAGAGCTACAAGCCGTACCTTGATGTGTCCACCAAAAGTATCAAAATCAAAGAAGGAGCACAGATGGGCATTATAATCGTAACATCTGGCCTCCATCTCGCCCATCACCAGAATGTTTCGGGTAAGCAGTCCGACTTCAGCCCGCATATCAACTCCATCAATTATCTCTCCTGTGTGAAGGTAGTTGGATTTTCCTAGGGGAAAGGATAACATCCAAGGTGTCACAAAAAGGGAAAGATTAAGTTAATGGGGGAGGTTCAGAGAGAAATAGATCAGCACAGCCAGGAACCTATCCTGAAGGGTGGGAAGGGGCCAGGACATCTTGTGAAGAAGACACGAAACAGCAAAAGATGGGAAAATCCATTGTCCTCAATAAACTGAATCCGTTTTCCAAAGACACAGCCATATCCGTACCAAAAAACCCCAAGTTTTATGCCTAGATCAGGGGTAGGCAACCTTGGCTCTTTTATGGCTCGTGGACTTCAACTCCCAGAATTCCATGGCTCAGCATGGAAACCTCTCCCTTCCCCTCAGTGTGGCTGGCTCAGGAATTCTGGGAGTTGAAGTCCACGAGTCATAAAAGTGCCAAGGTTGCCTACCCTTGGCCTAGATCATGAAGACCTATCAGAGTCTTACCACATTTTTCCATATAAATATTTGATTCTCTCTCTATATATACCGGCAGTGCTCAATTTACGACCACAGTTGAGCCCAAAATTTCTGTTGCTAAGCAAGACAGTTGTTAAATGGGTTTTGCCCCATTTTACAACTTTTCTGGCCACAGTTGTTAAGTGAATCACTGCGGCTGTTAAGTTAGTAACACAGTTGTTAAGTGAACCTGGCTTCCCCTTTGCTTGTCAGGTGGTCACAAAAGGGGATCACGTCACCCCAGGACACTGCGACCGATGTAAATATGAACACACCCCCCCTTGCCACGTGGCTGAATTTTGATCACGTGATCATGGGGATGCTGCAACGGTCATAAGAGTGAAAAATAGTCACAATTCACTTTTTTTCTCTAGTGTCATTGTAACTCTGAATGGCCACCAAATGAATAGTTATAAATCAAGGACTATCTGTTACATCTATTCCAAAGTCCAAAATTTTGTGAGTTTGCAGGGTAACAAAGTGGATTTTGTTTGTCGGAATGAACAGTGCCAAAAGTTCAAAAAACATTTCAAACAAGCCGTTCTCTTTGCTCAAACACCCGCCACGCTGATCCAGAAAAGTGGATTATAAAACATCCACCTGGAAGCTGCAAGGTTTTTTTCTTTTTTATGCTAGCCTCAGCTTTCAGGCACCACGTGTTTTCTTAACTATCTGCCCAGACCTGCTAAGAATGTTAAATGCCTGCAAGAATGTTGAATGTGTAGCAAGAGGTTTCCTTGATACCTCATGTGCTGGATGCTGTTTACACAAAGTGCTTTTGCTGATTTGACATGATCCGAGATAAGGGCACAACCACCGGGTGGTTTGAGGTAAGTTTGGGGTAGGTGTGTTTTGCTCCTTTAGAAAAGGTGATGTCATGTTTATGACCACAGCCATTAAAGTTAAAGGAATTGCCGTGTTTGATGGCAAACATACCCACGGCAAAAATGAGTTTATTGAGAAGCGATGCCATCAGAGCGGTAGCTAGATGTGTGCACGGTGTCCTGCATTAAATAATCCAACCACATCTATGAGCAACTCCGGGTATACACAAAGCATAGCTGGAGAGAGATGGTATGCTTGCATTTCTCCTGGATCCGACTTAAGGCTCTTTAAATTATGCCTCTAGATTTGTTTTTGTTTTCTTGTCCTTGAAGGCCAATCGTGTTTACGATTCCAGCCTTCGGCTGAGCTGAGACTTGCATCAAATCTTACATTGTATCAGGAGTCAGATTAAATGTTGAATGGAATAAGTAACATGCAATTCATGACATACAAAACAATAATAAGGAAGTAGTGCCTGGAGAGATTTTTCAATATTCTGCAGGTCAGGTAAATTTGCATTACTCAAAACCTAGTATAGCTTGATGTGTGTGTTTTTTTCTTCTTAAAATAAGAGAAAATTTATCCACCGTGGGTTATTAAGTATTTTTTTTTTACAAAACCTTTCCAATTTCAGAAGGGACACGGTGGCTCAGTGGGTTAGGATGCTGAACTTGTCGATCGGAAGGTCGGCAGTTTGGCGGGTCGAATCCCGAGTGCCGCGTAGCAGAGTGAGCGCCTGTTACTCGTCCCAGCTTCTGCCAACCTAGCAGTTCGAAAGCACGTAAAAATGCAAGTAGAAAAATAGGGACCACTCCGGTGGGAAGGTAACAGCGTTCTGTGCGCCTTTGGCGTCTTGTCATGCTGGCCACATGACCATGGAGACGTTCTCGGACAAGCGCTGGCTCTTCGGCTTTGAAACGGAGATGAGCACCGCCCCCTAGAGTCAGAACGACGACTAGCACGCATGTGCGTGCGGGGGAACCTTTACCTTTACCTTTCCAATTTAGATTCTTCATGTGTGGTTCCTGCTTATTAAGATCACCTTTGAAACAACTAAATAAAGAGAGGAATGTAAAAAAAAGGGGGGAAAGGAAGCATTTTTACTTCTTAAAGGCTTTTGCTGAAAGAACTGAATCAGAAAGAGAGGAGAGACTAGACATTCACCTGTCTGAGTTGGTATAGGTTCTCCTGCTTGAGCAGGGGGCTGGACTAGAAGACCTCCAAGGTCCCTTCCAATTCTATTCTATTCTATTCTATTCTATTCTATTCTATTCTATTCTATTCTATTCTATTCTATTCTATTCTATTCTATTATTATTTTGCACCTTCTGATGGTGCAAAAAACCCCTCCCTCTCTAGTGGATTTCACCTATCTCTTGCAGAATTCTTGAGGGATTGGCCAGTCCAGCTGAGAACTTCTGGAGATCTGTGCATATGCAGGGCACTTACTTTAGGAAAGATGGCACTATATAGACTCTGATGTATGTATTATTAACAGACTTCCTCAAGGCTCTATTCATGAGCAATTGAAATGAATAACTACCATTTTAAAAAAAAAACATGCAAAAGCTTTTGCATTGGGAGAATCTGAGAAGGTAAGTCAGAGGGAAGCCTTGCTTTCCCCAGACTGAAGACGAAATTTAGCCTTGGAGTGGTTTTCCAGCAATCATACTCTATCAAAATAGTGGTTGGAAGCAGACCAAATTAAAGATTGACTTGGTTTGCATTTAATTTGTCAAAATTAAATATCATTAAGGTGAGAATTCTCCAGCCGGATATTTAATCATTTTCTTCTTTCATCAAACAAAAAATTACTTCTTAGGAACAGCTTTCGAAGATCTGGGGCATATCTCACAAGGCTTTTGTGAAAGACATGTTGTGAAACATCAGGCGGGGACATAAATCAATGTTAAAAAGTTTTTAAATTATCCGTCTGGAGACGTGCCATCCTAGCATGGAATTTTCTGAGCCACACATTCTGAGGTAGTAGCTCACAGAAATCAAAACACTTCAGATATTTATCTTTATAATAAGCACTGCTCATTGCTTGCTTTACTTCCTATCTACCTGTCTGCATTCATTACATGATCATAACATAAACTGGTTTCTGAACAAATCTGTTTTCACTGGATGATAAGCCAGCCAAATGAGCTGAGCCTTCACACAACATGCTCAGCCACAAAACCACTTAGCCAAATGCTGTATTTGGGGCAAATGGATCTGCTAAACCTAATCCATTTCAGGATGTTGAGTGAACACAATTATGGGTGTGTTTGAACTTTAGCCAGTTGTGAAGGGCAAAACTGGCATAAAAAAAAGAAAGTAAGTAAAGGTTCCCCCTGTTCAGTCATGTCCGACTCTACGGGGCAGTACTCATCTCCATTTCCTAGCCGAGGGAGCCAGCGTTGTCCGAAGATACCTCTGTGGTCATGTGGCCAGCAGGATTATTCACCAAGGCTACAGAATGGTGCTACCTTCCCATTGAACTGGTACCTATTTAACTACCTGCATTTGCATGCTTTAGAACTGCTAGGTTGGCAGGAGCTGGAGCAAGGAACAGGAGCTCACCCCATCACATAGTACTTGGGTCTTGAACTGCCAACCTTCCAGTCAACAAGACCAGTGTCTTAACCACTAGTCCACTGCACCTCCAAAAAAACCCTGGCATTATTCCTTCTTAAAGAATGCACAATAGACAACTGGGCCCTGGTAAGCCAAGCCTCCATCTGACTTCAGACGTTTCCTACACTTACTGCATACTGTTAGGATTCCCATGGATTTAAACATAAACCTTTGCAGAAATCTATGGATAACCCATTTTGTATTGCCCAGGTCAGGGTCAAAGATATAGAATATAGAATAACAGAGTTGGAAGGGACCTTGTAGGTCATCAAGTCCAACCCCCTGCCCAAGCAGGATTCCCTACATAGAATAGAATAGAATAGAATAGAATAGAATAGAATAGAATAGAATAGAATAGAATAGAATAGAATAGAATAGAATAGAATAGAGCTGGAAGGGACCTTGGAGGTCTTCTAGTCCAGCCCCCTGCTCAAGCAGGAGGACCTATACCATATCTGCAAAGCCATACTGAAAACAGCCCTCTTTAAAAAAAACCAGACTAGTCTGCCTGATCATTTTCTCTGCCAATTTATTCACAGTTTTATCTCTTACATGAAAAAAAGGCATTGCATCGTTTCTGTCCACATTCGATTCTCCCCAGATTTGAAAGCAGCCTCACCTCCACATAGTTAAAAGTCTAAAGATAATGGCTGGGATTTTAGGTTTTGTTTGATCTCCTGTTCTCAGAACCACCCTTCCTGCTTTCCTGTAGTCCTTTGTCTGCTTTTGCTCCAAGCCTCCAGTTCAGTAAAGTCCGGATGCAAAGCATCAAAAGCATTGACTCCTTCACAGAAGGTGGAAAACTCTCAACTCAGAGCTCGCCCATGGCAGGAAAACCCACATCTGATACAGTGAGGAAAACTGAAATATCTCAAATGAGGGAGGTATTTCCTTTTACCCATTTGCCTGTCATGGGGATAGCGGCTGTTTAGAAAACGAAATCATCCTACATTTTGGATGCCAAACTCGTTCTCCTTCCATTTTATGTTATTAAAGAAAACTTCCTGTTGAACACGGTTTCCCTGCTATATTCTTGCAACGGCAACCAGATTTCAGCATAGCAGTCATTAAAGCAGACATGTCAAACACAAGGCCCGGGGGGCCAGATCTAGCCCGCGAAGTGGTTTCATGCGGCCCGCGAAGCCATCCTGGAAACAGTGAGGGAACGGCCCCCGCTGCCTTGGCCCTGGCCCAGAGACCCTCCTTCTGCCAGAGACCCTCAAATCTGTCCCACTCCTGCCCAGGCCCCCATAGGCACCCTTGATGCGAACGATGTAGAGCTGGCCACGCCCACCCAGCAGGCCATATGCACTCTAGCCACGCCCACCCAGTAGGCCACGCCCACCCAGGCCACACCCACCCGGCCCCCTGAGGGCAACCGCAATGCTGATGCGGCCCTCCATGAAATTGAGTTTGACACCCCTGCATTAAAGGAAAGGACACAGTTGTGAGACAGGAGTGTTGAGGAAGGAGCTTCAGGAAATCGGTTCCTTCCTCAGTAATGTTTTGACTTTCTCTTCCCACGAGAAAACTCAGATCTGGAGAAGGCTGCTGATATCTGGTCATAGTCACTCATGCCCTAGTCATCTCCTGGGTGGACTACCGTAATGTGTTTTACATGGGACTGCCCTTGAAGAGTATCCGGAATCTTCAGCTGGTTTAGAATACAATTGCTCAGCCAATTATGCGTGCCCTAAAGTTACATCTCTGGTCTGTGAGCTGTATCGGTTGCTAGTATGCTTCTAGGTCCAATTTAGGCTACCTGGTTCTGACTTGAAACCCTTGAAAGTTTGAGGCTGGGTTGTTTGAGGGACCACCTCTTCCTGATAACACCTGCCCATCCCATTAGATCCAGCAAAAGAGTTACGTTGTGGGTCTCTAATGGGATAACTGCCTATATGCCTCTCCACCAGTTAGAAGCCTACAGCTTCCAGAGCTCTTAAAGTCCTCTGAAAGTCTTAAAAGAACTGGGCTTCCAAGTTCACTGGTTGATAGACCTAAGGTGAATATGGGTTTGCATTCCCACAACACCCTTAGTTAGTTTCTTGAACCAATTCAGTTTTTTTGGGATCTGTACAATATTCTGAACCACAAACTGAAAAAGCACAACCTTCCCCACCCCACTAGACAATGTCGGCTTGCGACCCCCCAGGGGAAGAGCCTTCTCTGTGGGAGCGCCAGCCCTGTGGAACCAACTCCCCCATGAGCTTCGGATGGCCCAAGATCTCCAGTCCTTTCGCCGCGGCCTCAAAACACTCCTTTTCCACCTGGCTGACCTGGATTGACAGGGATTTTAATTATGTTTACAATTTTAACTCTAATCTTTAATTTATTTCAATTTTAAATTTTAATTTACTGTACAGAGACCTTTAATTTTTGTTGTTGTTAGCCGCCCTGAGTCCCTCGGGAGATAGGGCGGGATATAAGTCCCATTAATAATAATAATAATAATAATAATAATAATAATAATAATAATAATAATAATAATAATAATAATAACAACAACAACAACAACAACAACAACAACTTCCCCCTGGGGAAGTTAAAACTAACCCAACCTTGCTTGTGGTGCAAATGCAGCCACTAAAATCATAGTCAAATCCAAAAAAGTCTTGTGTGAATGCAGTCGAAGAGTTGTCATAAATGAGAAAGTGGTGAAGATGTCAGTGTGCAAACCGCTAGTTTCCTTCACTCACGGGGTTTTTATTTTTCATCTACTCGTTTAACATGCTTGGCTTTAGAAAGGGTAAAAAAAAAAAAAGGAAGGGAAAGTTGGCATATTACAAAGTCCAGGCCTTCTTGTAACATCATGTGCTTTGGGATCTAAATCTGCCCTGGAGATAATCTTGAGAAATAAAGAGAGCAGGTAGCTACAACTTAGTGCTTTCGTTGGAAGGATGCCAAGGGGAGAAAAAACAAGGCAAAGATAAACTGAATTGATAGAAACCAACTCTGGGTGACTGGTAGCTCTTTGCTTTCTGATAATTGGGTGTTCTTCGCCATCCCCATCAAGTCTGCCCGTGTTTTTTTTTTTTTGTAAGGAGATAACCTTCCTCTCACGGCAGCCATTTTATGAGAATGAACAACAACAACAACAACAAAAAACCCACCCTCAGATGCCAAATGTCTAATCTGTTTTGATGGCTGTCTTGAAATGAACCATCGATGTTAAATTGCCTTAACTTTAAAGAGCAGATTGGCAGAAAGGAGAAAAAGGCTTCCCACAATTTCAAATTAAACCATTTCAGCTTCTTTCCTACTGATGGAGCAAAAGGGACCCGATTGCTCTGAAAGGCTGTTTATACCACGAATTTAAATTGTTCCAAAATAGCTCCCTTCATTCACCAAACACTCTGTGCAGAGAATGTCAACATATTGGTGTCTGTGGATACCGGCAAAGGTACTTTATCGTAACCCAACCATTTTGGAGAAAGCATTAAAAAAAATCTGAGGTTTTTGTGTTTTTTTTTTAATCCTGGACCACAGGTCCATGTGTGGCCTCGGGTCTACAATGCAATGTAAACCCATCCATAGGAAGAGCAAAGCAGCAACTAAGGAGAAACTTCCTAACTGTGAGGACAATTAACCAGTGGAACTCCTTGCCTCCAGAAGTCGTGGGCGCTCCATCACTGGAGATTTTTAAGAAGAGACTGGACAGCCACTTGTCTGAAATGGTATAGGATCTCCTGCTTGAGCAGGGGGCTGGACTAGAAGACCTCCAAGGTCCCTTCCAACTCTGATATTTTGTTATCCTTGGGACAAGCAGAAGGAAGGGATTCATTAAGATCTTCTTCAGCCCCCTTCCCAAGCACCCTCTTTTTCAGATGCACCTGGGGTCTAGGACAGACATTCAACATTCCGTTTTCTTTCTATTATCTCTGGATATCTTTGGGGTCACACTCACTTAGTGTGATTTTTCCAATCACGTAAGTGTTGCTGAACAAAGGGGGTGGGGGTGGGGACAAAGAAAATAGAACTGAGAGACGCTTTCCCTGCAGAAAGCTGCCTGCCGTCTTTAGTCATGAGGCTATGATGCATTTAAAAAAAACCACAAAAATATTTTTTTTGGCACAAGCCAGCCACTTTCTTTCAACCCTGGCAACCACAGGCCAAAAAAAAAAGCTGTATTTCCTTCTGAGCCACTTGCATCAGAGTTAACGGGATTCACGATTTAAGGATGACCTACACTGTGACAGAGGTATGGGCTGATCTGATCTTCCTTTCTGTTCTGTACCAGCCTACTACCGGCCCTGCAGAAAAGGCAGGGACAACCCCTTTACAAAAAGGCAAGAGGCTGGAACTAAGCCTGCCAAATTTATTGACATAAAACAGAGCAAACAGAGCCAAACAAAAACACGAACCATGAAACAGGAGCTATTCAAACGGTTGCCTTCAGCAAACCAGCCCTCCCACGCATTCCCCTTTTATACAGTTCAGGGCGTGGCTTCTCTCTGCCTCTTTCCGAGGTGCCCAATTGCCTTCCTCTGTTTACTCCTGATTGACTGCCTCCTGCGTTGGGCATCCTTGAACAGGGCCAGCTGTGGGTCATCTTCATCCACGCTGTCAGGCTCACACAGCTGGGTCTGTGTAGTGACCAGATGGGAGGGGCCTGGCTGAGGGCTCTGCGAAGCCTCTAGGCTGTTCTCTGCAGGCTCTCCAACACCCCCCTCCTCCTCCTCCTCTGAATCGTCCGACCCAACTGCCGAACCCACAGGCTGACCCTGAATCACAACACTTTCTTCCTTTCTTATCCAATCCAATTTCCTTGCAAAGTCAAAGAGCCATCAACAGTCCCACCCGGCATTAATCCCCTGAGCTGACAGATCACCCAAAGCTCTAGTTGGCTAAAACATGGTTTTGGAATAAGCTACAGTTGTATGGACTCACTTATAGTCAGAAGAAAACACCAGAATTATAGGAACAGAATAACAAAGTTGGGAGGTCTTTTAGTCCAACCACCTACTCAAGCAGCAGACCCTATACAAACCCAGACAAATGATGGTCCGATCTCTTCTTAAAAGCCTCCAGGGATGGAGCACTCACAACTTTTGAAGGCAAGCCAGGATATTGAGCACAAGGGAAGGATCAAACTATAGAGCATTAGTGCTGAAAAGCACCTTACTTAAATTATCTGAGTAACTTTACATCTATTCTGGAAAGTAGAAGGGATTACCTTTTGCAGGTTGTGTGTGTGTTTGTGTGTGGTACGTGTCTCTTCAAATCAGTGTGACTCCTGGCAACAGCCAGGATAAGTCCCTGCAGTTTCTTGGCAAGGTTTCCGTGGTGGGTTGCCACTGACTAGTTGCTAGGACTAAAAGAGAGTGACTGGCCCAAGATCTCCTAGCTGGCATTGTGCCTAAGGCAGAGCTAGAACTCACAATCTCCCAGTTTCTAGCCTGATGCCATAACCACTACACCAAACTGTCTAAGATTACCCAGTAATCATACTACAGTATTTATTGGCACTTGGGTTCTTGTATTCTTCCACAGTCAGTTCTAACTTCTTCTCTGTACTTTTGATCATATCCTTGTCATATCACCTGACTGCCTATGTCCACAACATGCCCCACATATGATCACGAATTCCACGTAGATGAGTTCACAAACATTCACTCCTTCCCTTGCCAGCCAGCCCACTTGCTTTCTGGGCCAGGCATGGAAGAAAGAAAATATCTTCTCTCTACACCCCTCATGATCTGGCAGAGCAGGGATAAATTGCACCCACAACCAATCTGCTTGGTTAGAAAACAGTTATTTTCCAAAATCAACCACAACAACAACCCTCTAGCAGCTTGGGGCAATATGCTGACTCTGTAAACCGCTTAGAGAGGGCTGCAAAGCACTGTGAAGTGGTCTCTAAGTCTAAGTGTTATTGCTACTGCTATTGCAGGCTAATTCTGCCTACTGCCAGGAGTTCGATGCTGACCGGCTCAAGGCTGACTCAGCCTTCCATCCTTCTGAGGTTGGTAAAATGAGGACCCCAGATTGTTGGGGGCAAATAGGCTGACTCTGTAAAGTGCTCAGAGAGGGCTGCAAAGCACTTATGAAGCGGTATATAAGTCTAAGTGCTATTGCTACTGCTATTGTACATCAAGAACAATAGATCAACTATGTAACTTAATATTTAGTAATACTCTCAGCCGCAGAGATACCCACACAAACACAGGACTTTAGCTCTCCTTCAAGGCGTGATCCATTCAGCCCTACCTGCCACTTTGACTTCGTTGGGCTTGCAGGCTCTGCAGGGCAAGAGTTCAAACTCTTCAGCTTGGTACATGGAATAGTCCGTGCTGGCCACCACGATCTTGTCTCCCACCTTCCACGACTGCACATTGTCAGCCAGTCTTAGGATTGTACTGTTCACGTTGGTATCCACCCGCACGGTGAGCTTGGGTCTTGCTGAAAAGCCAACAAGGGAAAGGAAGTGGATGAGGACAGGAAGTGCAGAGAACATCTCACGTTCTTCTTCTCCAATTCCCCACGGCCCAAACATGTTTCTTACTCATGAAGCAAGGATTTTGGAAAGACAAGACAGCTGTTGCTGTCAACCACAGGCTAGTTTTGTGTGTCTTCCTCTTATCCGGGAAGCACAATAAGCAGCTCCTCTGTTGTTGTTATTTAGCCACAATCTACCACGTAGATCTGATGATTATAACCAGGAAGCTGTCATTATTGTTATTTACACACAGAGAGAGTTTGCACATAGCCATTATGGAAAACAGTGTGAGGTTGCCCTATCTTCCCTTCCATTCCCTTGACAAAAGCCTGAGAAAAAAGCAGAAAGGGCCTCTGTGTGGATGGTAGCCTATTGAGTGCCATTCACACCGGACAAAATGCCCCGAAGAAAATATTCCATGCATGTAGAAAACTAGCAGGACAGGGAAAGACTTGAACATAGACTTCACCTGGCTGTACTTGTTTGCCATTTGAAGTTTTCTAAAACAGCAAAAAGAAAACCACCCTAATACACAAATAGTATAGCCCTTTGTGCCATCTCAGGACTCTGTCGTGTTCTATGTCCTTTTAGAGTCAGCCCTTATATCCTTTGTATTTCAGCAGCTGGGAGAGCTGCATGAAGACTAGTAACCTCATACAGAGAATGGAAAGCCAAGTTGGAAATGGAGAGCATTTGCGTGACAGAAGCTACTGCAGAAAACCCAAAGCTTTAGACTCGTGCAAAGACTGCACTTCTGCTTCGATCTCTGAGGTAAAATTTCCTGCTGCCTTCAGAATATATACATCAGTAGAGCAAATTTCAAAACAGTTTCCTCCCAATTATACTGTGCTCAACTTTTGAGAATGAGTCACCTACCAGGTTGGCCACATAAGAAGCGCACTCTGTAGTTATGACAGCCTTTCTCCGTCTGCTCTGGGCCACGGCAAAAAAACCTATAATCATGGCCTTTTTTGTATAGGACCTCAGTTGCCAGTTTCGTTCCCTCAAGTGTGACCGCCTGGGAGGAGAATCAAAATGCAAACACAATAATTGCCAAGTGTATGACCGTCAAGCATAACAGCTCGTAAAACAACAACTGGAACCATAGGCTCAGAAACACTTGTGAGAAGGGGAAAAACAAGTATTTTCTGCCTGGTAACTTCTTATCTAAAGCATTGCAGTGAGTTGAGTGGAAGAGGAATTTACCTCGAAGGCATCATGATAAACACAAATGCATATTTCACACCATCTCTACTGGGTCCCCCCAGGTCTGAGGTCATAATATGAGCCTTACCAAGCAGTTCTTGGCTTTGGACTGTAGTTATGGAAAACCTGTTCTTTTCTTCCTCTTAAGATCGTCATTAGATGCTTTGTGCTCTTGAACATTCCAAGGCAAAAGTCCCTTACACTTAAAATGGATGGGTTTTTTTTTTACTGGTGGCCCTCAAATGCGCTTCGGAATGAGAGATTTTATCCACTTTTTCTTCTTTTCAGCCCAAACCAAAAGGCTTCTAATTGACCCAGGCTCTTCCATTATATTGCAAGATTCCTATTTTAAGTTGATGGGATGCATAGAAATAACCTGTCAGCTGTTAACACTTCCATCTTTTATTTATTGATGGGATTTTCATCCAGCCTTTATCGTTTTTATAAATAATTCAAGGCAGGGAATAAGTTATTTCTTAAGTTTGTACTTGTTCTTGCTTTTGTCAAATTGATTAAACGATCCCATTTTAAGGGACCAGGAAGTGGATCTTCACAATGGTGGTACCTCTCTCTTCAATGATATCCCTCCTGCAGATCTGTAATCCCACGCCTTATTGATTTTTCACATTTTTTTTTGTTCTCCCAGGCTTTGATTTGTGATGTGTTATGGGGCCAGTGTTCTCTTGGTCGTGTTCCCTTTTCTTTGACGTGTTTTTTTTGTTTTTATTCTTTTTGAGTGATTAGCTACGCAGAGTTCCGATGATCAGGTAGCCTCAAAATAGACATATCAAATTCAAATTCTCAAAGATTTTGCCTTGTGAATTTAACAGCCTATGAGTTATCCTGAGACTCATCATCACCATCCACTTAAAACAGAATACGGGACAAAGCAAAATCGAAGTCTGCTTCCATCAAGTGGGTACATGACCAAGCATTTTGACCTGTGCTGGGAATTGTATCAGTATTTTATTTTTTTTAACAAAAATAAATGTTGATTCAAATGTCTTTTGACTCAAATCTCCTGACTGACTCAAATATCTTTTTGTTTCATGCTGCCACTTGTTTAAAAGGCGCACGGGCCTGATGACACCCAGACTGAAAGCCACGTGCTGAAGACAACTCAGCAAGAAGACAGAGAATAACAATTCTGACAGAAGAACGATCGATTCCAGGTTGATCCAGGAGCGAGTCCAACATAACACGCATCAGGTTGCTCTCTATGAAAATAATCCGTGGGTCGCAGGCTCCTTTGATGGCTCGAGGCAAATCTTTTCTTTCAAGTGCTGTCCCTCAGGGGTGTGTTAAAGATTTTGCTTTGCTTTTATTGAGTGGTGCCAAGTTCTTCGCGGAAATCTGTGAAAACTTGGGAGCGTTTTTTTTGGAACAGGGCAGATTACTGACTCATCATTGTTAAACGATGATAAATCATCATGAAATGGTTTGCGATGGGATTACTTGTTAGGATTGGCAGCGTGATGGCTTCTGATCCATCCGTGACAGAAGAATGGAATTTTCTTAATTAGTTGGCATTTCAAAAGAGGGATTATCGGTATCAGACATGGCAGATAGGACCTAAAGAGGGACTGCACCCAACACACATGTTGTACACATGATCCTCTACCTTGTTCCACAAAAAATGTGATATTTAATGCAGATTTCCTTCCCTCCCCTCTCTCAAAATAATAGTTTTTTTGGGGGGGGAAGATGTTCAACTGTTAAAAGTGTTGCTTGAGAAAAGGAAGTATTCACACAATACAAAAAAAAGTTGTTGAGACTTTGGAAAGAGTGCAGACAAGAGCAACAAGAATGGTTAGGGGGTCGGAGGCTAAAACATACGAAGAACGGTTGCAGGAATTGGATATGTCTAGTCTAGTGAAAAGAAGGACTAGGGGAGAAATAATAGCCCTGCTCCAATATTTGAGGGGCTCCTAAAAAGTCGAGGGGGTCAACCTATTTTCCAAAGCACCAAACGGCCAGATAAGAAACCATGGATGGAAACTAACCAAGGAGAAAAGCAACCTAGAACTAAGGAGAAATGTCCAAACAATGAGAGCAATCAACCAATAGAATGGCTCGCCTTCAGAAGTTGTGGATGCTCCATCACTGAAGGTTTTCATAAAGAAACCATTTGTATGGAATGATATAGGGTCTCATGGACTAGAAGATGAGGTCCCTTCCAACTCTATTATTCTATGTTCTATGTTCTGTATATCGGCTGCATTGGCACTTCAGCTGTAGGGTGCAATCTTGTAGCGTGAAATTTGGACAGTCATTTGTCTGAAATGAGATAGGTCTCCTGCTTGAGCTGGGGGTTGGACTAGAAGACCTCCAAGATCCCTTCCAGTTCTGTTATTCTATTTTTCAGAAATGGCAAATTTCATTCATGACCCAAAAAGCTGGGATCCTTGACTCTTAGGTGTTTTCATGCTGGCTGCAGACCATCCATCTCACACCAGCCTGAGCAAAACAATACACTTTGCCAATACTGAGCAGAACCCAATCCATCGAAAAGCCCAAAGGTCTCATAAACTTCAAAAGAAATTATTTCTATTTTCCACTCTATTGCACAATGATTGGAACAGTAGGTCATGCCAACTGGAAAGTACAGATGGATGGCTTTTAATGTCTTCCCATTTTTCATTTTTTCAGATCCAATAGGTTGAAATCTACTTTTTTTTTTTAAAAAAAAAGATCATATACTGTATGTGTTTAGCTGGTCATTTCTCCAGGTTTTTGCTTGAATTTTTTTTCATGCAGAATTTTGCTAACTGTTTCCCCTAACAGTATGCATTTGAGTACCATCTTTTCCTGACAATGTAGATTTTGAATATTAGAGATGTTTCTCTAAGAAGAAAACTGAGACTTGGGTAGAAAAATGGCAAAGTGTGATTTTTCAAATGAGGCTTAAGTTTTGCTTCACATATTTGTTCATGCCTCAGTACATTTGCATTCAAATGCAAACCATACAAATTTCTCTCTCATTCCTATCTGGAGAGAGAACCACCGTCAATAATAATAATAATAATAATAATAATAATAATAATAATAATAATAATAATAACAACAACAACAACAACAACAACAACAACAAACAACAAAAACAAAATAATAACAATAACAATAACAATAAAAAACAAAACATGCTTCAATTGCAAAATACAGTAACATCTGCCCATAGGACCATCCCATTCAAGCATACCCAAAGCAGATAAGACCAAATAAACCCCACTTTTCTCAGATAACTACAAAAAAAAAATCTTCAATCCAAAAAACCCAATAGTACAAAGAGAAGCAAATTATGGGAAACAGGTATAATGATAGAGCAGGGTTCCCAAACTTGGCAACTTTAAGACTGGTGGACTTCAACTTCAATGTGGCTGGCTGGGGAATTCTGGGAGTTGAAGTCCACCAGTCTTAAAGTTGCCAAGTTTGAAGACCCCCCCCTCCCTACGATAGAGGATGATTACTTCGTATGACATACCTGGAGATCGATAGGATGATCACAGATTTCTGGGTGAGCAGCTCTTAAATCTAAGAGTCTCTCTCCATCTTTGGATTTTGATATTTTTGGCTTCTCAAACCACTCAGTCCACTCAACATCTGGGGAAAAAAAGAAACAACTCAAATTAAGGTCATTTTGGACACAACGGGCCTTAACGAATGCTGGAAAAAATGTGCTGCTCCATAAATGTGCCAAAAAATATTAGCAAATCTGTTTAAAAGCTACCCACTCCTGGTGTTTTCTCCAGGTCATCAGATGATGTCCCAAAACACATCAAGCTAGTGATGAACAGAGAAACCAATCTTTCCACAGGACCTATTTGGCCTTTGAAGGACAGGCTGAGAAGAAGAGACATGGCAAAACCAAAATTAATGGGCCCAGGATGGAGCATTTATGGTTTACTGGTTGATTTCAAGGTTTGATATTGCAGAGATTCTAATGACAACATAACCAAATAAAGATTAATCTGAGTGTTCTAGCCCCAGGCTCCTCAACCTTGGCAACTTTAAGACTTCTGGACTTCAACTCCCAGAATAAGCGACATTCTTTTTTCATTTTAATTTATGTTTATTCCAAACGCATGCACAGCTCATAAAATAGGGCTCTCATGAGAAATTGACAAAGGTTAGTATGTCCAAAGTGGACAGTTGATGAGGGATTAGAGCAGCATCTCAAGCTTCTGGAGGACCGCAGAAGACCACCTGGTCATGTGACTTCCAATCTGAGTTTGGATCTCTGAGCATCTCTTCTGAGCAACTGGAGGGAGAAATGAGTTTAAGACTAGGAGAGGGAATTTGTCTTGAGGCCAATTGCTGCTATGCATCTTTAAATTTAGCTCCAGATTTAGTTAATTTCTCTGTGGGGTGCTACAAATGGGTGCTGGAGGGCTGCCTGAGCTGTGGTGTCACAGTGGTTAGCATGCAGTATGGCAGCCTATTGAGCTCACTGCCAACAGTTTGACCCCGACCGGCTCAAGGTTCACTCAGCCTTCCATCGTTCTGAGGTTGGTAAAATGAGGACCCAGATTGTTGGGGGCAAGAGGCTGACTCTGTAGACTTCTTAGAGAGAGCTGTGAAGTGGTATATAAGTCTAAGGGTTATTGCTATTGCTTATAGCCATTGTGTCATCACTGGTCTGGCTGTGGTGAAAAGAAGCTATCAGTTCCTTTGTGCGGCATCAAAACAGCTTGTAAGGCCCCTGTCTACTATGGGACCAAAAGGTGGAAATTCAGTGGTTCTCCCTGTGTTGCTGAGCATCTACGTACATCGGGGCCAATGCTGAGGGATGTTGGGAGTTGTAGTTCAGCCTTAGGTTGATTTTTGCATGTTGGGGTTGAAGAATATTGGTAACTGCATTGCAAAAATCTTACCTTGAACCCACTCACTGGTTGAAGACACATTGAAACGCTCTCCATTATCTGCCTGGAACAATTTGAATACTTTGGCTAGAGCTGAACCTTTGCGTCCTGCAAAAAATCATCATCATCATAATGAGAAAATACCCAAATGGAAAGCAAGAGAAGAACATCTTAGCAATCCTCAAAGCTGCAGTCAGTTATGGAGAAGCTGTCAACAATTCAGTCTTGATGTTTCTTTGCGGGATTTAGAACACACACATGAGGGACCTGCACAATTTTAAATGTAAGCGCTAAATATCAGCATGATTGTTTACATCATCTCTTAAGCAAAGTTAATTGTCAGCCTGAAAGGGAGTGTCTGCAAATTCAGCAGAATGAGGGGTGTGGGGGAGGAAGGAATATGAATTACTTATTCTGGTTGCAGAATAGATACAAAGGGACTTAAAGTGGAAGACTTGAAGAGGTTCCAAACAAATCGGCTGTAGAGTAAAAATATAGGGATAAGAAGGTTATTCGAGTCACTTTTTTAAAATAATTCCACTAGGTTTTTCACTCAGATTTAGCAAGGAACAAGACGTTCCCCTCAAGTAAAGTGAGGAAAGCTACTTTTTCCTAACTTTCAAAATGCAGTTACATTGCAGTTTGGAGACATTTCTAGGAACTAGCAACAATCCATTCCTAATTTCTGGAATTGTTAGAAAAAATTTGTGAGCTTGAAGGGAGCCAGCAGGGAAGAAGAATTTTGCAAAATAACTTGCCTGAATAAATTAAAGTTTAACATGCTGCAAAGTAAATGTTAAAATAAATTCTAAAGTGAGGAGGAGGAGGAGGAGGAGGAGATGCAGCTCTTTTGGCAAAGAAGGAAAATTTGGGGGAAATTTTAAAATGGGGTTTAGACCATAATATGAGAGACACACTATCAAAACATACCATTGGAGCAAAGAATGCTTTAGTCTCCAATCTCCTACTAGAATTGTGACTTTGTAGGAAGCTATCCATGAAATTTACTCTACTCATGGAGGTGAGGTGTGCAAACAAAACAGAAGAGCATAAATTGGCAAGTTTGAAATTTACTACAATAACAAAGTTTCTTTTCCCAAACTCAGCTTCACTCTATGGTTGAGCCCTGGCCTGTCCCCAAAGTGTCACTAATTGCAGAACAATTTGGGGGGAAATTGAAAATGGGGTTTAGACCATAATATGAGAGACACACTATCAAGACATACCATTGGAGCAAAGAATGCTTTAGTCTCCAATCTCCTACTAGAATTGTAACCTTGTAGGAAGCTACCCATGAAATTTGCTCTACTCATGGAGGTGTGGTGTGCAAACAAAACAGAACAGCATAAATTGGCAAGTTTGAAATTTACTGCAATAACAAAGTTTCTTTTCCCAAACTCAGCTACACTCTATGGTTGAGCCCTAGCCTGTCCCCAAAGTGTCACTAATTGCAGACAAATTGGGAGCTCGATGCTAGTTAGTTTAGCATCCAGAGTTTCAGCTGTGATCTGGGGCTAGGTATGAATCATGGATGGTCAGCCAAGCATAGTTAGAACCCTTGCTCTTCCCCAAAAGACTAGGACAGGGGGGAAAGGGGGCAAGAACTTGCTGTGATACTTCAGCAGATAGGATTCAAAATCTTAGAAAGGAATCTAGATTTTGGGTCTGGTACCTCTACAAAGTCAAGAATACGATGACAGTAATCCTTCCAGAATTTGGGTGCAGTGTATGCCTCCCAGCATACACAAAGGACAGCACAGCAGGAGGCTGATGGTGCAGATCAGCAGAGGGGCTGGACAGCTCCGGGCGATAACTGCTCACTCAGGATAAGCCTAATGACTTAAGCTGTTGACAGCCCCAGGCATGGTCAGCCTGGTGGGAAGCCAGGATCTACACCTATTGTTACCTGCACTGGCAGGAAGCCCAGGTTTGAACTGATTGGATGCCATCCACCTGGGCAGGTACAAATAGATGCCAGGCTTCCCTGTTTCCCCAGTTCGTTCTGTTCAGAATAAACTCATCTTTACCCCAGCTCTGTGTCTATCTTTATGTGAAGGACGCGACTTTACATTGGCCACTGCTTAAAATGTGTAGCCTTTCATTCCCAGAAAGTTCAGCCTGAATTTTGAGAACTGAAGCCCATCTGTCTAAAAAAACATCAAGGCTGGAGAAGACCGATGTAGGTTCTCCATTCCAGATAACATAAGCCCTGGCTTCGAATAATACTTGAAGTAGCTCAATACCTTATGCCAAAATGCCACTCAATATAATTTGACTGCCGTTATTCGAATGGCCATATCCTGGTAATTACCTTTATATTCAACATGATCTTCCACAGATGACAAAGGTTTTCCTTTGACTGTAATAAAGCTCCAGGGATGCCTGTGGAATTAAAAACAATGCAGATACTCAATATTACTTTGTAAGAAATGCATGCATCTTTTTCAAAATATGGCTTGTTTTGTTCTCTTTTCACAGCTCCCCAGACAGACTAGACTCTGAGATTTTTTTTTGTAAAGTTCTTGAGTGAAGCTAGACTCCTGGTGCCTGCATCCAGCTGTTTTCTTGGCAGCTGGATGGAAGTGGTTTGCCATTGCCTTCTGTTGCAATGTGTTTTTGACTTCCCAAGTCTTGCTAGCTTCAACCTGGCTGAAATCAATGGTGCCTCTGCACTTATTCACACAGAGACATATTTTCCAAGAACATTTATAAAGCCAGAAAAACCTTTTCTTATCTTAATGAATTTATTTCCTTCAGCTTGCAACAAAGCAAAGAGTTACGACTTCTAAGGATTCCATCATGCAAATGCCTTACACTATAAACCTCATCAGTTTCCAAGTTGACAAAGCTCCAGCTTTGGATGAGAAAGTTCTCATAACTTCTTCAGAGAAATCCCAACAGGGATCAAAACCAGGAGGAAGTAGCTCTGCAGAGATTAGAAGTTCCAAATTCGTAGAAATGCCTTTCAATGAACTGAAAATATCTGGCTTTTAATTCCACTCTCTGGAAGAATCAAGACTAGGCAAAGGATGGAGCAGAATACAAAGAGGGAAATTATGGGAAACTTAGAGACAGATCCATTTTATTGATTAACTGACTAAATATTTCTCTCTGCGTGTTTTAATAAATATGTGTCTGCCTTGAACTCTTGGAACTCTGAAAAGTTAGCAGTGATATTTATAGATCCTTCTAAAATCTTTTTCTTAATATATTATTTTTGCTATTCACTTTTTCAAACCAGACAGTTGCAGAGGTTACTAAGAACATAAGTAGAAGGACACAGATTTGGGGACGGGGGAAAATAACCAGACATAAACAAGAAGAAAATTCTTTGTCCTATCAGAGTTTGCCCTGCTGTTTCAAGCAACAACTTCATAAATTAATGGCATTGGCCACTACCAAATGAGAATGACCTGGTGGGAAATTCAATACAGCCTACAGGATTCTAACTGGGATTCAAAAGTTTAAGAAATCAGAGGAAAAGGAACACATTATTGAGCATAAGGTTTACAGAACTTTCCATCATTGCCCTATTTAAGTTTGCTTCTCTGTGTGGTTAGATGGTGTTAGATGCCATTAGCTGCATTCTTGATTCCAAACTGGCTGTTTATTCATCATCCGTAAAGTAGGTTAGAAGGCCATTTTTGCCCAATGCTGCTTGAAGAAAAAAAAAGGCAACGGTTTTATTGAGAAGGAGATTTGCACATGGAGGTTGCTTGATTTTGAGAGGCAGTTTGGCCTACTCAGTGTACGGAGAAGATGGCTTATTGAATAGAACAACCCAATGTAATGGGGGACATAGCAGGACATCATCCCTGGTCATTTCAACTCTAGTCTTTTAGTCTTAGTCTTAGCCTTATAGTCTCAGTGTCTTAGTATCTTAATGTCTAATTTCTGTTATGCACATTTTCCTGCAGATTTTAAGAAAAATAAACATGTAATCCAGAAGAGATCATGACTCAAAAAGACACATTCAGTGTCCATTCTCATCTGGGACTGACCAAGCAGAATCCATGTGTCAATTCAGTAATATTGCCTGTTGATGCTTCAAACAAGACCTTTCTTCAGGAAGGGTGGATGTAGGAGAAGCAGTGACAGAGCCTGGGATGGAGTCAAAAAAGGAATCAGCCTAGAATCTCTACATAGCCACAAACAGATTTAAGACCAACCTCCTATTGTTATCCCTGATCTTATGCTAAGATAGTGCTAACCATTCGTTGTATAGATTCCCGTGCCTAGGAATGGCTAGTAATAAATCACTTTAATTAGAACATCGTATGTGGCCCTGATCTTTTCCATCTAGCAGTGTTCATGTGAACTGGATGCAGACAGAGGTGACAGTGGCCTAGCCATCAATGTCTGACATAGCAGTCTCACCTCCCTTTATATCTGCAACAGTTTTCACACTCCTTTTTCATGGATAGGACAAGCAAAGTTAGCCAAAAGTTCTTCTATTTATAGTTCCGTTCTATAAGGCCTCCTGATTGCACAATAAAGTCAACCAGCTGATTGAGAAGCCACCCATTGTTACTGTCTGCCTTGGACAGTAAAGACAGAAAATTGTAAAGCAACTGGCAGGCAACAAGTACACAACTGGCTGTTCTCCATTTGGCCAGAGAACTACATGTTACTTTAAAAAAAAAAGAATGACAGAAACTTAAGGGAAAGATTGATGAGGAGAGAAAGTGGGAGAAAGTGCTTAGAATTGTGCAGGGCCCTGGGGAACATTTTGCTAAACCCCCTCCCATTAGAAAAAACACTAATTGAAGCCACCAATGGCAGGAAGAGTTAGCCCACGTTTAAGCTGAGCCGGCAGTCAGCGCGAGAGGACAATGGCAGCATCCCAGCGCTGCAGCAAAGGCTAGAATGGCTTAAAGCAAAAAAATATGTTTGCACTTGACAAATTGGCAGACGGAAGAGAATTTGTCACTCTGCCTGGAATCGCTTGATTTCTTGTCTTCAAGGTACAGATATTGGACAGGATTAAGAATGCCGTTTTCTCCAACGGCAATCATTGTTTTGGTTTCAATCAAAATAGCGAAGGCTGCCCAAGATGAGGGATGTCTAATTAGAACAATTCTGAGCAATAAAATCCCTGGAGGGGGTTGCTTGGAGCTGTTATCCCGAGCAGGAAAAGAGAGAGAGAGAGAGAGAGAGAGAGAGAGAGAGAGAGAGAGAGAGAGAGAGAGAGAGAGAGAGAGAGAGAGAGAGAGAGAGAGAGAGAGGAGAGAGAGAGAGAGAGAGAGAGAGAGAGAGAGGCTGCTGCTTCTGGATAGGATTTGGACGTGCCATGCGGAAAAGGAATTTGGAAAGACTGTGAACTGCGTCCAGATGAGTGGGATGGACAAGTGGGAGAAACTGCAGGTCAGCCTCCTTAGAAGGCTGGGGGAGAGAAGATTAGCTCCCATGCCTCCAAACATCAAACCCAGCCACAAATACTTGACAGAACTAGATCAGCTAAGAATACATTCTAAAAAAACAACAACCCACAAACATTGGAGAGGCAGTGTTGTGTACTGGCTAAAGTAATAGAGCAGGAGGCCCAATTCAAGTCCATCCTTGGCTCACTGGGTGACTTCAGGCCAGTCAGTTGCTCTCATCCAAACGTATTTAACAGGGCGAGGATTTCTTGGGAAACCATGGAAGAGTGGGTGTTGTTTATGCCACCTCCAGAAAAAGCAGGGTATCATAAATACTCCCACAACACTCTCACAACTAGAACTCCAAAACTAAAGTGAGGAACCACAGGCAAAGCAATCGCTTCTGTCGCAATCCTCTCCAGGGTTATTCATAAGTAAGGCAGGCAACCTACTCCCAGGGAGAAAAAAAAATGCTTCCTTAAGATTGCAGCTCTTTCTTTCTTTTTCCTCATAACAAAAAGACCAGTCTGGGAGGTTTAGGGTGGTTGGTTTAATCAAGATTACTCAGCCTTCAGAGTGTAAATTAGTTGATGGGTCAGAATTCCTGCAGTTTGTTTTTGTTTTTTGGGGGGGAGAGGAAGAGTAAAAGAGAGGGAATTGGCTCTTACGGAATCCCACAAGAAATAGCTTCCTATTGACGGAGACCAGGGATCCATCGCTGTCTCAATCAGGAAAAGGCAAACTTCCCGTGGTTAGGAATGTTGAGAACCTACTATAGAATTGAGAACAAACTACACAGCTCTCACCAAATGGTGAACAGGAAACTGTCAGCCTTGTGAGGTGTCCTTCCAGGCAGGAAGCACGCCCAGATGAACCAATTCTACCTTAATGTGAAGTGAGATTAACAGAATCTTGCAAGTCTGAAAATACACACACACACATCGGTCGCTTTTACAGCCCAAGAAACTACGGAGGGTCCTGCAGGCTCTGCTGACTCTTATCTTACTGTCCCCCACCCCGCCCCCATCTCTGAATGTCATTCTTATATATACCATTACAGAAACCAGTGACTCCATTTAAGCTTTAGTAGAAGCGCAAGGCCTTCTTCCTCCAGCAGAACTACCGTATCCTGTTTGGGGCAGTTGGGCAGGTTTCCAAAAGAAACTATGAGATACAACCACTCTGATTTCTGTTTTCACTGGGGTCCCTCTGGAGCCTGAAGACGCTATTATATGCACCAAGAGGATGCTATGTGTTAGCGATTTCCTTTGCAATGTGCGAACTTCCTGTTTCACATCCTTTGAGCTAGAAGAAACTTGCAAACAGTCAGGATTCCTAGAGAGGCCAAGGATACAATCATTGGATGCATTGATGCCCATGGCGGTTATGCTCTCTTATGGAGCCCCACAACTGCTCTACAAGACCTTGGAGGATTTTTAGAGCCTTCTGTGGAAATATCCAGGGGACTGAACATGGGACCTTCTACACACAGGATTTCTGAATAGTCCGATTTGCACTGATTCATTCAATTTTGAAGCATTCCTTCAAAACTGGATTGATTTTGATCCAGCTATGTGGCTGAAGCCATCTCAAGCAGCGTCCTTGGCCTCTGAGTACTCTCAGATGAAAAGGGAGGGGAAAATCACTGTGAGAGATGTTTGTCCTCTTGGGTGGAGGGTGAGGGGAGGAAAGTGGAATTATTTCAGATCCAGGAAAAGCACAATAAGGACTTTGTGTTGTAACCCTGGCAGGACAGGCTCCTACCTAAAGCCAAGGTGGAGGAAATGCTTGCTGCCCAGTTTGGTCATTGCTTTCCTGGCCAAGTCGTCCAAATTCTTGGAGCCTTCATCATTGACCGCAACCGACAAGATCATGCCGTCCTCCACAGCATTCAAATATTGCACAAAGCGGAGGCTTTCGCTTTTGAGTTTGTAGGTGTCAAATCTGAAGAAACACAGACGGGACATGTGAGAAGTAGAAATATCTGCCTTTGCCATGTTAGTTCATGCACAGGCACTCTGGAAGATGCCATCAATGCTGGCTTTCACACTCAAGAGAAGCCAACTCTGCAGGATAGGGTGACCTGCAGGTATCAGATAACTCACATCCATCCCATTATAGTAGATTTTTCTTGCCATTATATGGGAGCACAAGCTTTGGCCTAGGAACCAAATGCATTCCTCCATTCCTTTCTAACTTTTAAGCCTTTAGCTTCAAGTTTGTATATCTTTTACTCCTTTCACGATCGTATCATTGAAATATAGGATTCTACCGGAAGTGCTTATTCATTTTATGATGCCGGTCTAGTCCCTAATTAACCAACTCGCTCAAACCACTCTCTGTGCATTCTACAGCCCTCTCATCCGTTCCTGCTTATTTTCAGGAATTTAAACACTGTAATTTTAAGCCTGACAAAGTAGAAGGGGCAATCAACTTCAGAATGAAGTTTAAGAAAAATGTGGGTTTGACCTCCAGCCAAACTCCCTGCCTAAACCACACCCATTCCCCCCCCTTCTGTATTCACCTGCAGCCTTCTCCCGTTCCAAAATCTAAATACATTGTATCCTGCATTCACAAGCTATGTTTGCGCAATACCTCTTGGCCAACTCAGGTAGAGAAACAATCAGTGAATTTTCACAACAGACTAAACTTGATTAGCATTAACCATACTAAAGATCTTATTCTGGTTTTTCACGTTCTGTGAATTTAGTCTATTGGGTTCAATGCACCATGCAAAATGGATTAAGGGTAATTAGGAAGCATGCTGGTCATGAAATGTGGGAGACAGTGTTGCATTGGGACTGGAGATCCAGCTTCAGGTTTACTCTCAGTGAATCTTAACTCACAAAGTGAGAGTGATAATGGAGGAGAAAATATGATGCATGTTGCCTTAAAGTCCTGGAGGAGAGGTAGGATATAAACTCAACAACTGCACAAACTGCGCAAAACATACACACGCTTTCTTTTTAATGTGAATGCCACCATCCTATATATGACTTGTTTTCTATTCTATTTCAATTAAATTTCCTTGGACTTCTTAAATTAGTTCACAAGAAGAAACATTAATGCACTCTTGAAAATGACACGAATGCATCCAACACTTAAAACCACCACCAAATCAACATTTATTTAAATGGTTGTCTTTGTGGGAGCATCTTCAGGCGGTCAACTACAGGAAAATTCTCGCTGGGGACCAGATCCCACCAATAGCCTATAATTACTGCCTGTGGCAGCCAGTGTATCATTTAAAAAAATGTAGCACAACTTATTAATGGTGTTTTTGCAGTTCCGTTTGGACCATGAGGTCAGAGTGGCTAACTGTTTGTTTTTGACCTCTGGGAAACAGTATCAAGAAGAAAAGAAAAATGTTTGCTTGCATTAGCTGAAATAGAGAAAGATTTTGAACTCTTGACTCACCGATCCGAATGGACGACAGCTGCCGTCTTTGGATCAATGACATGGACGATGATACCACGATGTCCCCAGCTTCGTTCAAAGTAATATCCCCCTTCTTCCATTCCCCCTGGATTCAGAGTCTTGTTTAAGAAAGTCCAGGACAGCTTTCGCTCACCGTGAACCTCAAGAGTTCCCCTGTTAATGACGCCGATGTATTTTCGCCCAAAGTAACTGTCAGGCTGGGTGCCGTCATCAGCCCTGTGGAGTTAATTTGAAGAGCATTTTTTCCCCTCACCTTTGGGAATTTGCTGTACAGCAATAGTCAAAGTGCCCCAAAATAAACAGAGTGTACTAAAAAGCCATCGGTTCAAATAATCAAATAAAGGAAGATTCATTGATGAATAAATATTTTCTGAAAGCAGCAGAAAATAAAATCAGGAAAATTTATGATGTTGCAGCAGAAACCGGAAAGGCCACCAGGAAAATTAAAATTAGAACAGAACAGAATAGAGCAGAGCTGGAAGGGACCTTGGAGGTCTTCTAGTCCAGCCCTCTGCTGAAGCAGGAGGACCTATACCATCTCAGACAAGTGACTGTCTAGCCCAGACATGTCAAACACAAGGCCCGGGGGCCAGATCCGGCCAGCGAAGTGGTTTCATCCTGGAAACAGTGAGGGAACGGCCCCCGCTGCCTTGGCCCAGAGACCCTCCTTCTGCCAGAGACCCTCAGTGAAGTAGCCAAGGACCACTCGGGACGACAGGCTAGTAACAACAGATTTATTTAAGAGCAAAGGCAAACATAGAATAACTCGTCCAGCTTTTATAGCCGGCAGCTGGTAGTGAGGACCAATCAGCGGTGTTCATTTTGGCGCCCTGTCAGGCAGGGACCAATCCGCGTCGTCTTTTGTTGACAGCTCCGGCTTCCGCGTGTCTTGGTGTTTTGACAGCCGCGAGCTGTCAGTGGTTGCGCCTGCGCTGTACGGTGGACGCTTTGACAGCTCAGGCTTCTTCGTAGTCCGGCGTTTGACAGCCGCGAGCTGTCAGTGGTGGCGCCTGCGCGGTGCGGGGAACTTTGACAGCTGTCAAAGTTCCCGCGTGTTTTCTTGTCAGGCTGCTTTTAGTTTATACGCTTGCTGCTGCCGTATTATTTGAACAGTTAACATATATACATCTCTCTCAGGGGATTGTTTACGTATATAACACACCCCTTACCCCTCCCCTGGTGCGTTTCCGTCTTCTTGGATGTTTGAACCTGCCCACTGATAGTCTTTTAGGTAGGTGGGTGGTCTTCGATTCCTGTTTGAGTGGCGAAGGGGTGGAGGGTGGTGAGGTTCCGGGTCTTCGTTTTGGTGTTCTTCTTCCTGGTTTGGAATAGGCAGCATTTCCGGTGGGAGCTGTATGCTGGCATTGGTTGGTTGCCCAGAATTGTGTGGTGGTTGTCTGGGTCTGAGCTGATCAATATGGCGGCGTATGTTGCCCTGTGCTTGCGTAGCTATAAGGTATGAGATGGGCCCTGTTTGTTTTATTACTGTTCCTTGTACCCACTTGTTTTTATCTGTGTATGATCGTGCCCAAATCAATTGACCTGGGTTGAGTGTGCGGGTAGGGTGGGGGTGTGGTTCTTTTTCTGGATACGTGTCAGGGTGCAGTCTGTCCAGACGTGTTATTAGCCTTCTCCCCCATCTTAATTCTGCTGGTGATTTGCCGGTCGTAGAGCATGGTGTTGTGTGTTGTGCTAAGAGGAACTGGCTGAGGCGCCTCTGCCAGTTTCCTTTAACGAATTTTTTTAATGCTTCTTTCGTGGATCGTACCATAATTTCAGCCATTCCGTTTGACGAAGGGTGGAACGGCGCCGACGTGACCAGCCTAATACAATTCTTCATAGCGAAGATCTGAAATTCACGAGAGGTGAATTGAGGCCCGTTGTCAGAGACTATGGTGTCAGGTAAGCCGTGCGTAGCGAATATTTTTCGTAAAGCTTGAATAGTGGCTTGGGACGTTATTGTTCTAAGGGGGGTGACTTCCAGCCATTTTGAGTGGCTGTCTACTACAATTAAGAAACTTTGGCCTTGGATGGGTCCCGCAAAATCTACATGTATACGTGACCAAGGGTTTCTTGTTGTCTCCCATTTATGGATTGGAGCCTGGGGTGGTTCATTCCTGGTCTCTTGACAGGTATAACACCCACCTACGTACTTTTCTATTTGTTTATCTATGCCTGGCCACCACACATAACTTCTAGCCATCGCCTTCATTTTTACAATTCCAGGGTGTCCTTCGTGTAAAATTTGTAATGTTTGGTCTATGTTTCTCTCTGGTATGATGACCCTATTTCCCCACAGCAGGCATCCTCTATGTGTTGAGATCTCATTTTTTCTGTTATAATAAGGTTGGAATTGAGGTTGTGGATTTTGAGCTGGCCATCCTGTTGTGGCCCATTTGAGGATTCTGGCAAGTATTTTATCTTTGGCAGAATTATTAGCTATGATGTTTGCAGTCAGGGGGCATTCTGGAAGTTGGGAGATTGCTAAAATCTGGCTGGCTGGGGCTGGGTCTGGGTCCCTGGTTTGTATGGGCAGTCTGCTGAGGCAGTCAGCATGACCCAATTCTTTACCTGGTTTATGTATTAGTTGATAGGAATAGGCTGCTAAGAAGGTTGACCATCTTAGCATTCTCGGGGAGAGAATTTGTGGAGTAGTTTTGTTCCACGTGAATATGCCCAGCAGGGGTTTGTGATCTGTAATTATAGTAAATGGTCTTCCATACAGGTAATCGTGAAATTTTTTGACCCCTGCTACTATTGCTAGGGCTTCCCTGTCGATTTGGGCGTAGTTTCTTTCAGCTTTGGTTAGAGTGCGTGAATAGAAGGCTATGGGTCTTTGTGTGCCGTCCTTGAATATGTGACTTAAGACAGCCCCGATTCCATAGGGAGAGGCATCGCAAGCGATGCATATTGGGGTGTCCTCCCTGAAAAGGGTGATCGTTGAACTGTGACAGATAATCTTTTTTAATGATTGGAAGCTATTCTCATGTTCTTTGGTCCAGGACCAAGTTGTACCCTTGTCTAGGAGTCTGTGCAGAGGCTCCGCAATAGTGGCCTTATGGGGGATGAAGGCATGGTAAAAATTTAACAATCCTAAAAAGGATTGCAGCTCTTGCTTATTCCTAGGACTGGGTGCGGTTTGAATAGCCTGTAGTTTTTCTGAGGTGGGGTGGATGCCCTGGCTATCTATTTTGTACCCTAGGAATTCAGTGGATGTGACTCCAATAGAGCACTTTTCCCGCTTAAGTTTGAGGCCGGCTTCTCTGAGCCGGCTTAGCACAGCTGACAGCCTGTCAGCTAAGTTCGCTTCGTTTTCTCCGGCGATGAGAACATCGTCGAAGTAGGGGCAGACCCCGGGTATTCCTTTCAGGGTCTTCTCCATGATACCCTGAAATATACCCGGGGCCGCCGATATGCCAAATTGGAGCCTCTTTACCTTAAAGGCACCGCGGTGGGTGACAATTGTCTGGGCCTCCGCAGTGTCCTCAGTGACAGGTAGCTGTAAGTACGCCTGAGCGAGATCGAGCTTGGCGAAAAGGGTGCCCGAGCGGATGGAAGCAAATACGTCCCTTACCGCTGGCACCGGGTAGGCATGGGGGCTGAGGGCTAAGTTGACTGTCGCCTTATAATCAGCGCACAGTCTCACTTCCCCATTAGGTTTGATTGGGGTGACGATAGGGGTCTCCCAGGTTCCCCCTTCTGTGGGCTCAAGCACCCCTAGTCCTACGAGGCGATCAAGTTCGTTTTCGATTTTTTCCTTAAGGGCAAAAGGTACCCTCCTGGCTCTTATCTTAACTGGTTGGATTGCAGGGTCTAACTGTAAGGAGATGGGGGGACCCGTGTATTTCCCTAAAGTGCCATCGAAAACGTCGGCGAACTTATCGCAAACGGCTTCTAGGCTGGGTGTTAGGATGGTGTTAACCCCAGTTAAAGCGATACCTAATGGACTGAACCAGTTTAGTCCTATCAAATCGGTGCGGTTCCCTGGTGTGACTAAAACCTCCAGGGGCCCCTTGAACCCCTTGTACTGCACTACGACCCTGGCTTTTCCTTCCACCGGAATGGGGGTTTTCTGGAAGTCAGCTAGGTGTACCTGAGTTTGTTTCAGGGGGATTTGTCCTCGGCCCTTCTGACAGATCTCCTGATAGGTTGTTAGAGAAATTAAGGAAACTGCCGACCCGGAATCTACTTCCATGTGGCAGGGCACCCCCTGAATCCTGACCCAGATCTTAACCTTGGAGCTTATGCTGTTTACCCTGTCCACAATCTCTACCAGGGGCCCTGGGTGGGGTTCTCTGCTGGCCTGGGCAGCTGGCCTACCTGGGGGGTTTGCCTCCACCTCATTGATGTTGTCCCGGCCCTTGCTGCGGCACACCGGCTTGATGTGGCCGGTCTTCCCGCAATTGTGGCATTTCGCGTTCCTAAAACGGCAACCTCCTCGGGCATGATTGCCCCCGCAGCTGGCACAGGCGGCTCGTTGCTCATAACGCGGTGGCGGTGGAGGGTTCCTGGCTCCCCGGCGGTCCGACGTCTTTCCCCTTCTCGGCTGTCGGTGCTCCATTCGGCGTTGTAGGGCTTCTCCGTCGGTGAAATCTACCGACTCTCCGCTGTCGCTGAAGGCTGCGCTTTCCTGGTAGACGGTCGCGGGGGTCTCTGGGGTCGTGTTGGTCGGCTTCTTCTTGTGGCTGTGTTCGTATGCCATGATCTCCCTGGTCAGCTCGGCCAGGTTCATGTCGGGTTTGGACGTCAGTTTTTTTTGTAGCTTCTCGTCCCTCAGACCGATCACCACCTGGTCTCTGATGCGGTCTTCCAGGTCGGGGAAGCAGCAGTTCCTTGCGGCATGCCTGACCCCGGCGATGAATTCGTTGGCGGGCTCGTCCTGCCGTTGTTTCTTTTGCGCGAATTGCACCCGCCAGTATAGTTCTGATCGAGCCGGCATGTAGTATTTGCTCAGCTGGTCCACCAAGTCCGCGTAGGAGACTTCAGTGATGGGCACTGGGCTGAACAACCCGACGGCTGCATCGTACACCGGGGGCCCGCTGATGTACAGCAGAGCGGCGGCCTTTGCTCGGTCGTCAGTGATCTTACTGACGAGGAGGAATCCCTCGACTTGGCCGAGGTGTGATTGCCATCTCTCGGGATGGCGGGTATCAAACTCCCTCACACGGCCGAAGTTTGCCATGTCGTCCGGTCCTGGGTTGCTCCGATGGAAGTTAAAACTTCCGTGACAGCTCTTGCCGGGAACTCCCTTCCTCGGCCGTGACTTCAGCTCCGGAGCGATCCCATCCTCGTCGCCAGTGAAGTAGCCAAGGACCACTCGGGACGACAGGCTAGTAACAACAGATTTATTTAAGAGCAAAGGCAAACATAGAATAACTCGTCCGGCTTTTATAGCCGGCAGCTGGTAGTGAGGACCAATCAGCGGTGTTCATTTTGGCGCCCTGTCAGGCAGGGACCAATCCGCGTCGTCTTTTGTTGACAGCTCCGGCTTCCGCGTGTCTTGGTGTTTTGACAGCCGCGAGCTGTCAGTGGTTGCGCCTGCGCTGTACGGTGGACGCTTTGACAGCTCAGGCTTCTTCGTAGTCCGGCGTTTGACAGCCGCGAGCTGTCAGTGGTGGCGCCTGCGCGGTGCGGGGAACTTTGACAGCTGTCAAAGTTCCCGCGTGTTTTCTTGTCAGGCTGCTTTTAGTTTATACGCTTGCTGCTGCCGTATTATTTGAACAGTTAACATATATACATCTCTCTCAGGGGATTGTTTACGTATATAACACACTCAGATCTGTCCCACTCCTGCCCAGGCCCCCATAGGCACCCTTGATGCCAACGATGTAGAGCTGGCCACGCCCACCCAGTAGGCCATACGCACTCTAGCCATGCCCACCCAGTAGGCCACGCCCACCCTGGCCACACCCACCTGGCCCCCTGAGGGCAACCGCAATGCTGATGCGGCCCTCAATGAAATTGAGTTTGACACCCCTGGTCTAGCCTCTTTTAAAAAAAATCTCCAGTGATGGAGTGCACATGATTTCTGGTGGCAAGCTCTTCCACCGGTTAATTGTTCTCACTGCCATTAGGCGCCAAAAGAAACATGCTTTGTGAAGCAAGAATTCCATAACAGGGGAAGCTACTATGGGATAACTAGTCAGTAGCAAAAAGATTCAAACAGATCCTAGTCAGATAATCCAGATGTGAAGAAAACTTCCAAACAGCTCTACTTGCCCCTGAAGATATATCTTTGGAAGTACTGTTCTCATCCCGATTCTCAATTTTACAATCTCAGAATTGCAAAAGTTTGTAATCGAGTCTCCAAATATAACCCGAGGGTTGGGTTGATTAGGAATATATAAGAAAAGAGTTTTGTATAGGCAATGATGGGTCACATCTAACCTAGACCCTGCCATTGGCGCTTCAAACTAAAATCCTTCACCAGAAAAAAAAAACCTAGGTAATTTTAATTGCATTCTATCTTAATAACCTTCAATTCAGTCTGTTTTTATTCTTGGGAGTATCCGTTCTGATCTGTAATAATTCTACATATTTCTGCAGGGTCCAACTTTGAACTTTGACCCATATCTGCAAAATTAAGTATCTGCTGATAAGCATCCTTCTTCTCAGTGCAGTGTAATAATTTGGGTGTTTAATGCATCAGATCTCTGCTCCTCCATCCATCCATCCAACAACAACAACAACAACAAAAAAGCCTTGTGGGGCTAATCTTCAAAATTATGGATGAGGTTGGTTTAATTACATACCGTCCATATAAGATGATTGTCAGGCTGCTCCGGAAAGGGCAGTTCTCACTCCCAATATGTAGTTCTCCATCATTTTCTATCCGTATATGACGAGTGCGCAAAACAATGGGGGCTGTGTTATCTTTAATCACTAGTTTTCCTAACAGAGGAAAAGCAAAAGCGGTATTTAGTTGGTTGATTTAAAACCGTACTATAAAGTTAAGATTTTCCTTCTGTATTATCCATGCTTGGATTTCCCGGTTGTACCTCTTTTGAAGGAAGGCAAATGATAAACATGGTCTATAATGCGTATTTTTAATCTTCTGATTTTTTCCCCTCTCCTTGCTGGATTCTCTCTAAACGAATTCTCTACAAAGAAAGGCTTTCTCTTTTTCAGAAGGAAAAAAAAATCAAATTGGTGATCATTGTCTGTATAATCCACAGATAATTCACCCACAGTTTTGGTTTCTGATCCACATGGTTGACTCTTTCTTCGGAGGGGGGCGTCATGCAGATTGGGTGAAGTGTGAACTCAGTGGATTGATCAGACTTCTATATTACAGAACAGACATGTGAGCAATTAATTAAAAATGTTTTACATCCTTCGCTTCTGCAAGACAAGTAGAGAGTAAGAACATACACGGGCCAGCTCTGTTTGGCACCACTAGCCAACAGGGCCTTTTTTTATAGCAGACTGTGCCTTTACCCATCCTATAATTATGGACTCTCAATGAATGATTAGGAGGACATTGAAAAAGGAAGTGGGAAAGAAACACAATAATCAAATTTGCAGTTTCTCCAACTGGGACAACAACCCAAGCTTAGCTTAACTGCAGACAAGGTAGCTGATAAAATATATTCCCCAGAATTTCCACCCTGATATTGACCAAAGTTGGTTTTATCCATATTAAATTTAACACTGTTTATCTTGACAATGCTATATTTGTACCCGCATTATATGAGTTCTCTTTGTCTTTTAATTTAGTGGGGAGCAGTACTCCAACATAAATCTCCCCATAAATAGAGGCCAACTTTCTTGAGAGGAAGTCCAACAAAATGTTTACTAGATGATGCTGTTTATGTAAACCTGCCCTTGATATAAATAACTGAAAATGTCTCTACCAAATCCAGTCATTAGCTAAGAAAGCAGTGTAACATTTATCCCTGGAACCAGCAAACTAGAATACCAGAGAGAGGCATGCAGCCTTGCTTGCTGAGATCCTGGGAGTGAGGAAAGTGCTTTTGTTTTAGAACAAATTAAAAAAGGAATTTTGCATTCATTCCAAAACAAAGGTAATAAATAATGAAACAAGTATATTTATCATTACTTGCATTGATACCTATCTGGATGGGAGTTAAAATTTCCTCTAACGGCAATGAAATTTGAATAAAGTGGGTTCCCAAAGGCTGTCATATTATTGCTCCCAAATGGTGCCTCATTCCAACTTAATTGTCCCAGAATGCCCAATGCATTTCATCACTCTATTCAATAACAATCTTGGCAACTTGAAGATGTATGGACTTCAGCTCCCAGAATTCCCAAGCCAGCATATGTTGAAGTCCAGAAAAATTCTGTTCTAGGAATCTGGAAGAGGTGGATTCAGCTGTCATCCTAAATACTTGAATATTTAACCTAAATAGGAAATTAGATGCTTATTAGCTCTGGTGGCACAGTGGCGAGAATGCAGTACTGCAGGCTACTTCTGCTGACTGCTGGCTGCCAGCAGTTTGGCAGTTCGATCCTGACCGGCTCAAGGTTGACTCAGCCTTCCATCCTTCCGAGGTTGGTAAACTGAGGACCCAGATTGTTTGGGGCAAGAGGCTGATTCTATAAACCCCTTAGAAAGGGCTGTAAAGCACAGTGGAGCGGTATATAAGTCTAAGTGCTATTGCTTTTGCTATTAGAATAAAATGAGATCCGGCATCAGATAAATAGGGGTTTCATGGGAAAAAATATATCAAGAAATGAATGCAATTTTTAAAATCACTTTAAGACTATTAAGCTTATTTTCATTTAATGAAGGTTTTTTATAAAACAAATGAGTAAGCCCTTCTGCACTACTGCATATAACACAGATGTTACAGCTTCTCACCAAACCAGCCTTACCTCCATTTGTGATGACGATGGAATGAACGGTGGCAGAAGAAGATAAGAGAAGCTTCCGGCCTTGGCTAATGTTCACGCGATTCCCTTCGTCATGTCCTGGCTGCCAGGGTTCCAGTTCTGGATCCAAATGGGGACAAGGTGGGAACATTCCTGTTGGCACACACAAAGGAAACATGGACTTCTCTATCTGGTACATAGAACAGAAGTCCATGAAGCTCAGAGGGCAATGGGATCACTTCTGAAGCTGCTGAGTTAGGAAGCAGAGAGAGAATGAAAAATTGGGCTGAGGGGCAGAGATAATTTTAAGAATGGTGTTGCTTTCCCCCCCCCAACATTTGTATTTGTATCTTGTTAAAATTTTCTTCAATATAAAGTATTTTTTTAAAAAGAGAGGACTGATTCCTGATACGTGGACAATAGAGGAACAGGTAAAAAATCTCAAGCCCATCTCATTCTAATGTAAATATTTTTGTGACATCAAAAGCCTGTGGGAAGGCTAAATGTCAGACTAGCGGGACACGTTGACCTGCTCAAAAGAGTAAGGTCCGGCCACTATGTTCACTGGCTCCCTATCCTCTAGATCTCCAGCAAGGCATTCCAGAGGTAGACTTAGAAAATAAAAGGGTGGTAATTGTCTTCTGATAAAAGGGTGTTTTATGACTGCCCCACACCCCTATTTTACAAGAGGTCCTAAACAGGCTTTCAACATTCCAACGTTGGCCTCCAAAGTTGGGCATTTCTTGTCTAGAATATTCCTGCTTTGGCTCCTATGAGGACAGGCCCAGATGACTCAACAGAAGGCACCATTTTAATAGGCAACCATCAAAAGCTGGTAATTCAAGGGTGGGTTGGGGGCAATTTTAAGTCGCACAGATGGTTAATGGCCAAGCTTGGAAGATAAATCAAAGAACCGATTGCAAACTGCAGCCGGGACAGTGACAGTTTTACAGCCCTTATCTTAAGTGTCTCTTTCTCTTTGTCCACTCTCTATTTGCCTCCCGACACAAATGAAATCTCTCATCCAGCGCAAACGTCCCCGTGATTTAATACTCAGCTACAAACCCGCCTTCCCCCCATCTTTCACAAGATCCAATCAAGAAGCCTACTGACTTTTCAGATAAGCTTTAATTGTAGCTCAGGACATCTTACAATTTGGAGCACACTTCTTTAAAAGTCAGAGAAAATAAACAGGTAGAAATTAGGCCACAAAAACAGGGCTGACGTTAGTATGGTGTGTTGTTTTAATGTCTCTCATGATAAACCGGGAGAGATATTAAGTGGATGTTGCTTTTAACCTAGGAATTTCCTTTGTTGAAACAGAGAGTCTTGCAACAGCTCTTACCCATATGTTGAGCGGGTAGCATTAATAAGACAGAAAGTGTGCTGATGGCCAGGAACATCATTGGATGTGTAAAGGCCTCTTGATCTTCTTTGTCTTCTGCAAACCTGCAAACAGGAAAAATCAGAGCAAGAGGAATCATTCAGCATTTGTCCGTGTATGTTTCATATAAAAAAAGGATCATCAAGCAAGATTAAGCTTGACTATATGACTAAGTAACATGTTAATGTATCCTTTTTCTTAACTTGGCTGCACAAAGGTAAAAATTATGCTTTTACATTCGCCCACACCGGCTCACCTTTTTATGCACCCTTTGCATGGGCTTAGTATTAAAATTGGATGGCATTATAAAAACAATGGGGATAAAAGCCTTGCGCAAGTACCACCAATTCATGTGGTGGAAGAGTCATGTGGAAACAAGAGAATTTAGTCTCAAGTTATCCCCGGCTTCAAAATCTATTTCAGCTTTAAGTGTGTATATCTTAAAGCTCACCCCCTTGAAACAAAAAGAGTGGTGTGATCACGCACCACACAAAGAAGGAGCATTTAAAAACTTTTAAGATGAAAGTCAATTGCACACAAGAACAAAAAAAAAACAACCCAAGAATTGTGCAACTCTTTCAGATGCAAAGTTTATTATTTATTTATTTATTTATTTATTTATTTATTTATTTATTTATTTATTTCATTTCATTTCATTTCTATGTGTCCTTTCTCCTCTAAAAGATGACTCTCATGATAAACTGGGTGATATATTAAATGTATGTTGCTTTTAATTTGAGAATTTTCTTCATTGAAATAGTGAACTATTATCATCTCTGGGCTAAATTCAATAAATTAAAAAAATATATTTTTTAAAAAAAAAGATTAGATAGATAGATAGATAGATAGATAGATAGATAGATAGATAGATAGATAGATAGAGATATCATGGCTAGATTGATAAATATATTCAGCACATTTTCAAACGGCCATCAAATACAACGCGAACATCAATAGATACAGCATAATCATAAAATAACCCAATATAGCAGAAAGAGAAATATTTCAGAACTTAAAAATTTAGGAACAAGAAAACAGAAGAATGCCTAGTGGTAGTCCTTCATTAATGGATACCCCAGTAAAGAAAGTCTTCTTCTCCTCCTGTCCTCCATCAGATAGTCAAGGCATCCAGAGGAGAAATTTGAAATAAAATCTCAGTGAAAAAGTGGGCTATCTTATTTTTTTTTTCTTGCTGATTACTCCATATGGCCACAGGTCAGGCTTGGTATGAGAAGGTAGTGTGAAGGAGCCAATATCCATCCAGCCAGGATTGAGGAAAGACAAAACTTTCATTTCTATGCAGAAGCAGAAGAGGACGCCTCTGAGTTTCACACCCAAGGAGTGCATTACAAAAAGGCAGAGTTATTTTTACACAATTTGCTATAAGAAACAAAAGAGGAATGCTGATAGATTCATGACAGTCGCACATGCTCACAAAACAAAGCCATATTTAATTCCGCTCCATTATCATGTAAATCGACTACCTTGTATGGGTGATTTTTTTTACTATTATAATGATGAACTTTCCTTTCTTCTGAACACTTGTTCAGATTCCCCTAACCACTGTTTTTAAGCTAAATATCATGACACCTTCCTAGATTTTAATAACTTGCAAGGTATCATAGCCAAGTGTCAAAACCACAACCTGTTAGCCAATCTTATATAAGAAACATCTGTGGTCAACCTATGACATGTTATAGAAGTGTTAAAGAAGTGTTAGGCAAAGACACAGCCAAGCTAATGGTTCTGGCTATAGTTAACTCATAGTTTCAAAAGCCTGAAATTACTTTTCTGTTACCTATTTCCTTAGCTTCTTATGAGTATAACTCTGTGGTTTGTATCTCATGATTTATGTTGATCGCTTTTATTAGTACCCTATTGTGATTTATGTTGATTGATTATTTAGTATCCTATGACTATCTCTGAGTGTTGCATCATTTGATTTATAATGATGGTATTTTATAATTGTGATCATGATTTATCACCTGTTCCTTGTATGTACACTGAGAGTTTAGGCACCAGAGACAAATTTCTTGTGTGTCCAGTCACACTTGACCAATAAAGAATTCTCTTCTCTCCTCTCCTCTCCTCTCCTCTCCTCTCCTCTCCTCTCCTCTTCTCCTCTCCTCTCTCCTCTTGTCCTCCCCTCCCCTCCCCTCCCCTCCCCTCCCCTCATCTCTTCTCTTCTCTTCTCTTCTCTTCTCTTCTCTTCTCTTCTCTTCTCTTCTCTTCTCTTCTCTTCTCTTCTCTCCTGTTCTGCTTATAAGCCACCAGGCCCTCAAGAAGGGGGGGGTGTAAGTAAGATAAGTAAGAATCAGGAAAATTTCCACTCGTCCTATAATATTTACGGGAATAATTAGTGCGGGGGTTGAACCAATGTCAACACTGAGTGGCACCATGAATAAAACTAGGCGAGGCCATCCTTTTTTTCTTTTCTTTGGCATGCTTCCCTCACTTTTCTTGACATCCCTTTTAGTCCCTCTCTTCACCTTTCTGATACCATCTTTCCTTTCTCTCAGCTCTTACAAAACAGGCTAGTGCAGAGCAGGTAAGTTGCTTCCCTCAGACGTATGAAGTCCCTACTTGCAAAGAGCTTTTGAAATTGTGCCAGGAGCCCTTTGTGATGGTTGGCCTGATATATGAGAATGCATTTCCTCAAACTTCATTCAAAGCCAAAATTTCTACATCCATAGTAACAAGGAATTTGGATGCCAGGATCACTTCTTTAACCCAGAGTTTCCTTGCTCCTTGAACCTCCAACTAATTCATTGTTTAGATGATTAATATCATTTGTATTTTTAAGAATGGCTGTCAAAACTGGTGGACAAAACTGGTGGCCATAACTTCCAATTAGGAGACAGAAATGGATACTCACGCAAGGAAGAGACAGTTCTAATATCTTGCCGCAACCTAGCGGCTTCAGATCTGTTAAAATCACATCTGTACAAACCGCAAACATCATGCTAGCTGCAAAGTCTGAGAGCTTCAATGCCCACACATCCAGAAGATACCAGGCTAGAAAAGGAATAGCTGTAGATCAAAGAGACAGAACCTCTAACCATGAAAGAAACAGGTTGATTAATATTTAGACCAGTGTATCTCAACCTTGACAACTTGAGGATGTGTAGACTTCAACTCCCGGAATTCTCTCGTCTGTCTGGGGAATTCTGACAGTTGAACTCCACACATCTTCAAGCCGTCAAGGTTAAGGAACACTGCTTTAGAGAAACTGGAATGCTAATGATATCAATTAAATTGAAACTAAAGAGTATACCAACCTTTCCACAGCTTTTTCATCCTATTCATCCGCCCCAGCAAGACTATGAGAATTATTCTAAAGCACAAATGCGCAGTTGCCCATTTGCCAGTGCTGTTGAAATAATTGCCGTGCAGGTAGGCGAAAAGATTATCAGCCACTGCAGTAAACAGGTCAATGGCATTTTAAATACAAAGAATGCTCAACCTCTTCTTAACAATTATACCGGATAAGACAAGGCCAACAATATTAGACAGCATTCTTAGACAGCATAAAGCACATCGCTAAGACTGGATTCCTGCAGAGAAAAAAATGCAGATCTGGAGTCTCAAACTGCAGCACAAACCTGGTGCCATGTTAAAAGAGACGGGTAGATTTCTTTTCTTGCTAGTCAGCCAGCCAGATTGATTTGGTTACTGCAAGTTCTGACAACATGTTAAACCTTAGAGTGGGATAACACGCAACATTCCCGTATTTCCATCACACAGAGAACTAAACAAATATATCACATTATGGCTTGTTCTTAGAAACAAACCAAGATAATGGATGGGTTTCCAATACACACTGGACATGAAGTACACAACCATGTTGTAGCCTAGTTAAATGTTGTTTTTCCCCCCCTGCAAACCCACTCTTGATGTGGATCACCTTTTTCCCAACCAGGCAACTTGTTAGAAAGTACAACTCGATGTATCTTGGCTCAGGAAGAGCTGAAAAAACCCTGTAAAGGTTTTTCTCAATGTAAAGACATGTCCATGAATAAATCACTCAAAATACGGAAGCTCAAGCCCTTGAAGAGATGGCTACCTGCTCCAAGCAGAACCAGCCAGCTTTTAAATTCCATCAGCAGCTGCATGAATAGGCCACTGTTACTCTTCATGGGCAAACTAGGTTCTCCAATTGAAGGCAGAACATAGATTTTCAGCCTGTTTGATTTTGGAGCTAGAGGTGGAGGAGGAAGAGAAAGTCAGAATTCTCTTCTTTACAGTGGAAAACACAAACCCAACTATTTATCATCTCCCAATGCCAGCACGAATGTGTAGAACTTCGCCTACTGCCAGCTGGCTCCATTAGCAATCTCCTAATTCCACAGTCACCTGGAAATACAGCAAATGCCTTTGAGCTTGGCTGGAAAATGATGCCTCATTATTGCCATCCCCTGGGAGCTCTCATCAAACAGCATTCTTATTTCCTTTAATGTTCTAGAAGAGCCATAGTTGTGTAGGAAACTCAAGAGAGAAAATCTGTTTCCAGAGATGATGCCCAAGTATGGCAGAGGACCTTGTGCAGAAGCCATCCGTAGACTTCACGGGCTTGGGTTTGCCAAGCTTGCAACCCCATCCTGAGTCTCATCTCCCTGCACTCCCAGAAAACTCAGCAAGAGTTCTTTCCGTCCCGTTCAATTGAATGCAATCAGTGTCATTTATCTAAGTGGGACTTTACTGAGATTCCGAATATGTGATTTTTATTTTTTTTACATGTGCAGAGAAGCTGCTCCCAGGTCTTGCTGCTCAAGAGGGGAAGCTGAGTCGGCGAAGGTCAGGAGACAACCTCATGAAGAGGCTGGTGCCACATTCCTGCAGGGATGAAGCCTACGAATAGATCTGTCCATGGTGACACCACATTCTTGCTTTGACTACCCACTCACTTGTCTAAAAGGAAACCTACCGTGACCGGATTCAAAAGTGCACCAAGCTGCCCTAAGGTAGATTTGGCATGGACTTGGTTTTTACTGCAAAGCCATCCGTTATGGTACGTTATTGCACAGCATTACTTGTTTCCCTCAGCAATAATTTATGGAAATATAATTAAGTGAACCATAGCTTATGCAGTGTGTGAACTAGGATAATGCTTTATTCCCCCCTCCAAAAGCAGGAGAAAAGATAAGTTACGATGTGGTTTTTCTAGTATGAATAAAAACCCCTGTCTCATCCCCTTGATGAGACAGATGCTTGGACACCTCCATTTGTGAAGGGGCCACTTTCTGGATAGAGAAAACCTAGTGCAAGAAGCAAAAAAAAAAAGACCAGGAATAATGCCAAGGAAGAGACATGTTCGAGGTCTTCTCTCAGACTTCAGAGCTGGCAAGATTTAAAGTTTAAGTGACAAGATTTAAAGTCACCAAACCAACCCCGTGCAGTGAAGTCTGTTCCTTTTAAGGAATCTCTGCTTGTTCCTCTTAAAAAAGCTGAAATTTAGCAGGTGTCACATTATCCTGCACAGAAATGGGAGGGCAGAGAAAGTCCGATGTCTTTCATGACATTCCAAAAGGTGTTTGTGATTTTACTGTTCAGAAAGTAGCTCACTTCTTATTAAGTAACTGGTTGAGCCAAAAGAGTTAGAAAATCTATTCCAATATAAGCTGGAAGGACTCTTAAACACCCACCCACCCACCCCCGCCACACACACACACACACACACACACACACACACACACACACACACACACACACACAAGTAGCCATTAAGGAGCTATTTGGCTAGGACATCAATGGGTTTTATATCTCTTATTCTAGCCAAAGGCTTGTTTTGAAAACATTCCCAGCCACTGGGATTTTTCCAGATAGCAAATATTAGCAGATGGTTGCTGAAAGCCAATAAAAAAAGGACCTTTGATAATTGCTTACTGCAGGTGTCAGTCTCCAGACAGAAATTAATGCAAAACAAGGCAGTGGTAGCTCACAATTGTTATTCAAGCCAGAAGGCCCAGCTGGGTCAGGGTGATGCCCTAGGATCCTTGGCGAATTTTCAACTACAATGTACAACACAAAACCTCCAGCCCACTCAATGCTCGAGGCAGAATATCCAGCCCAAGATAAGCAAACTGAGGCATTTTTTTTGGGGGGGGGGGACTAAAGTATGCATTGCAATCCAACCCAGTCCAATCCAATTAATGTAAACCTAACTGCTGGAACACGCAGCAGCCAGGGATTATGGGAGTTGTAGTCCCCTGCAGAATGAAAGGCACAACTTCTGGCAAATTTTTGTCCTCCCTTCCCAGAGCGGTGGGTCCCGTTGCTAGTCCAAAGTTTTGAATTCTACTGTAATGTGAAAGAGATTTCAATAAATAGAAGTAGATTTGCAAATCCTCTCCAGGGGTCAAAAGGGAGGATTTTTTTTAACATCATAAAACAAAACACGAAACCCCTCTGGTTTTTATAAGCAATATAAATTCAATGAAGTTGTCTACCTTTGCTTATTTGGGAACCACAAAAAGGTGGAATATGCAGAACTCTGAAACTCCACTGCCAGAGTATAAGAATAAAAGAAAACTTTAACTGTTTTTTCCAATATAAATCTTATTGAAATTTCATCAGGCATAATAACCAGACACTTGTACATCTCCTTTTAAGGATCAGAAACTCGCTTTATACAATGATGAAGTAGAGTGCTGCATTCCTTTAACACTTATCTACCTCTGCTAATTTCACACCAAATTGAACAGCTTCCCAAGTGTCACAGAACACTTTTATCACTGGTCCTCTAACTCCTTGTAGCCTCTGGAGTTCCACTGTATGCTGCAGTGTTTGTTCGCGCGCACGCAAAATACTGGACTCCACACGTCAAGGATCTGCCTTTGCTTCAGTTATTTCTGTCTGGATGTGCCCAAAAGTGCTGTTGTTCAAGGAAGCAGAAATTACACTGCAATAAATGGGACCTTCAGTATACAGCTTAAAATTCCAGGGCTAAAATCCGACTCTCCAACTCCTTAAGTACACTTCTCCAAGCCCCCTCACATTTGTACTGGGACAATCGTCACTTGCCAGCGACCCACAACATTGTCGGCCCTTAACAGAAGAACAAACCCAATTTCCATTCTATCCTAGCCCTATCTACATATTTTCTTCCAAAAAAAGAAAAGAAAAGAAAAGAAGTTTTATCCCAAACCAGTTTGGACATCTCTGCTTTAGATCACCGAGAATCCAACCCAATCCCTGATTCTACTGTAGCCAAGGATTTCCCACCACGACAAAACAAGCAGAAGTTCAAATGTCCTCATTTGCTCGATGAACAAATTATTTCGAGGTACAGGACAAGTCTTAGCTCGCTTGAAACCTACCTGGAGTAGTTTGAGGACTTGGCGTGCGCCTGAATTGCCCTTCAGTGACCCTTTGTGGTTCCCCAATTTGTGCTCTATTCCAATTGCTTGATTGGCCAGCTGCTGAAACCTGCTCACTGCTCCAGTCTCCTGTACTTGCTTGTTTCTTAGACGGTGGGGTGGAGACGTGTTTTTTTTTTTTGCCCTCCCTCTGTAGCATAGATCTTGTTTATCAGTGGCTCAACTCACCTTGTTTTCCCCCTTGTCTGGGTGGCAATTTGAGTGAATGTGTAATTTTCCAGAAGGTCAAACTTATTGTTTCCACATCTTCTGCTGGGCAAGTAATATTACCCGTGTCCCAGGCAGAAATTGTAGAGCATCCTTGTCTTTGTTGAGTGAAGGTTGAGATCTTCCACCACATGAGGAAAAGACACCGTTGCGAATGACGTTTTGTGTATCTCTGCTCCTGACCTAACCCTGAGAAACTCTCGACATTAAAGCAGTTCAGATGGTCTAGGAGCGTCTTCCTTCCAGTTCACAATTTCAATCCCGTGGAAGGATTAAAAAAAAAAGTAGACTTTCCACAAAGCAGCAAATAACTTTCAGGTCCTGCAAAAATCATTTCATATGTCTCAATGGAAATATTTTCTTCCTGCAGATCCTAGCAGATAGATAGATAGATCCAGGCAACCTTGCTCGTCTAGGATTGAGCAAGATGTAAATTTGCCCTTCCAAATTCCTGAATTTCTTTGAGGCTGTTTTGGTTCGGGGTGTTTTTTGTTTTTTAAAACAGCAGCCGAGAGTCCTTATGGATCCGTAGGTAGGCTTGAATGCCTGTGGGCAATAACTTGGGAACAGGTCGGAAGGCAGAGAGAAGCTAAGCAGGTTCTCACCTATGGGTGAGGCTTTCCTGAGAGGAAGATTCTTACGCCCTCTGCCTCCTACCACGGATGGCCAAAGCAAAATAAAAGTCAATCAAATCTACACACAACTGCCCTGGTTGATGATCCTGGATGCGGCGGCCTGCAAGGAATATTATCACGCCCCAAACTCCACAGGTATTTCTTTGCAAAAACTAAGCCATGATAGTAGAAGGAACAAAATTGCCCTACCTGTGTTTTACAGATCAGTTTTCAGCTGTCCTCATCTTTGTTCTGGGTTGTTGTGTTTTTTTTTCCGGGTAGCCTCAGGTGTCCTTCTGCCCCCAAACTCTCCAAACGTCCTCACTTTTTTATCTGACAGAGTTTTATTTTTGAGTCATAGAGGCAAGCGATGCTCCATGGTTTCAGAATGAGTCAGTGACATGATGTCAAGCAGAAAAGGAGGCAAGGCTGTGCCAACGAAGGAGAAATTGAGCCACCAGGGAACAAAGAAAAATCCAGAGACCTAACCTCAGAATGGCCTGGAGCTGAGCCTTAAAGGCTCCTAATACAGCGAGAGCGAAATGGAAGAAACGCCAGCCAGAGCCATCTGCAACCGGGCAAAATTCTAAAATGGCCAACTGCTGTGGCCCTTCTGTAGAATTACCCCAAAGAAAATATTTATTCCCCTATGAAGAAGAAGCACCAGACAGTCGCAGTTACTCAAAACAAACCACAGGACACAACACAGAACCTTCAAGCAAAGCAAGGATTCTATGCGGATAATTACAATTTTCCAAAACATCTAAAGGACAGTTTAACATTAGCGCTAAAATAATAGCTTTAGTCCTTCAACATCAGCCATCTCCGCCATCTCTGGATATACTTTTCAGAAACTCGGCGAGTTGCATAGAATTCTGGAGCAGGTTGAACTTAATTTTGCCTGGAAAATAAACCACAATGCATCGCAGCCTGCTAATTGTAGACTGACCAGTTTCTAAAAACTGAAGCCAAGAATTTGTTTTTTCAATCTTAGAGACAATTGAACTAGACATTATTCTAATGCTAGCAAAGTCAATAGGGAAAGATGGATTAGCTTAATGACCAAGTGAGCCATTTAACAAATGCAGTGATTCATTTAACAACTGTGACAAAAAGGACATAAAACTGAGTGTGACTCACTTAACAATCCCTTTGCTTAGCAATGGAAGTTCTGGTCCCACTTGTGTTTGTAAGCTGACGACTGCCTGTATTCAGGAGCCATTAAAAAGATATCTGCCATGAATCTTCCATGCACTTACCTGAGCAAAAATTCTATTGACCTCAATGGGACTTCCATTGCAAGGGAACTCTCAAATTTGAGCCCAACACACAAGGGTAATTGGCTCCAGTATCTGCAAATTTATCCAGGCGCAAGTGAATAAAGAGATGCAATTTACGGCTGAATGGCACCTTGATAGATTTGATTGAAAAGAAACATGGGTGTTGAAGGTAGATAGCTGAGGATGTCACTATCCTCATTACTGTTTCAGAAGGGGGGGGTGTCAAAGAGGCCATCTATGTCAAAACTGAACAGCCCTCTCTCAACAGAGAGGGAGAGATACAACATCATCTATCTCCAGTCTACAACACAGTCCTTTCAGCAGTTACAAGAAGGCTCCACACCCAGTTGTACCCCACAGGTGAACTTGAGGATGCAGGTAAACCTCCAAGTGGCCTCAATGACTCTCTAAAAGGCGGCAAATGACCAGTTGTCTGCAAGGAGTATATAAATCCTTGCGTTTCCCACCATCCGGTCAGCTCTGAAGCAGCTTCTTGGATGAGAAGCAAAACGTCTTCAAAGAAAAACGAAGTCCAGTTGCCTCGTGCAAAAGCACCTTTGGGACAAACATGACCTGGATGACTCTCCATACACATCCACAGGATTGTGTTTTGCTGTCCAAATTCAACAAAGTCATGAGAAGGCCTTGGGAGGATGCAGAGATATATATATCCTACAACTTACCCATGCCTTTTAGACCCAGTAAGCATCAATGCATTTAATTCCTTGTAAGTCTTCCACATCCTTGCCAGGATATCTCAGGAAAGAAGAGCTTTAAATATCTGGTTCCATTTTCCAGATCTGGCACTGGATGCCTGTTTGAGGATCTAAGGATGTTCCACTTCATCTAGAGAAACCAGGTGCGACCCAAGAAGCAACTGCAGGGAGTACCTTTGTGACTACAAAAAAACCTGCATTTTCAAACCAAAACTTACCTTCATCTTCCCAGGATTAAGGGAAGGGTTTGAGTTCCAGTGAAATTTAAACCCTTGTCCTCTTCTGCTTAGAAAGGAGCAGAGCTCGGCGTATGAAATAACACAACAAAGCTTCTTCCCCCCCCCACCCCGCCCCGCCCCTCAGAATACAGCAAAATGTATTTATTGGCGGTCAAATGAATGTAACATTTTGAAGGCATTTTCCAATTAAAAAAAAAAGTCCGTAACGGCCATCTCAGGAATACGATGTCGCACACCCTGCAATTAAAATGTTGCACGATGTAGCTGATTTAGCAAGCTTTCAAGAGTTTGTAGAATGGCATTCTGGGTTGTTCCCAAAAAGTCTTTGTCACATCGTCCATCCTCTGTGCTCTTCCCAACATTCAGGGGATACAATATTGGCGAGACTTGGATTTCTGATCAGCGGATTTTAATCCCAAGGGACTGGGTTCTCCTTGATATGCAAGCGTAGCAGAAGTCAACTGGAAGGAGAGAGAGAAACAGAAAAAGGGAAACGCAACTGGTCAGTTGGGCAAACATTGCAATGTTCAGTTCCCTGAATTCTTGTTAACACTTGCTCGCATTCCATGAAATGTGATATAGTGTAGCTTGCTTAACGTTGCCCCTCGAGATTTTTTTGTTTTGTTGAATAAGTGCCCATTTTTAAAAGACACTGAGAAGAAACCAGGATAGCCTCACCCAAGGACACGTAGGTATGTATTTCGGAGAGATCTTTTTTTTTCTGGCAATAGACCCTCATTCAGCATCTTTATCTTCCAAGCTCCTGAAAAGTGCTTTGCTTTCAGGACAAATTTTTGATCTCTCTTTCAGCTGTGCAAGATCCAGAATATGATCCTCTAATGGAAAAAGTATGCAGAAGAACCCAAACTCTTACGTTGGGTGCTTAAGATTGCTCTCATCAATGGACGCGTCTACACCCCAGGGCTGAATATTTCTGCTTGAGAGCTGGTAATTGATTTTCAATTCTGACTATTTCCATGACATTTGTGGCCAAACACACTAAAACGTACAAAGAACAGTTACAGTGAATTGGGTATGTCTAGTGTGCCTGTAACCGTCATAAAATATGAACCGGTTGAAATGTTGATTGCACGATCGTGGGAAAGGCTGCAAAGGTTGCAACTGTGAAAAATGGTCATAAGTCACTTTTTTCCAGTGCTGTTGGGACTTTGAGCAGTCACTGAATGACTGTTGTAAGTCAAGGACCTCCTATACTGAGAAATAATTCAGGCTGAGGGTCTACAGAAGAGCTCTCTTTATCTCACCTGCCTGCTTTTGCAGAGAATCAGACACAAAGGAGATCCAGGGCCAAGGAGTCCCTTTGTGCAATGGGCACGTGGGAGAGCAATGGGCACAATGGGGTCGACCCATTCAAGACAGCATCATTAACTCTAATGCATTTCTGTAGGAAGGGAGGCAGCTGGAGGGAGGGAGGGAGGGAGGGAGGGAGAAGGCCAAAACGCCTCCCACCATCTTCTCCTGCTTATGCAAGCAAAGCTGTCAGAGCTAAGGAATCCATAGATGGCAAACGCTGGGCCTTGTAATTACACAGCCAGCCTCTGTCTGCCTCCTGCTACGGCCACCTCCCAGGTGGAATGGGATGGCCTTTTGGAAATGGAGAGGGCAGCATGATTAAAAGGATGGAGGGCAGGCTCCACACGCCTTGCAGCTGGCAGGGGATGGATTTTAATTAACTCAACTGCAACCATCCAGAGAGAAATTTGGAAGTGGCAGGCCGGGAAGTGAGGACGGCGGGGGAATGTCAAAGGCCATGCCTTTTGGGAAAGGAGGAAAAGATTGACGCTCCATGTGGCCGCTTGTCAATATTTGCTTGTCAGAGATGCCCCCCACCCCACTGGCCCAGAACACAGCTGGTATCCCTTACTGAAGGGAAAGTCTCTGTATGAAGGCTTTTATTCCCAACTGTTCTCTGGATGGATGGAGACACGGCCATCCATGTGGTGGCTAGGTTCCTCCATCATGGTGACCTCCAAACTAGTTATTTTCACAATCAAGAGAAGCTAAGCTTCGGGTAGATGTGGAATCATGTGTGGCACTCTCTGGCGTGGAGAAGATTTTACTGCTGCTGAATGCAACACTTCGCATTTCTTCTCAGAGCCTCTGTTGTCTGAGGCTAAGATGCTGTTTAATGTCTCTGGAACCCTACAGCTTCCCCAGCCTTTCTTTCCTGCTCATTTCAGAGCATTGATTCAGATCAGCATTTCTCAACTTGCAAATTTAAGATGTGTGGACTTCAACTCCCATAATTCCCCAGCCAGTCTCTTCTTAAAAACTTCCAGTGTCGGAGCTTTCATAGCTTCTGGAGGCAGGTTGTTCCGCTGGTTAATTGTTCTAACTGTCAGGAAGTTTCTCCTTAGTTCTAGGTTGCTCCTCTCCTTGATTAGTTTCCATCCATCGTTTCTCATCCAGCCTTCAGGCGCTTTGGAGAAGAGCTTGACTCCCTCTTCTTTGGGGCAGCCCCTGAGATATTGCAAGACTGCTATCATGTCACCCCTCATCTTTCTCTTCATTAGACTAGACATACCCAATCCCAGCAATCATTCCCTATATGTTTTAGCCTCCAGTCCCCCAATCATCTTTGTTGCTCTTCTCTGTACTCTTTCAACATCTTTTTTTACATCGTGGTGACCCAAACTGGATGCAGTATTCCAAGTGTGGCCTTACGAAGCCATTGTAAAGGGGTATTAACACTTCAAGTGTTAATATAAGCAGCCTAGGTCCAAAGAAGCCCAATTAAATTCCCAATAACAGCAATCCTGAAACAATGCCAACAAAATAAAAAGGGCAATATGTTTAAAGAAACTTAAAGCCTCCTATTGTTACCAAATTTGAGCCTGCTTCATTTTTTTTATTTTGAATTTTATTTTTCACCCTTCTCCCACTATTTTTTTTTTGCAGGGTAGCAAAAAAAGCCTTGTAGACCTTAAACCAAGCCAAGCTCTTCCTTCCGTGTACCAATGTGATAGAGACACTTTGCAACACTGGCATTTAGAACGTGGAGACTAAATGTCAGTAATTTCTTTATATATATATATATATAATATCAGCTTACTTTGGGGGCCACGAAAGCACAAAACAGTATCCCAAACCCTAACATTACAGAAGACTAAATATTTGGCAATTGGAAATAAATCTGTTAACTTTCAGGGGAAGGATCAGAACTGCGTCACAGGGTCTGGCTTTCCTATCAGGGCAAGTTTTCCAGCCAAATATTCTTGACCTATTTTTCAGAAGAATTACTGTACAGGGAAAAACAAAACAAAAACAAAACCCATCAGGTCAGGTTAAATATGCTAAGTACAGGCAATTGGGTTTTTTTTTCCTCCACTAATGGCATCTACCACAATCTTTGAGGTACGGTGAATTCAGTTAATGATTTTTTAAGTCGAGGAGGAAGAGGAGGAGGAGGAGGAGGAGGAGGAGGAGGAGGAGGAGGAGGAGGAGGAGGAGGAGGCAGCAAAATCCTTTCTAAGGACTGGAAGAATTTTCAACAGTTTTCAACAAAAACTGAAACAGTTTTTAATTGAAGAAACACAGTTTATGAAGAAGAGAACAGCCTGCACTTTAAATCTGACCTCTGCAAAGATTGCTTTCACAGACATTTGAATTTTTATTTTTTTTATTATTTTTTTTAAAAAAAGTAAGTTTCTTGTTCCTTTTGAGACCTGGATCTTGCCCAGTTCAAAGGCAAGCCACTCAAGATAAAATCTGCATTTCACTCCATCCATAAAATGCTGGGCTTATTGTGTCTTTACACAACTTTCTGGTCATGTTCTGCCTTTGCATTTAAAAACTTTCGACCGAAATGTCACCAGTTTGAAACAATCCTTAAAAAAAATATATTTGAACAATTGATGCTCAAATTTCAGAATCTGTTAATCAACAGGCCTACAAAAGATGAGATCTCTTAATTCCTCTAAGCAGCATGCCATCATTGGCCTGCTTCACCTGTGAGTGACAGGCTAGAGAACAGCCCTGAGTCCAAGTGGGTGGGACTACAGCAAAGACATGGGAGGGCTCGATGGAAAAAGTAACCCGGATTCCCTTTCATTTTCAACTTAACCCTAATTAAATATTGTATCCCTTACTCCCTGATTCAAGGAGGGGAAATTGAGGGGTCCTTGGTGCTCTCTGAACCTGGCTGCAGATGTTTCATTACCCAACTAGGTTACATCATCAGTGCTAGAAGGGAGAGAGGTTGCAGGAGGAGGAGAGCTGTGGATTCCTTGGTGCTCTCTGAGCTTGGCTGTTTTCTTGCAGATGTTTCATTACCCAAACTAGATCATCAGTGCAAACCTTATTGCCTCCTAGCACTGATGATGATACCCATAATGACATGTCTGCGAGAAAACAGCCAAGTTCAGAGAGCAGCAAGGACCTCTCATTTCAAATCTGAGCTACAAACGTTCTTTTTTATTGGTACCACAGATGGGGAAATGTTCATTCCTCCAAGTCAAACTTTCTTCAGTCTTCTATATTCCTCCTTAAGCACCATAGAGTTTGCTGATCCAGTTTTTTTTTATGTCCATGCTGAAGGAGGAATCTGACCTTGCCCAATATGCTGTCCATGATTCCCCCCCCCCCTCTTTCCAGTCAGGTCTCTCCTCATCCTTTCTGAATGAGTCACACTCTCAAGCTTGGCTAAAAGCAGGGAATTTCAGCCTAGCATGACAGACATTGTCAAAGATGTTTAATGTATCTGACAGAGTTGAATTTGGATGGAAAACAGGAGGCTTAAATTAATGCTGATCCATGGATTTTGCCACTTGCCCTCAAGCAGAGATGAGGAATCATGGACGCCTACCAGCTTTGTCAGACTATCCCTTGATATTAGATATACTGGCCAGGATTGTTGGTAACTGGGGCACTGGGTTGATGACTTCCATGCTATGGCATTCACTCAGCCAAACCCTACTAGGATAAAAATGTTACCGCCCCAAAATTTTGTATGCTACAGCTCTTATGAGTAGGCTGGATCAGGAAACAACCTTCACAAAAAAATCTAAAAAACTGTATTATTGTTTTATCGAGGTTACCGTAACAGCATTCTCCCTTCACTCCACTTTATGCCAAAGAAAGTCAAGGTGGGGAAATCTTGACTTTCTTTCTCATGCTTTCTTGTTTTCTCAGGCTAAACTAATGTTTTACTTGAAGTTTCCACCTATTTTCTTCAAGAAAGCCCATCTTTGCTTTCCTAAAGAGTACATGATTTGCTTTAACCCATTGGGGGTCAAATTGAAAGCTGATGCTTCTCAGACTTGGAACGGAACTGGGAATGTTGTGTCGATATTTAAGCCCAGATAAATGAATTCAAGTCTTCCTCATTTGTGAAGCCCTGCCACCGCATTCAGTGACAGTTAAATAGGGAAGGATGGCTGTGTGAGAGCACTCAGATTGAGGATCATGAACTGTAGGAATCTGTTTTCAGATGATTTGACCTGTTTTTGCCAGCAGCCAGAAAGTTTGCCTATAAATCTTTTTTGTTCCATGTTTATGTGGCAAGCAAGAAAAACCACAAGGAATGTAGAACAGATGCAAAAAAAAAAAAAGAAGAAGACAGCATCCAACTCTTCTGCTTAAAATATACCCAAGGCAGAAAAAGATTTAGCATGTAAATAGGAAAGTGCAGTCACTGACTTACTTTAAAAAAAAGAAAGAGAAGAAAATGAAAGCGGGGGGGGGGAGGGGGAGGGGGAGGGAAATACCAAGTTTTATTGGAAAGTCTAGTGGCACCATTCATTTTAGAAAAAGAAAGGGAAAGAAAGAAAGAAAGAAAGAAAGAAAGAAAGAAAGAAAGAAAGAAAGAAAGAAAGAAAGAAAGAAAGAAAAGAAAGAAAGAGAGAAGGAAGGAAGGAAGGAAGGAAGGAAGGAAGGAAGGAAGGAAGGAAGGAAGGAAGGAAGGAAGGAAGGAGAGAGAAGAAAGAAAGAAAGAAAGAAAGAAAGAAAGAAAGAAAGAAAGAAAGAAAGAAAGAAAGAAAGAAAGAAAGAAGGAAGGAAGGAAGGAAGGAAGGAAGGAAGGAAGGAAGGAAGGAAGGAAGGAAGGAAGGAAGAGTAGTCAAAGAGAATCTGAAGATAAGACCTAGGATTATTTTCAGATGATTGTTAGTTGGAAAATGCTTGGGCTAATGATAGAACTTTTGAGAAGAACATGCTTAGGAACAACACCTCTTTTAAAGGGTTTTATCTATGGAACTGTGGGAAAGAAATCAACAAATGCAATGTTGCTACCAGCATTCCACATTTGATAATATCATTCAGAAGAACTAGGCTGGATCAGGCTTAGCTTTTTGACTTACCAACCGCCAGCCTGATGCATTCAAAAAGGTTTTAGCCACACGCAGGAAGCTTATCTTTCCATATTAATAAGATTAGTGGTCATTAATAGCCTTTTCATTCATTCATGACTGGGCTTCTTTTCAAACTGCCTTAAGTGCGTGGCCATCATTGCATGTAATGGCACTGCATTCCTCGGTTTAACTAACTGCTGGCTAAAGAAACGAATTCCTTCTTACATCAGTGTTTCTCAATGGTGGTGACTTGAAGAAGTGTGGACTTCAATTCCCAGAATTCTCCAGTCAGCATGCTACTCTGCCTTGTTTTAGGAGGCTATTATCTAAGACATATAGCTTATAAAGTTTATTTTAATATATGTTCTTCCAGGCATCTATCTTAACTGGAAAACATAGTCTATATCCCAAAGAGCCATGGTGGCACAGTGGTTAGAACGCAGTATTGCAGGCTAACTCTGCCCACAGTCTGGAGTTCGATTCTGACCGGCTCAAAGTGGATTCAGCCTTCCATCCTTCTGAGGTCAGTAAAATAAGGACCCAGATTATTGAGGGCAAGATGCTGACTCTGTAAACCACTTAAAGAGAGCTGTAAAACCCTATGAAGCAACATACAAGTCTAAATGTTATTGCTATTGCTATCTTTCAGCACCATTCTTCACCCAACAGCCACTTCCCAGACTTTACCTAATATATGTAGGTGTTTCAGGAAAACTGATTAGTGCACCATAAATCTCCCTGGCATTGGTTGTGTCAAAGAACCTCTCATACACAATTATGACAGAGCATCCATCCAGGCAGAAAAGGTATCTCCTGGCTGGGATACAAGAAAACTAGACCATATAAGTATTAAACTAACACTGACTGTTCCTTGCATACTTTCATGTATCATGTTGAATGACTGACCTACCTTATCGAAAAGCACCTTGGCATGATAATCTATCTCTGCCACCTTGAGAAATTGAATCCGTATCCACATGTACAGCATTTGAACGACTACTCCTGACAGCAACCTGAAATTATGTATAAAGAGGGTAGTTTGAATTAACTCACACAATTAATTATAGGATGTCAACAGGTAGGTTACTTGGACTAGAATATGATCAACTATTTGAATTTTTGCAAGGGTCAAATACATTAGATTCAGCAGCTGTCCATTTTTCTCTGGATCTGGAAGCTAAGCCTGATTGGATGTTTTTGATTTAATACCCTTACTCCCATATTCCATTGGTTCATTTACAAGGGTTGGGAGACTCTGGCACTGTTCTCTTTAATGTGGTACCCTCTGGATTACAACAACCAGTATTCCTACGTAGCCCAACCAGTATATATTGTAGGAATTCTAGGGATTGTAGTTGCAACCCATCTGGAGCTTGCCTTGTTGGAGAGGACAGTTGCAAAAGAAAATGAACCGGTTCGATGGACTGGCAGACCACATACAGCCGGGGTCCTCAACCTTGGCAACTTTAAGACGTATGGACTTCAATTCCCAGAATTCTGGGAATTAAAGTCCACAAGTCTTAAAATTGCCAAGGTTGAGGGCCTCCGACATGAAGGACCTGCAAAAGTACTTGAACTGAAACCAGCAAAGACTCATGCAAAGGCATTCATCTGGAACCTCTATATTGGAGTTACCTTCCATATTCACAATTATTGCAAAAACCATAACTGTAACAGCCCATGCCCTCCAGCAAGGCACCACCTTCTAAAACTCAGGAGGTCTGGGCTGGTTAGCCAACTCTTAATGCTCATATAGAGCCAGTTTGATCTAGTGCAGACATGTCAAACACAAGGCCCGTGGGCCGGATCCGGCCCGCGAAGTGGTTTCATGCGGCCCACGAAGCCATCCTGGAAACAGTGAGGGAACGGTCCCCACTGCCTTGGCCCTGGCCCAGAGACCCTCCTTCTGCCAGAGACCCCCAGATCTGTCCCACTCCTGCCCAGGCCCCCATAGGCACCCTCGATGCGAACGATGTAGAGCTGGCCACGCCCACCCAGCAGGCCATACACAATCTAGCCACGCCCACCCAGGCCACACCCACCTGGCCCCCTGAGGGCAACCGCAATGCTGATGCGGCCCTCAATGAAATTGAGTTTGACACCCCTGATCTAGTGGTTAAGGGACCCAGCTAGAAGGCAGGAGACCGTGAGTTCAAGTCCCATCTGAGCCATGAAAAGTCAGCTGGGTGACTTTAGGCCAGTCACACAACTCTCAGCCCAACCCACCTCTGGGCAATTGTTGCGAGGAAAATAGAAGGAGAAAGGTGTGTCGGATTTATTCTCTGCCTTGAGTTATAACAATAAACAATAAGGCTGGGATGCAAATAAATAAATAGAAGGCATTGAAAAGGATGCTTGAGTATTTAAATCATATAGGCATTTTTGTGTGGCTGTCTACTAGACACAAGACTGGCTCTTTCATTTGCTCAAAGGTGGCGATTATCCCCTTAAACGGGAAGTCGGGCAGTGCAGCCTTAAAAAGGCAGTTTTTAAGGTAACAATTTTGTACAACTTTTAATTTGGAAGAAGGAGAAGGCGGCTACAGGGAAATGCCCACCTGGGAACATGAAAAACTGGACTGAGCAACAGTTTGATGGTCAAGTGCTTGCTTTGATTGGATAAATCTCCAATCTGCAATAAGATTGATTATTGGGGATGGGATGGTAAGGAATTACTGGGGGGTAAAGAGAAAGAGGAAATAAAGAAAAAAAAATACCGCTAAAGCAGCAGCCAGCAACTTTAGTAAAGGTAAAGGTAAAGGTTCCCCCGCACATGCGTGCTAGTCATTTCCGACTCTAGGGGCCGGTGCTCATCTCCGTTTCAAAGCCGAAGAGCCAGCGCTTGTCCGAGGACGTCTCCGTGGTCACATGGCCGGCATGACTAGACGCCAAAGGCGCACGGAACGCTGTTACCTTCCCACCGGAGTGGTCCCTATTTTTCTACTTGCATTTTTACATGCTTTCGAACTGCTAGGTTGGCAGAAGCTGGGACGAGTAACAGGCGCTCACTCTGTTACGCGGCACTCGGGATTCGACCCGCCAAACTGCCGACCTTCTGATCGACAAGCTCAGCGTCCTAACCCACTGAGCCACCGCGTCCCTAGCAACTTTAGTACATGTTAACAAATAGCACAAGGCTGCGTAATCAACATTTAAATTTGTCTTTCTTCAAAAGAAGGGCAAAAGAGGATTCAGTTAAATCACATTTTTTATTTTTTATTTTTATTTAGTTAAATCACATTTTTATCCATACACGTTCTTTCTAACACTGAAATATTATGTGATTAATTTCCATATTTTTCACATAAATGTGAAAGACTGGGCATGATATGTACTGTAACAATTAAATGAACAAAATAAGGGACAAGAGGGAGTTTTTTTTAAAAAAAAAAAAACTAATGCACACGGTGAAATAAAGGACCTGCGGTCAGGATACATGTTGTGCATTAATCTCTTCATTCCCTTTCACAAATGACAACCATTTCTGAGTTGATTTGGTAAATCCTAAGGTAAAGGGATTTTTGGCGTGACTTAGTGTGTGGTTAGCCATTCTACAATTATTTTAAAAGAAAACAAAGCAAAACATTTAACTGACTGCCTCCATGGGGGAAAAAAAGTCATCCATCCAGATAAATTGTAATTACATTTGTTAAGGCCTTGCAAGTGAAGGGTGTTGGTTGTTTTTTTTTTTTTTGCTTTATTTTCCAAAGCATGTGTATTTAAAATACACTGTGTAAAACAAACATGTTTGCCAGAGCACAACAAAAGGAAAAGCTGAAGAACTCACAAACGTATGCAATTCTAAATCAGGTTGCCAACTGAGTTTGAAGGATCACATCAGATCATTTGAATCAATTTGATCCAGTTCAAACCATGTGAACGCATGCCTTTCTGACATCTAACTATTCCATTTGATTTCTCACATGGAAACTGATAAGCCCACCCTCCTATTTGGTAAACAGACATGAACAGCATCATGTTCAACTTTACATCGATCAGTTAAAAAATGCAACACCAAGTTCAGCGTTGGCAAAGTGGATGAATCACAATTACAGGATAAAATGCTGCTTCTCGGACCTTGAAGTCTCTGACTGATCAGGCTATCCCTATAAAACTAAGTCCTGCACTTCCACAATAATAAAACCAGCTAAAAGCATAAGTTTTCGTCTCCAAACTCACAACAGTTAACTACAAGAGGCTGTTAATTTAGGAAACAGAACTCTCCTCAATGCTATTAGACTTCCATCTCATTGAGCTCAAAGTTTAAAAGAAAGAAGTAGTTCTCAGACTTTTTTTTTAAAAAAATAAAGTTGTGACATTATGCATAATTGTGTGGTTAGACAATTTTTGGTAAACAAGCTAATTTGGGGGTAGCAGAGTGCACACTGCCTTAAAAGAGGGCTAGTAGGGGAAAATAAATGACAGTTGCCCAATTCTCATTGTGAAAGACCAATGTTAACAGACTGTCCTTCCTGCTCTGGAATTTACATTCTGCAGATGGAGGGGTCAAGAAGAGGTGTCCAAACATACGAAAAATTCTAATTTTAGTTCTAGAACTGTCAATTGTAAATTAAATACAGCCTCAACGCTTGGGGTTCTGCAGTGCAGACAGAATCTTTTCAGGACAGAGTGCATATTTTCTCCAAACACACTTTAAGCCACTTCCGATCAGTACTATTCTTATTTTTCTGAAATTAGGCACAAGCATGTGATTAAAACTGCGAGCTCACTTGTGTAATGGTTACTATTATTAGTCAATGTTTACTATGTTTGTTATTATCTGAACCACAGTACCCCTGAAGCTCAAAACTGAGATTAAGGACTTTAGGGACTCATAAAATGCAGATGTTCGGCACATCAGTTCAGAAAGACCTAGAATCCAATGGGAGGGAACAGGGTATAAGTAGCAAGCCTGCATGTTTCCCATGGAATGGGACAACTCATCACAGCCAATTCATCACAGCCAACTCACCATGGCCAACTAGCCACAGGACAGTTTAACAATTTAATTTTGTAAAATAATTTTAAACATAATTTAATTTTTGCCATTCAGGTTTCATTTTCTCCCTCCTCTTGCATCCATGCCACCATTTCTTCAATATTAGTGTAACTTCTGTCCCGCAGAGGAGGTGAGGTAGTCTTATACCCTACTACAGCGAGTTGTCCTAGACCAGGGGTCTTCAAACCTGGCCCTTTTATGACTTGTGGACTTCAACTCCCAGAATTCCTCAGCCAGCGTGGCACGCTGGTTGAGGAATTCTAGGAGTTGAAGTCCACAAGTCATAAAAGGGCCAAGTTTGAAGACCCCTGTCCTAGACTCTCTTTTCCATACTGAATGTCTTGGCTTCAATCACCATTCTCCCAACTACAGCTCAAATCCTGAAAGCTTATTAGTCAGTTGTTGTAGCTCATACTCTTAGTTCTGTACAAAGCAAATATCTCTATTCCTATCCAATCCCAGCTGCCCAGAGTCACTTTGGACAGGGGGATGGCTGGCCTATACCTTTAATAAATAAATAAAAATAAATAAATACAGGTAGTCCTCGCCTTACGACAGCTCATTTAGTGAACATTCAAAGTTCCAAAGGCACTGAAAAAAGTGACTTATGACCATTTTTCACACTTCAGGCAGTGGTGGGATTCAGCCGGTTCACACCAGTTCAGCAGAACCAGTAGCTAATTTTATTTTGTTGCCCAGGCCCAGAATGGACTTCCGGAAGCGGCATCCACGCAGAGAACCGGTTGTTCACCTATTTGAATCCCACCACTGACTTCAAGTTGCGACATCCCCATGGTCACATGGTCAAAATTCAGAAGCTTGGCAACTGACTCATATTTATGACCATCCGGGGATCAAGTGATCCCCTTTTGCATCCTTCTGACAAGCCAAGTCAAGGGGGAAGAAGCCAGATTCACTTCACAACCGCGTTACTAACTTCACAACTGCAGTGACTCTCTTAACAAACTGGGGCAAGGAAGGTTAGATAATGGAGCAAAACTTGCCTAACCCATGTCTCACTTTGCAGTAGAAATGTTGAGCTCAGTTGCAGTCCTATGTCGAGGATTACCTGTATTTAAATTAGCTGGCCCTTTAGAAAAATATTCAGATTAGAATCTTTTCCTTCCAAAGGATTACCTAAATCTACCTAAATGGCATGGGCCTGGATTATCTGAGGGAGCACCTGCTGCCAGCGTCAATTTCCCATCGTCCTGTGCGCTCCCACAGGGAGGGCCTCCTCAGGGTACCGCCGGTCAAGGATTGCCGACGGGCGATCCCCAGGGGGAGGGCGTTCTCTGTGGGCGTGCCTGCCCTATGGAATCAACTGCCAACGGAACTCCGGACTGCCCCCGACCTTCGTTCATTTCGCCGGGACCTAAAAACCTGGCTCTTTGAGCTATCTGGTCTGGACTGAGGGGTTTTAATGTTTTTAAATTGTGATTTTAATTTTTTGGGGCTAGACTTAATAATTTAATTTTATTAATTTTATATTGTATTGTTTTTAAATTTTGCCTTGTAAACCGCCCTGAGTCCTTCGGGAGTAGGGTGGTATATAAACCAAATAAATAAATAAATAAATAAATAATTTCACCCTGAAGTTATAGAGACCTTGCTTTGCTTTTCAAAAGCCATGTTTTTCCTACAGAATGCAAGAAGGCGAGTTTGGTTAGGATTCCTTGGCTTGTAGCCCACCGAGAAGCACAGAATTCTGGCAGGGCCATTTTGTAGCAAATGTGGGTGGTAAATTATACACAGGTAGACATGTTTGGTCTTGGAGAAACTTAACACAACTATTAATATCAATCCAAACAAGTTAAAAATTAGGCAAAAAGTTCCTAACCTATTCTCCCCTGGGGCCGTCATGCTGGTGCCATTCCCCTTGCGATCTTTACTCACCAAAATGTAATAATAATAATAATAAGCTGCCCGGTTGCAAGCCTATTGCTCACCGCCTGGAGTAGACAACTCCAGAATCACGCCTGCCAACATCTACTCTGGCAGGACTTTACAAGCAGGCGTAGCTTAAAAACAGCATCTCTCCGTGGGTGTCTATTTATGCATAAACCACAGGCTAAAACTAAAAGAAAACTATTGCTGGAGAAAATTACAGTGGAAGGGCAGGCTATGAATTTCACTCCGACTTCTGAAATCTATTCTAGAACATATCCTTGCATCTCTTTTTCCTTGTTAAAAAAAACAACAACAACTGAGAATTTTGCTGACCAGGATTTAAACAGATTATAAAAAATTTGCCCTATGCTTCCTTGGTTACTAACACAGCCTTAAAATCATTTTAGAATCCTTCTCCTCAATAGTTCTGCTAAAAAAACCCTTATTGGCTATATTTTTGCCTGATTACTAGTGCAAAAAAACACCTGAAGATTTCATTTGGCTTTCAAGCGTATTGGAAATCGCAGAATCCTCTCCAAGTCAGAGAGAAACCAAGCAACTAATCTCCCTATCTGCAATTCTTTTTGGCAATAGGATCCATTACGCACCATGGATATCTTTTCCCCTCCACTTTCATTATTAGAAAGCTGTTTCTCCTTCTGGTTTCCATCCTAAACGTTTGCTTTTGAAGAAACCAATATCAATATCAATATTAATCTCGGTAAAGTTCTGTGGAGCAAAATACACAACAGATCTCTAAACTCCGAAGCTACAATCAGCTTTAAAAAAAAAAAATATCCCAGGAGCTAGACTCTCAAACCTAAAGTAACTCTTTTGCTTTCTTTTGCTCTCAACATTTCACACCACGTGCTTATTTTTTTCTCTCTCCCCCCTTTTAAAATAAACTCACCCTAGCTCTGTTTACATCCTCTTGGAAGCAGCTCGCAAAATGAACTGAGTATCTCTTTTGCGGCGTCTTTTTCCTTTTCCTCATTATTATTTTTAATTGCACTGTTGACGTTTCCATTTGGGGCATGGAGGGAACTTACAGATGCCCAGTTCTGTTTCTGATACTCTCTTGGACAGCTGATGGGTCACTTACTTTTAGGAAGAAATTAGAAGCTAGGAGAAAGAGGAGAAAACGGGGGGAAAAATCTACCTATAGGCTATTCAGAAGAGCTCTTTAGTTTTTTGTTTTTTTTTGTGTGTGTGTGCAGGTTAGGGTTAGGGTTAGGATTCTTAGCAAGAGCCACGTTACACACAGTCCTCAATTTACAACAGTTCATTGAGTGACCATTCAAAGTTACCATGGCACTGAAAAAAGTGACTTATGACCATGTACTGTAGCTCTGCATAGATGAAAGAAAATTATTATTCTAATTCAGTGAAGAAAGAGAGAGAGAGAAGGAAGGAAGGAAGGGAGAGAGGGAGGAAGGAAGGAAGGAAGGAAGGAAGGAAGGAAGGAAGGAAGGAAGGAAGGAAGGAAGGAGGAAGGAAGGAAGGAAGGAAGGAGGAAGGAAGGAAGGAAGGAAGGAAGGAAGGAAGGAAGGAAGGAAGGAAGGAAGGAAGGAAGGATCCTGCAATTGTCTTGTTTTACTCTGTTGTTCTTATGTTATTCCCACTGAGAGCTCAATATTTATGAATTTAGTCATCATCTGTCGGATAAAATCGCTCGGATTCGGACCGGTTTGGACTCCAGCTGGGCAGAGTCAGGCGATCAGGACACGGGCGGTCTTGTCAATGTTATCTGGGAAGAGTTTGATTCTGTGACCCCTGATGAAGTGGACAGGATTATGGGGAGGCTGAGCTCCTCCACATGTTTGTTGGACCCGTGCCCTTCCTGGCTGGTTTATGCAGCTAGGGAGAGGACACGAGGCTGGCTCCAGGCGGTTATATCTGCTTCTTTGAGTGAGGGTTATTTCCCCACCGTCTTGAAGGAGGCGGTGGTGAGACCTCTCCTCAAGAAGCCTGCCCTGGACCCAGCCGTTTTGAACAACTTTCGTCCAGTCTCCAACCTTCGCTTTCTTGCGAAGGTTGTCGAGAGTGTGGTGGCGCATCAGCTCCCTCTGGTCCTGGATGAAGCGGATTATCTGGACCCCTACCAATCGGGTTTCAGGCCCGGGTACAGCACGGAGACGGCATTGGTCGCTCTGGTGAATGATCTCTGGAGGGCGCGGGATAGGGGACATTCCTCTGTCCTAGTCCTATTAGACCTCTCAGCGGCTTTCGATACCATCGACCATGGTATCTTGCTGCGGCGTCTCAGGGGATTGGGAGTGGGAGGCACAGTTCTTCAGTGGTTCTCCTCCTATCTCCTGGGACGCTCGGAGTCGGTGTTGGCAGGGGGGCAGAGATCGGCCCCTAGGTCTCTCGTTTGTGGAGTTCCTCAGGGGTCGGTTCTCTCGCCTCTCCTGTTCAACATCTATATGAAACCGCTGGGTGAGATCATTCGTGGTTTTGGAGTTGGGTATCATCAGTATGCCGATGATACCCAACTTTTCTTTTCGACCCCAAACCACCCCAGTGATGCCCTCGCCGTGATGTCCCGTTGCCTGGAGGCGGTTCGGGTCTGGATGGGGAGGAACAGACTTCAGCTCAACCCTGACAAGACTGAGTGGCTGTGCATTCCGGCATCCCGGGACATTCCAAATGTTCCATCTCTTTCTATGGGGGGTGAGCTCTTACCCCCCGTGGATAGGGCTCGCAACTTGGAAGTCCTTCTAGATTCACGGCTTACTTTGGAAGAGCATATAGTGGCCGTGACTAGGGGGGCTTTCGCCCAGGTTCGCCTGGTGCGCCAGTTGCGGCCCTATCTGAACCGGGATGCCCTGTCTACAGTCACTCATGCGCTCGTGACCTCTCGCCTTGACTACTGTAATGCTCTCTACATGGGGCTTCCCTTGAAGACCACTCGGAGGCTCCAACTGGTACAGAATGCGGCCGCGAGAGTTGTCTTGGGAGTTTCCCGGTACTCCCATGTTACACCTTTGCTCCGCGAGCTGCATTGGTTACCAGTTGTCTTTCGGGTGAGGTTCAAGGTGTTGGTTACGATCTTTAAGGCCCTACATGGCATGGGTCCGGGTTACCTCAGGGACCACCTGCTGCCGGCATCGACTCCCCTCCGCCCTGTGCGTTCCCACAGAGAGGGCCTCCTCAGGGTGCCGCCAGTCAGGGAATGTCGACTGGTGGCCCCCAGGGGGAGGGCCTTCTCTGTGGGGGCTCCGGCTTTATGGAATCAATTGCCGGTGGAGCTCCGGATGGCACCAGACCTTCGAACTTTCCGTCGGGGCCTGAAGACCCATCTGTTCGAATTAGCTGGTCTGGCCTGATGGGGGATTATGGGCTTTTAATTGTTTTTAATCTGTACTTTTGTTTTTAATTGGGCATGGATTTAATTCTTTTTTAATTTTTGTATAGTGTTTCTTATGTATGCCCTGTGAACCGCCCTGAGTCCCACCAAGGAGAAGGGCGGTATATAAATCAAATAAACTATAACTATAACTAACTAATATAGATCAATATTATTATTCAATAAGGCCACTACTTTTATGATGTTCCTCCAATAAGTTTGTGACTATAGCAACTAGGCCTTATATTGCTATACTTCTTCCCACTGGCTAGCAAGACAAAGCTGCTGTGCTCCTAAACAGGCTAAACTGGAAAGGAAGAGAACAATAAAAAGATGCTACCTCTTATGTTTCCAAGATCACTGCAGATGGGGACTGTAGCCAAGAAATTAAAAGATGCTTGGTCCTCAGGAGGAAAGCCATGGCAAATCTAGACAGCACACTAAAAAGCAGAGACATCACCCTGTCAACAAAAGTGTGTATAGTCAAGGCTATGGTCTCCCCAGTTGCAATGTATGGCAGTGAAAGCTGGACCGTGAGAAAGACTGAGCGCCAAAGAATCGAGGCCTTTGAACTCCGGTGCTGGAGAAGACTCCTGTGAGTCCCTTGGACTGCAAGGCGATCAAACCGGTCAATCCTAGAGGAGATCAACCCTGACTGCTCTTTAGAAGGCCAGATCCTGAAGCTAAAACTCAAATACTTTGGCCACCTAATGAGAAGGAAGGACTCACTGGAGAAGAGCCTAATGCTGGGAAAGATTGAGGGCAAGAGAAGAAGGGGACGACAGAGAATGAGGTGGCTGGATGGAGTCCCTGAAGCTCTAGGCGTGAGCTTAAATGGACTCCAGAAGATGGTAGAGGACAAGAAGGCCTGGAGGAACGTTGTCCATAGGGTTGCGATGGGTTGCAGCTAACAACAACAACAACAACCTCTTATGTTGAATCAAGGAATCATCCTACAGCTGGCACCACCTGGAGAATAAGGAAGAGCATCTATGCTGGAATAATGTATTGACATCTTTCTTCAACACTCTCTTTTGTTGAAATCCACTTCTCCATCTTATTAGCCCATAAAGCATGATAAATTCATGTCACAGCTAGTATTAGAAGAACAAGCTGGTTGAGATGTTCCCTTTTCTCCTAAGTGCTAGAAAACTGAGAGAGAGGAACTCAGATAGGAAAGCTCAGAATGGATTGTGGTTGACATAGCTCACATTTTCTAGTGATCATTATTATACAAGATCCACGGTTCTCGCTGAAAACAGCATCACCATGTTCCTTCCAGATTTTATTCCATTCCCAGCTAGAATGGTATAGCAACTCTTTCTAAATTATATCTTGTGCCAAGACCTCTTTTTAATGCATTCCACCTCCTGAGCCCAAGCTAATATATTCAAGTGAAGTATTCCAAGTGTTAACATTCCTTCCAATCTTACCCAAAGCAATTTGGACACTTCCCACTGTAATCATTTTAGGCCAACTCATTAATTTGTGTCTCTGCTCAGTTTTAATTTTAACAGACTTGCAACAGAGCATTGAAGAGAAGCTTCTTGCAAGTGTCTCTGGCAACGTTTGCTTCTGTTGGCTCAAGACAGGATGAGATTTTCAGATTTATTAGAGTGGCCTTCACTGCCAGTTCCACTAGAGGAGACTCTAGGAGACTAAGATAAGAATCAACAGTAGCAGACATACAGATCACTTCTCTGATTTACAAATCTTTAATCCTGAGTGAGAAAGGAATCTTCACCTTTGTAAAACTTCATTTTGCAAGGCGCAAGTTCTGTTGGTAGAACTATTATCCCTTCAGTTCTTGAAAATCAAAATTCTCTGGCATTATGGAAGAAGCAGAAGAAGGCAGGTCTATGACAACTCGCCAAGCCAACTCACCGCAGGACAAGATTTACACGAACATTGAAGAAATAGTTGAATAGAATCATTGAAGACAGGATGCCAAAGGAAGGCCAAAATGAAAGGTGAATGATAAAAAATTAAAATAAGTTGACCTGTGGCGACTTGGCTCTGGCGACTTGGCTGCAGCAAATTGTCCCATTCCAGGAGAAGGCACATGGGCACATGATTATGAAGACATGGGCACATGATTAAGTTAAGTCATTTATTCATTGTATGGAGCCACAGAGTGGGAGGATATGATCTACTTTTCCTGTCCTCAAAGCTGTCAAAGGAAAAAAAATACCTTGGCTATGCATATTTTGACTTGTTGTCCTGAGTGCTCCCTTTGTGTTTATGGCCTGTCCAATTTTTCACCCAAATTCACAGCTATGCTTATCCTTTCCCAAAAACTCTGTTCTGGTCTTCCTCACCAGGCAAGACCTGCTGAAAGTGTTCGCAAAGAGGCCCTCCATCAAATTATCAGCAATTGGATCCAGCCTTGCCTGAAATGTTAGCCATTTCACCCCATCACCCATTAAGCAAAGAATGGGTGCAAAGATGAGACAAGAGGATGAAATTATAGTGGTCGAACATTGACAGCAAACAGAACTTCCATCCTGCGATTATTACAGGTTTATGGACCTGGAAAAGCTTTACTCTAGCCTAATGCTAAACAAGAGCAGGTCCCAAATTATTTTTATGAGTTCCACAGGGGCAATTAAGATTCCTGTTGATGCATCACATTCTTGGCCCAATTATCTCTTTACCTCCACCCCCAGGAGCAGTGTTTCTACCCAACCCTAACAACTACATGGGTTTGCAAAGTAGAGCGGTAGAATTTACACACCATGCTATAAGCCAAAATTAAATAAATCTTAGCTTTGTAAGTTATGTCAACCTTGCAACAGCATGCTTGGTCACTAGCTGATATCAGCTAATAAATCTAGACCAGTGAAAATTCCATCTCTTCTAACATGTTCTGACCTTCCAATACATCGGTGGACTTTTTTTTTTTGGCACCAAGTCAGCAAAGCAATTAATCATACAAAAGGCTTAAGTGTCAGCATTACAGATGACCTTAGGAATGGTCTAACACCCCCTCCCCCCGCATTAAAATTCTTTAATTCCCCCATGAACTTTTCTTAGCCAATATAAAATATTTATTCCAGATACACTGTGGCTGCCCTCTCTAAAAGATCACTCTCCCTTCGCTATCTCGGTCCACTGGGGTAAAAATAACTTAGCCGTGCTATCAAGCTGAGTTTAGCAAGACCACACGATAGCTATTAAACATGCCAATCAAAGTTCCTGGTTTTGCACAATCGGCACTTTGCACATACTTCCCTCCTAACAGTGCATCAGGTTAAACATTAACCGCCTTCCTGAAATCTGCATGCGCCTCCCCCCACTAACTCAGTAAAATGGAAGACCTCCAGATCACCTGGATTTATCTAGCCTTGATGGGGGATGGGGGGGGTTATTGTTATTTTAATATTTGTATTTACTGTTTTTAGTTGGGCATATATTTAATCCCTTTTAACTTTTGTATCTCTGTATTTTTTTATGCTTGCCCTGTTCACCGCCCTGAGTCCTCTGGGAGAAGGGCGGTATATAAAAAAAATTATTATTATTATTATTATTATTATTATTATTATTATTATTATTATTATTATTATTATTATTATTATTATTATTATTATTATTATTATTATCTTTCTACATTTCCTCATTCTATATTTCCACCTACAGACACATCCCAACCACAAGGCATCCCCGCCTCAAATCAATTCCAACTTCAGGTCGCTCTCATCTTAAGACCTTAATGGAGCCCAACAGTTATGTTGCTAAATGCAACATTTGTTACGCGAGTTTTGCTCCATTTTAAAACCTTCCTTGCCACGCTTGGTTGAACGAATCACTGCAGTTGTTAAGTTGATAACTCGGTTGTTCAGTGAAACCGGCTCCCCCATTGACTTTGCTTGTCAGAAGGTCACAAAAGGGGATCACGTGACACCCCCCCCTCAGGACACCACAACCATCATAAATATGAGTCCGTTGCCAAGCGGGAGAATTTTTATCACCTGGCCATGGGGATGCTTCAAAGGTCAAGTGTGAAAAACGATCGTAAGTCACTTTTTCCAGTGCCGTTGTAACTTTGAACGGTCACGAAATGAACTCCTGTAAATCGAGGATTACCTGTAATTGGAATGATTATGGTACAATGGATTCCAGAAAACTAATATCATGCAAAGTTGTCACACTGTTCTCCTCCAGCTGCTGTGTTTAGGAGAATAATTTATTTGATCCCTATTCCTAATTCAGATAGGTTTCCACTGCTGAGTGTGGGGTGGGGGGGGACCCAATCAGGTAAAAAGGCATCAATTAGAACTGCTTGCTTTAAAAATCGAGGCTAATTGCACTAAAATACATGCAATATTTTATGGGCATGAAGAAAGCAAATGACAATTAATTGTTCTGAAACTGTGAAACTCAAGCAGAACCTGGATAGAACCATCAAGGCAAATGCTGGAGAAATGAAATATTCCACCAGCTCTGTTCATCTCACAACCGACATCCCCAATTTTTCTTGAAGAGACAGCTTTAAGATGTGCCTTCTGCAAAACCTAAAGAAATAGCTAGCCTAGCTTCATCAAGCTACTTCTTTATTTACATTTATCAAATTTTGGTATCGCCCGTCTCACACCCAGCACTCAAGAGAAGTCTCAGCTTTTAATCAGATTCTGCAAATGTCCTGAATATTTCAGCCAAAATCCTTAGCTGATAATTCTGTTCATTATAGTGCTTGGGAAAATCATCTCATTAAGGGATATCTTTCACTGCCCTGTCTTCAAAACTCATCTAGATGGAAGTGTTTACATTATTACAAGAGCCATGGTGGTGCAGTGGTTAGAATGCAGTATTGCAGGCTAACTCTGCCCACAGTCTGGAGTTTGTTCCTCCCCGACTCAGCCTTCCATCCTTCCAAGATCAGTAAAATGAGGAGCCAGATTGTTGGGGGCAAGATGCTGGCTCTAAACCACTTAGAGAAGGCTGTAAAGCACTGTGAAGTGGTATGTAAATCTTCGTGCTATTGCTATTTGCAAGTCTGGTTTTTCTTTCTTGCATACAAAGTGAACTGCCGATTTGCCAAATAAGTCTTCCAATATATCAGAGACTGTGAAGCATTCTTACCTCTTAGTAATGCTCACAGGGGCTACCAGAGGTTGGACTTTGCATCTGGAGAACCACAATGCTCAAGACTTAGAAGCCACACTGAAAATGACTAATTTTATCCTGGGATGTTGCCATAGACCAACACCATGTAGGTCAGCCCTGTCTAGACCAGTCTTTCTCAAGTGGGCTTCCATGAAATTCTGTTTCCAAGAAAGATTGTGATTGGGGGGAAAAAACCCTTTTAATTTTGCCTACCCTGTGGTGCTAGCTGTAGACATAATACAGTATTTTTTATGCAAGAGTTCCCTGCAACCTTAAAATCATTTCAAGGGTCCTTCCATGGTACAAAGTTTGAGAAAGACCCACAGCATCTGTCCAGAATTTTAGCCAGAAACGTCATCCTCACACCACTACGTGACTTTTTCTTTTACAGTATTGCAAAAAAAAAAATCACCATTAGCCTTCTGCTCATAAACTCAGCTGCTTTACCATCTCCTCCTCCACGGCTGCTTATAATCTTTGCTCGTCACCTTAGCAATGGCTTGCCATTTGTATCAGCCCGAGACTAAACAAGACTGAGAATCTTCTTGCTCTGCAAAGATGCTCATAAAATGAACCAGATCTGAAAGGGAGGCGGAAGGCGAGAAAAACACCAGCCAGAATGCAAGGATACTGTGTTGAATCCTCTGCATCTCATTTCCAAAACAGTCTAGCCACCATCTGCCAAGCAAGGTCAGCGGCTGCTCCAAATGGCTCATAAATGAAAATGCATTCAAGGCGAAGGAGTTTTGCCTGTAAGAAGTGGAGGCCAGCTATTTCAGAAGGAACAGAGATGCAGTCTAGGCAACACAGAGGGAAAGGAACGCAAGGAAATGTGGTGTTTGTGTGTGTGTGTGTGTGTGTGTGTGTGTGTGTGTGTGTGTGTGTGTAGGAGAGAGAAAGTAAGTTATATATTTTCAACCCTCTAGGTCAGGGGTCTTCAAACTTGGCCCTTTTATGACTTGTGGACTTCAACTCCCAGAATTCCTCAGCCAGGCACACTGGCTGAGGAATTCTGGGAGTTGAAGTCCACAAGTCATAAAAGGGCCAGGTTTGAAGACCCCTGCTCTAGGTGATGATCAATGGTGATGGTCCCCTACGAAAACCCTCTAAGTCAGTGTTTCCCAATCTTGGTAACTTTAAGACACGTGGACTTGAACTCCCAGAATTCCCCTATGTTGGCTGGGGAATTCTGGAAGTTGAAGTCCACATGTCTTAAACTTGACTAGGTTGAGAAGCACTTCTCTAAGTGATATTCTATTAATCAATGGGACAGCTTGCCTTCCAGATTTGTGGGTCCTCCATTGCTGGAGGTTTTCAAGAAAAAATTTGGACATTTATCCAGGATGATATAAGGAGCTCTGGTGACGCAGTGGTTAGAATGCAGTACTGTAGGTTAATTCTGCCCACAGCCTGGAGTTCAATTCTGATGGGCTCCAGATTGACTCAGCCTTCCATCCTTCCGAGGTTGGTAAAATGAGGACCCAGATTGTTGGCGCCATATGCTGACTCTGTAAACCAGGGGTCCCCAACTCCTGGTCCGTGGACCAGTACTGGGTCGCAGCATGCCAGCAACCAGTCCACACAAACAAGCCCCATCTATGGGATGCAGACAGCACACAAAACCATGCACCCTCCAGTTCGCAGAAAAACCTCTCTCCATGTAACCAGCCCTGGTGCCCAAAAGGTTGGGGACCTCCACTGTAAACCACCCAGAGAATGGCACAAAGCACTATGGGGCAGAATACAAATCTAAGTGCTAATATATTATTATATAGTAAGGTCTCCTGCCTTAAGCAGAGGGCTGGACTAGGTTTGGACTTCCAGCCCTAGAGTCTTATTCTTCTATCTCTGGTGGAATAAAGTCCCAAACTATTGTAGGACAGTTGAGAATTCTTTCAGCGAGAAAATTCCTGCTGGTGTGCGTAGGTACGTTTTATTCTTGCATCTCTAATGCTTTACATCATTTAAAACTTAAATAGCAGCGGCAGGTTTAGGCTACAAGGAGGTGGTGGGTGGGAAGCACAATTTTCACACAGGCATCCATGCCAACCGCGGTTGCCTTTTACGGAGGGAGAGAATGAAATAGGAACTCCATTATGAATGCGACAGCTCATGTAAACCAGCCAGGACAATTCTGCCAGGGAAGCCTCAGAGAATGCCAACAGTAACCCGGATTGGTTTCCAAAATAAATTCACTGGAAGGAAAAAACAACTCTGCACATCAGAGAGATGGCAGCAAAAGTTAAACACGGGGTGGGGGGGGAGGGGACTTTTCCACCTCCACCTTTTGTCAATGTCATTCTTAAAAGGTTGCTTTTAAACAGGCCAGCTTTCTCAGAATCTTAACAAAACAGTAGGAATCTAGAGTAGCCAACAAAAATGCCACTGATCACCAGGACAGGGTCTCACTTTATGCTTCCCATCTTATGGAGCCTACCAAAGTTAGTTCCATACAAGAGGGCCTCGTGTTGCTGTTGCTCTGCCATTCTGCGGAATGAGGTCACTTTGCTGCAGCCTCACTTGAGGCTGAAGCTCACAAGATGAGGCCACCAAGCTCAGCATCTGCAAGTGAAGCTTGCTAAATGCCTTTGGCTAACAACAGGCTTCAGGCAATTTGCACTTAGTTTCAGCAGGACTCTAGAAAGAGTGCAGAGAAGAGCAACAAAGATGATTTAGGGGACCGGAGGCTAGAACATATGAAGAACGGTTGCAGGAATTGGCTATGTCTAGTTTAATGAAGAGAAGGATTAAGCGGTGACAGGATAGCAGTCTTCCAATATCTCAGGGGCTGCCCCGAAGAAGAGGGAGTCAAGCTATTCTCCAAAACGCCTGAAGGCAGGACAAGAAGCAACGGATGAAGACTGATCAAGGAGAGAACCAACCTAGGACTAAGGAGAAACTTCCTGACAGTGAGAACAATTAACCAGTGGAACGACCTGCCTCCAGAAGTTGTGGATGCTCCAACATTGGAGATTTTTAAGAAGAGACTGGACAGCCATTTGTCTGAAATGGTATAGGGTTTCCTGCATGAGCAGGGGGCTGGACTAGAAGACCTCCAAGGTCCCTTCCAACTCTGTTATTCTTCTATTCACAAGGTGAGTCCCAAGAGTACGGGGAAATGCAAATCACCAACAACAATCTTAATAGCTGTGTCCACATGTCACAATAAACAGAAGCCATTTTGGAAGGTGGGGGGGGGCAGTTCCAACAATTTCATAAGTGCATGCAAAGTTTAAGACATCAAGGTTGTCCCTTCAAAGGGTGCACCCTGTTTTCTAGAAGGGAAAGGAGAGCAGACTTGGTAATGGAATTTCCAAGATCAAAGTGAACTAAAGCTTTCACAGACCTCCATGACTGGCGAAGTCCCTTCGTGTCTCCTCCAAGCTACAATTTGGAGAAAGTACAAAACCAGCTTGTGTTAATAGAACCAAATAAAGTGGATGCTGCTTTTAGGGCATGAAGTGACACAAGGTTGACAGCTACAAATGTTTGCTCTATTTTAAAGGAAACGCCTCTCTGGTATCTGTGCCAGATTTTTTAGGTTTGCCCCTTTAGACCAGGCAACTTTGGAAAAGCATTCATTGCCCATTTGTAATGTTTTTGATGGGGAAGAAGGTAATAAGAAAATGAGAGATCCCAGAAAAAGTCACTGTTTGCTCTTCCTTACACAGAGCCAAGGAAAGTTTCTCAGATGGAAAAAAAAAGGGTCTCACCACACCCATTTCCATAATGAAAAGGGAATGGTAATAGCACTTAGACTTATATACCACTTCACAGTGCTTTTACAGCCCTCTCTAAGCAGTTTACAAAGTCAGCGTTTTGCCCCCAACAATCTGGGTCCTCATTTTACCGACCCTGGAAGGATGGAAAGCTGAGCCAACCTTGAGCCGGTCAGGATCAAACTGCTGGCAGTGAGCAGAGTTAGCCTGCAATAGTAATAACAATAGCACTTAGACTTGTATGCAACTTCCTAGTGCTTTATAGCCCTCTCTAAGCAGTTTACAGAGTCAGCCTCTTGCCCCCAACAATCTGGGTCCTCATTTTACCAACCTTGGAAGGATGGAAGGCTGAGTCAACCTTGAGCTGGTGAGGATCGAACTGCCAAACTGCTGACAGTCGGCAGTCAGCAGAAGTAGCCTGCAGTACTGCATTCTAAACAAAGGAAAAGAAAGCAAGGACACAGCTCTGATTGTTCATCATCGTGAATTCAGGAGCAAAATGCCATCCCATTTACCAGCACAATGTTTGACTTTGCACATCCAATCAAGCCATGCAAGCCGCAATTGCCTTATTCACACAACATGCTCAGCCAAAACTTTAACCACCACATTTGAGTGTGATAAATGAACCACATCAAATACAGGCCTATCAGTTGATAGAGAACCCTTGTTTGGTAGGCAGAAGATCTGACTTTAGTCCTTTACATCTCTTTGTAAGGTTGAGAAAATCCACTACTTAAAACCATTTAGAGCGTTTAGACAAGAGCAGACAAGCATTTCATTATGGAGCTGGAGGACCATCCAGATCATCAAAATGAGCCATCCTGACAGGGTAGTATTTTGCCCAGTGATGATGTGGTTTCCACCAGATTTCTTTCTTCCACCAAAGTAAAATTTTGTAATGTAATAAGTGCAAAAGGCATCTTGGAGTCTTATTGGACAATCACTTAAATATAAGCCAGCCATGCGCTGCAGCTGCCAAAAAAGCCAACACAGTGCTAGGCTGCATTAACAGAGGGATAGAATCAACATCACATGAAGGGTTAATACCACTTTATAATGCCTTGGTAAGACCACACTTGGAGTACTGCATCCAGTTTTGGTCACCATGATATACAAAAAAGGTTGAGACTCTGGGAAAAAGTGCAGAGAAGGGGATTGGAGGCTAAAACGTATGAAGAATGGTTGTTGGAATTAGGTATGTCTAATCTAGTGAAAAGAAGAACTAGGGGAGATACGATAGCAGTCTTCCAATATTTGAGGGGCTGCCACAAAGAAGAGGGAGTCAAGCTATTCTCCAAAGCACCTGAAAGCAGGACAAGAAGCAACGGATGGAAACTAATCAAGGAGAGAAGCAACCTAGAACTAAGGAGAAGTTTCCTGACAGTTAGAACAATTAACCCATGGAACAACCTGCCTCCAGAAGTTGTGGGTGCTCCATCACTGAAGGGTTTTAAGAAGAGACTGGACAGTCGTTTGTCTGAAATGGTATGGGGTTTCTTGCCTAAGCAGGGGGTTGGACTAGAAGACCTTGAAGGTCCCATCCAACTCTGTCAATCTGCTATTCTATTAATGTCTTTTGAAATTAAAACAAGAGGAGGGACCTGCCTTAACCCCAAACAACAGCATACAGCAGCAGCATTTCTAAGGATCCCCAAAGGGTTAAGGTAAAGGTATCTTACTAAACGAAAAAGAAAAATAGAAAAAAAACCATTAGTTTTTCACTAACCTATTTTATATGTTTATTTCTCACCTATAGATATGGCTTACTTTAAAAGAAGAAAACAAAATCTTGCTCTCTGGGTATCTGGTTGTTGCTTAACAAGCGACTCAAAAAAAACAAGACATAGAACACATAAAATAAGCAGAAAAGGGAAGGTTAATGACATAAGAAGTACACAGGTTTTCCGACTCCCCCAAATCCAAGTAATTTTAAAACCTTGCATAGAGCTGGAATTAAACGATGCAGAATACAGGGTTTTGGTACCCTGTAAACTGCCCTGAGTCCTTCGGGAAAGGGCGGTATATAAATCCAATAAAATAAATAAAATAAACTAAATAAATAAATAAAACAGCTCTTTCTCATCCCTTGGCACAAAAAATAAACAAAATACTGATTTGCAGGCTCAAACAAATTTGCATCCATTGTACAAATTTGCATCTATTTCAACTCATGAATGCAGGGTTCCGGGAAAGACGATTTGCAATCCAGCCTTTTTTTTTCCCCTTTCCAAAAATTTCATTCTAATTCCAGGATTGGTACATGTGGGCCAAAAAACAAACAACAACAACCCAGATCACAAACAAGCAGTGCTAGATAGCCATCGGGTCCACTGTTTAGCATTGCTACACCCAAAATCTTTTGTTAAAAAAATCATTCCTAATCAGATCTGGCCACAGATCCTTTACCACTGATGAACAAGCAGTTCACAATAACTCAGTACAGCCGGAGTTATATACAGACTACAAACTAACCCATGGCTTGCTTAGCTTTGGCTTATTAAATTGTCATACATGCAAACCTCGACTTAAAACAGTTCGTTTTAGTGACCGCTCAAAGTTACAACGGCACTGTGAAGAGTGACATGACCGTTTTTCACACTTACGACCGCTGCAGCATCCTCATGGTCACGTGATGAAAATTCAGAGGCTTGGCACCTGGCGTGTACCTAGGACAGTTGCAGCATCCCTGGGTCACGTGATCCCCTTTTGCGACCTTCTGACAAGCAAAGCCAATGGGGAAGCCAGATTCACTTAATGACCGTGTGACTAATTTAACAACTGCAGCGATTGACTTAACAACTGAGGCAAGGAAGGTTGTAACATAGCGAAAGACTCACTTAACAACCATCTCCCTGGGCCACAGAAATCTAAGGTTTGGACAAAACTCAGCAGCACTTTTTCGTGCGGCTGCTGATAAAAACAGGATTGCCAAGATCCGATAATGGATATGGAAGAAGAAGAAGAAGAAGAAGAAGAAGAAGAAGAAGAAGAAGAAGAAGAAGAAGAAGAAGAAGAAGAAGAAGAAGAAGAAGAAGAAGAAGAAGAAGAAGAAGAAGAAGAAGAAGAAGAAGAAGAAGAAGAAGAAGAAGAAGGAAGAAGAAGAAGAAGAAGAAGAAGAAGAAGAAGAAGAAGAAGAAGAAGAAGAAGAAGAAGAAGAGGAGGAGGAGGAGGAGGAGGAGGAGGAGGAGGAGGAGGAGGAGGAAGAAGAATAGTAGTAGTAGTAGTAGTAGTAGTAGTAGTAGTAGTAGTAGTAGTTGTTGTTCACACCACAGGGCAAATCACAAGTAATCAACTAACAAAGTATAACAGAGTTGGAAGGGACCTTGGAGGTCTTCTAGTCCAACCCTCTGCTCAATCAGGAGACCCTAGCCCATTCTGAACAAATGGCTATCCAATCTCTTCTTTAAAGCCTTCAGTGATGGAGCACCCACAACTTCTGAAGGCAAGCCGGTTAATTGTTCTAACTGTCAGGAAATTTCTCTTAAGGTTGCTTCTATTCTTGATTAAGTTTCCATCCATTGTTTCTTGTCTTGCCTTCAGGTGCTTTGAAAAATTGGTTGAGACCCCCCCTTCTTCGTGGCAGCCTTCAAATACTGGAATACTGCTATCATGTCACCCCAAGTCCTTCTTTTCTCTAGACGGGAAAAAGGTAAAAAATCTGGTTTGTTCTCTCTTGGACACGCAGTCCCTTTCTCTCACACATATACACATACACATACTCCCATGTGAGAGCATACAGAACAGCCTTTGCAATCAGATTTAGGGAGGCAGGCAACATTAGACCCCCCCCAAAAAATTAATTTCTTGAAGAAGATGCCTAAGAGCCTTGGGATAAAATTAGACTGCTGGATGACCTTAAGCATTTCTTTATAGCTAAATTTTATGTTTAGGGAAATATAATAATTTTTAGGACAGGCTGAGCCCAATAATTTACTGACATGTAAATTATTTAAGGAAGTGAAGGATATTAAGCAGACGCTAGTTGAACATGAAACTCAAATTCATATGTTAAATTCCGTTAATTCAGTTAGGAATTCTCACATCTAATGAGAAAATCCTGGGGAACGTAAATCATATATCTGTGGATTTGAAACATAACAATTGCCAACACCCTGATTTGGTTGCATGATACTCCCCAACTAGTATTTCTAATGTTAAGTAGCAGAACTTTGCAGAAAAAGAGTTCATTAGATTGGGAGAAAATGACATCACCCTGATTCTTAAGACAACCTTTGGATGCATGCAAGATTCAGAAAAGGGTGAACTGTAATATCCTAAGATTCTTAGAAATTAAAAGCAAGTTTCCAGCATTGTCAAGGTATTGATTTAACAGCTAACTGGCTTATATAATGTAAGGTGTAAGATGTAATGTAATGATGAGAATGACTCAGCAGGGTCTGTGTCTCTTTAAGAGCATTTGTATAAAGGGAAGGCTCTGCTGATGTGTTCTCTCTCTTCCATTTCCTGCTGTAATTGTGGTTTGTTGTATCCTGCTGTGTTAGCATGTGTATGTATATTGTTCCTGGTGTATGATATAGTAGATAGTGTAAGATAAACCACCATTTAATACAAATCACTGTTTACTATTTACTCCTGGGTTATCTCAGCATAATAAGACTGTGCACACTCTGACCAGAATTCATAAGAGTAGCATATAAAGGACCATGTAACACTTGCTAAAGCCTCATACACAAAACATCGCAGTAAAGACTTCCACGATGGACAGTAAATAAAGACACTGATAACAGCACGCAGTTATGCTTTGTCTCTGACAACTATGCCCAGGTTTGCTTCAAAAGTAAGTGGGCTCCAAAGGATCGGCCTTAATACTACAGTAGAGATACACAGGACTGTGGATTGAAGAGCAAAATATAAAATATGAGTCAGAACACTTAGAAACATACATGTAACACCTGTCAGGAACACTTCAAATCAAACATAATATAGACATTCACACAGAAGCTGCCTGCTCAATTTCTGTAGCCCAGAGCATGCTACAACTCTGCAAAACCAACCTGTGCATATTGCCTGGCATTTACATTCTGCTCCACCGTGGACAATTAGGCAGTCTGGATGTCCCCAAAAATTATCTGGGTGTCCATCACTGAACTAACAAATCACAGAAAATTGGGATGTTGTCACCTTCACTATTGCTGTCTGTAAACCATGGCCTGATATGTCCAAGATCAGATTAAGCCCTTTCAGGAAAGAAAGCATCAAACACATTCCGTCGATCACTATCACTCTGATCTCTAATTCATGTTTCTCGACCTTGGCAATGGAGAATTCTGGGAGTCGAAGTCCACTCATTTTAAAACTGCCAATGTTGAGAAACACTGCTTTAGCTTCACGGGACTTCTTCTCCCACCATTCATATCTGCTGTACTGACTGCAGTGGATCAGAACTGAAGTCCATTACACCTGGAGAATATCAGGATGTTTGTCCCTGAAGTAGGACAATGGCAGCTCACAGCATCTTCAAGGATACAATGGGGTCATGCCATTTTAACCTCACAGCTATCAAACAAATTGCTTAAAGTTGAGGAAGGATGAAATATTGAATAAGTGTTTTTCCCTATTACTGCTCTTCGCACCGCCTCCATTCTTTAGAGATCTCATTTTGCTATTTGCCCAAAATAAAGTATCCACAAGAGGGTGTGGAAGTCATTCTGGTGAGCAATACTTAAATCAATTCAACTGGTTGATTTTAAAATTGATTCCTAAAAAGTGTTCCTCCATATTAGACTGTCGCACTGGGACTGGATCCCTTTCAGTTCAGTTGGCATCCATTGGCATGGATGATCTGCTAGAAGCTCCTTAAACACAGATGTTTATGCAGTTCTACTATCTACCTTCTTGTGGGCAACCAAATCGAGGATTAGTCATGATCTATTCTTCTCTTGCTTTTTGGTTAATTATATCTTGAAATTGTTCTAGCAACCTTAACAGCTATTGAATATTTAGCACTGTTCTTAGGAGCCCAAAGGCAAGATTCAGAGGGCAAGATGAAGCCGACTTCCTGGAGCCCAAACAGGCCTGGGCAGAACACAACTCTAGATCTCCAGGGTAGAACCAGGAGTAAACTCGCAATTATTTTCAACTCCCAGAGGTTTCAGTCTTGCAATAACAACACTGTGCTCTTTTCGTCCTAAATGATAAATATCTCCCCATGTGAAATTTTGATGACCTACAAGCAAGCAAGTGCATCTTGTTTCCAACATTTGCAGGCAAGTACTCATAGCAGGTTCTAAAAGGTTGAGCATGCTTTGAAAATGATGCTAGCGCTTCAGTTGTCTCTTTCATACTAAGGAGTCGATTCTTAAAGCAACCGCATCTTTTTCTTTCTTAAGAGGACACTCAAAGCAGCCACATCCCAGGGGGAAAAAATCCATTGCTTTTGGGAGGACAGAGAAATGCTGTGCTTGCATGAAATCGGAAGCATTTCTCCCTAATCATTTTTGAAATATGCATAGCCAACTTTCATGGCCATACCACCCACACAAAATTAAAATCTAAAGGTCTTCTACACCTTTCCCTACACAAAAATGGCGTTGAATTTTCTGAACATTCAGGATAGGACCATGATAAAACTGGAGACCACGTGCTGAAAATTTCCTACAGAAGGTTGAAAAATAGAAGAGATATTCAGTATCGAATATCAGTATGGAATAGATTTTGAATACAGCGATGCTCCTAATTTTGCTTTTGGTCCATAGCTTTCCCAAAGCGACCCAATTTTGAAATTACGATCTGCCTTTCAACGCAAGCAAAAGTACATTATCTAAAAGCTAACTCTGCTTCTATCTACATTTTGCCCTGGGATGTAAGAATTAAGTTGGCTTGTTGAAATTCCAAACAACTGTTTCCATCCAGATGACTTTGGAGAAGAGAATACAGTGGATGCTGCCTTGAGTTACTGGGAGAAACTTTGCTACACACCTAGAAATAAAACCAGTCTGGAAAGCATCCAGTAAGCATCCAGCCAACCAAGATTCAGGCTTAAGTTTGGAGATGCAGCTAAATCCCCCCCCTTTTTTTTTTAAATAAATCTGGCTTTCTAGGAGCCTTACATGGATAAGAAAAGCTCACTGATCATATTCTTGTTATCCTATCCTAAATTCCTAGAACACACATGGGAATTTAAAGTATTCCAGAAGAGGATGGTAGCCTCTCTAGGACTGACAGTGTGTTAACAGAATGAAGTATGGATATTCGTGAGTGTGTCAGATGTGGCTTTGCCACAGCAACAAATATGTACTGATTTCGGTATAGACAGATTGATCACGTATTCAACACTCTAAAAATCCTCTCTCCCTTTTTGGTCTGAGTTGATGATCCAGCTCTCTTGTCAAGCTAAGAGCATTCCTGCATTTTTCTTCTGCTTCTAAGTTTCGTTCAGCAAGCACGCATCTGTTCAGCTTACTCGGTATTCCCCCCGCCCCTTCGGTAATAAATCTGGTTTCTTTTAAAATACTTCCCCTATTTTTGCCTGTTAATATCGTTATGTACAGTTTGAGGAGTCAATTTTCTACTTTTGGCACTTTCTTATCTTTATCATAGGGGTTTCTGGAAAGACGCCACCTTAATTCTTTCAGCTACCTTCAACCTAGTGTATATTTGTACTTATCATTTCTGCCCATTGGATTAAAAATGCCTGGTTTATTGAAAACAGATTTCCTTCACCCCATTTTTGCTTATTTTATCAAACTAGATAAAATTCCACTTCCATCAGGTTTCTAGATGCTTCTCTTCGCTTTCCTTAATTTATCCATCTTTCACCGGACACGTCTTTATTTTATTGAGTGAGTGAGTCAGGTCCAGGATGGTGCCACTCATTTTTTCCTCAACTTGGTACCTTCCAGGAATACAATCTATTCCAACACACATGGAGAACATCAAGCTGGAGAAGGCTGGACTAAATGCATCCCAGAAATGGCAATAACAACAGCGAGTAAGGCTTTGATTGTTTCCATCACTCCTTCTAGGAGAAAATTCGAGAGGTAGGTGCCAAGGAAGTGAAGCCAAAATTAGAAAACAGAAGGCATTCCAGGGAGGTTTGTTTTAAAAGACAGATTGCCCCCAGAAGTGTAGAGAGACCAACAAATTCGGTTGTCGGCGGCTGGCTGGAAAACCAAGCTGAAAACTGCAGTAGGGAAAGAAGTAGAACCGCCTAGGCTTGTCTTGAACGCAAGACAAGGAGCAACGGATGGAAGCTAATCAAGGAGAGAACCAACCTAGAACGAAGGAGAAATTTCATGACAGTGAGAACAATTAACCAGTGGAACAACCTGCCTCCAGAAGCTGTGGGTGCTCCATCACCAGAGGTTTTTAAAAAGGGATTGGACAGCCATTTGTCTGAAGTGGTATAGGGTTTCCTGCTTGAGCGGGGAGTTGGACTAGAAGACCTCCAAGGTCCCTTCCAACTCTTTGATTCTGTTAAAACTTGGGAGAATGAAGCACAAGTATGAACAGCAATAGCTTTCTGACAACCCTGACCCAGATGATTGAGAATCTCCATGGGCCTGAAGAACAAGGTCTTCAGGACAGATCCTGAGAAGACACATAAAGAAGCTGCAACCGGAGGTTCAGTCTGCAGAGTCAAACGTGACCTATGTGCTAAACGGCAGAACTTAACAGTGCTTGTTGATCACCCATCTCCAACGGTGACTTAAAATACATCTCTTTCTACCACTTCTTTGCAACCCAGAACTTTAGGAAAGGATCTGTGCTAGAAGCGGATGACTTTCTGAATGTAACAGAAGCTGCGGCCTTAATCTCAAACCCTTAAAAAGCTTAAGGGTGAATTATCAAGGAGAGATGGGCAGCAAACAAATCTAATAATCTAAAGGAGCACCTATTTAGTTCCAAATGCATCAATCTGGAAGCCAGGATTAGCAAGACCCATAACTCTCTCCATTTGTTTTCAGGATGTACAGGATTTCAAGGACCTATTTGTCATGCTCAGGGGCACAGATCTTTCCTGTGCTACTCCCAACCCTAAGATTGCATCTGACTTTTAATTCTTTCTGCCTTCAAACAGACCTCCCTTTTAAGCCAGGCTCTTAAGAGTCTGACTAATAATAATTAAGCTTTCATTGAAATCTTACATTCTAGTCCTGTCATATTTTATTTTTACAGCTAACTGCCTTGAGTGCCAGACAGATAAAAGGGCAGGGTGTAAATTGAAACAATAAAGTTAATTAAACGCAGAGGGGTGTGGGTAGAGAGGATTAAAGCATGGCACTTGGAGACAATATCACAGGAGAAGCAAAAATTGAACTTGGTTCTTGCCAGAAGTGATCCAAGTGCCAGAAATGGATCCAAATTAGACTTTTCTTGAAGGAGTCACAAATTCAAAGAGATGGTATAGACCCCTTGATTCTAAGTGGTGACTCACTTCCCCGGTTGGAAGAGACATCTGAACCCAAAGCTTTATTTTGTTTTATTTTTCCATGATGGAACTGTCTCTGTCCTTTCACCCTATTTTGTTTTTTAATTTGGTGTTCTGAACAACATGCTCTACCTACTTTTATTTATTAGTTTCGTTTGTGTGGCCTCCCATATCTACAAGTGACTCTGGGCAGGGATCCATCTTGCATTAAAAACCATTCCAACCACAATTACAACAATTACCTTGACTCCTTTCGTTCACCTATCCCAGGGGTCTTCAAACTTGGCCAATTTACGACTTGTGGACTTCAATTCCCAGAATTCCTCAGCCAGCGTGGCACACTGGCTGAGGAATTCTGGGAGTTGAAGTCCACAAGTCATAAAAGGGCCACATTTGAAGACACCCCCCCCTGGACCTATTCCCCTCTATTAGCATTCCTCAACTTATAACAGTTTGTTTAACGAGCGTTCAAAGTTACAATGGCCCTGGGGGGGGGGAAACGTGACTTATGGCCATTTCTCACACTTGGGACAGCCACTGCATCTTCACTGCTACGTGATTAAAATTCCAACGCTTGGCAACTGGCTCATATTTATGACGGTCGCAGCGTCCCAGGGTCCTACCCTCCCCTTTCAGGAGCTTCTGACAAGCAAAGTCAATGAGGAAACCAACTTAACTGCAGTGATTCACTTAACAAATGTGGCACAAAACCAAAGGGAGAGAGAAAAAAAACTCGCTTCACAAATATCTTGCTTAGCAAGAGAAGTCTTGGGCTCAATGGCTGTCAAAAGTCCAGGACTACCCGTGTTCCCCTTTGGATTGGACTCATTTCATTTTCATTCCTTCCCATTCTTTTTAGAATGAGCTGATAGACATTTACTCTTAGGAAGCAGATCGCTAAAGAGCCTCAATGGGGAAGCAGAAAAGAAGAGCCGGAGCGAATTCTGGCCATACCCAACCCAGGAAAACTTCTAAACAAGGAAGATTGGTGAGTTAATACCAACCGTGGATCGAAGCTCAATAAATGGGAATGATTTATTTGCTCTCCATAACTAATTTGACCTTTAAATTTAATAGGAAACTAAAATGAAGATCAACGGAGTGATCCTAAAGTGAGCCCTCCCCTTTTAAAAAGCTATTATCAGACAACCTGCTCAAGAGCGTAGTCAGAGAAGATCCACACAAGAATGCAATAGACTTTCTCTCTCTCTCTCTTTCTCTTTCTCTCTTTCTGTTTTTCTCTCTCATGTCTTTCTCTTTCTCTTTTTCTTTCTCATGTCTCTCTCGTCTTTCTCCCTTATGTCTTTCTCTTTCTTTCTTTCTCTCTCTCTCTCTCTTTCTCTTTCTCTCTTTCTGTTTCTCTCTCTCATGTCTTTCTCTTTCTCTTTTTCTTTCTCTCTCATGTCTCTCTCGTCTTTCTCCCTTATGTCTTTCTCTTTCTTTCTTTCTCTCTCTCTCTCATCTCTCTCTCTCACACACAACTTGACCTGTTGGCAAAATACAATCTTACATGTGCACTGAAACCATTCCACTGGTTGCTAGTTGCAAAAAATACAAAGGTTGGTGATGACCTTTAAAGCGCAGGCTACGTTCAGTTCCCAGAAAAGCAGGCTTCTTTCAGATCATGCCGAGAGATTTACTGACAACTGCCAGGCATTCATCACACGGAACTCAGGATCAAACCTTCTTCGTTGATGTTGTTGTTGTCCCAAGTTTTCTGGAATGTACTCTGACACCACATGAAAGGGATTTCCCAGGTGGCTTTTAGGAAACCTTCAAAACCTGCCCTTTTCAACAAGGAGAATATGCGTGAGCGCAAAGAAGCGCTTTGAGGTGGTTTCATTGTCTTGAGGATCAAGTCACAAAACACATACAAAGGAAGACCCGGTGGATGAAGAAGAAAGGGAAGACTGAGAAAGTTATGGTTGAATGGAGTGAATAAGATCATGAAACACAGAGACATGAGGACCTGGGGGTTTGGACAAGAAGACTGTTCTGTACCAGCCTGCTACCAGCCCTGCAGAAAAGGCAGGGACAACCCCTTTACAAACGGCAAGAGGCTGGAATTAAGCCTGCCAAATTTATTAAGATAAAACAGAGCAAAACAAGACACCAACCATGAAACAGGAGCTATGAAACAGGAACTAATCAAGCAGTTGCCTTCAGCAAACCAGCCCTCCCACCCATTCCCCTTTTATACAGTTCAGGGCGTGGCTTCTCTCTGCCTCCTTCCGAGGTGCCCCATTGCCTTCCTCTGTTTACTCCTGATTGACTGCCTCCTGCGTCGGGCGTCCTTGAACAGGGCCAGCTGTGGGTCATCTTCATCCATGTTGTCAGGCTCACACAGCTGGGTCTCCATCGTGACCAGGTGGGAGGGGCCTGGCTGAGGGCTCTCATCAGCAAGATCTTCAATCCCCTCAGCAAGCTCTTCAACACCCCCCTCCTCCTCTGAGTCGTCCGACCCAACTGCCGAACCCACAGGCTGACCCTGAATCACAACAAAGACCTCCAAGGTCCCTTCCAACTCTATTATTATTATTATTATTATTATTATTATTATTATTATTATTATTATTATTATTATTATGTTACAGAAGACAATCAATGAATGAAGAAGTATATGGCGGAAGTATATGATGAAAGTAGTTTAGTTTAGTTTAGTTTTATTTGATTTCTATACCGCCCTTCTCCCTATGGACTCAGTAAGTAAGTAAGGGTAGAAATAAACAAAGTAGCATAATGAAAGGCGTATAATGCAATTTTAGCTATGTTTTCTTTTTCCTTACCTAATGCTGTTCCTTTCTTTGGTTTGCTGTGTCTGCTTTTCTATGCTTGACATAACACTGCTTACCCTGAATGGGAACAGTATGCTGGGTATGTATGTATGTAACCTACCAAAATAAACCACAAACCGTGAATGAACTTACTTATTTCAGGGCAGTGTCCTACATTCAACATCGGCGCCTCTCCCTCGGAGCTGTTTTGTCCTCCCCGAGATCCAGCATTGTGAGCTTTGCCAACAAAGACAGAAGGAGTTACTTCCTGACTGTGGCTTTCATCTATGGAGAAAGTTCCATTGCTATAATTAGATGGACAGCAATGCCCTAAATGTGCAAAGCCAGTGAGAACACATATCAAACTTGCATCAATGCCAGTCCAATTTTGAGGAAGGAAGGAAGGAAAGAAGGAAGGAAGGAAGGAAGGAAGGAAGGAAGGAAGGAAGGAAGGAAGGAAGGAAGGAAGGAAGGAAGGAAGGAAGGAAGGCCTGGAATACTGCCATCCAGTTTTGGTCACCACCACATTACAAAAATGATGTTGAGACTTGGAAAGTGCAAAGGAGAACAACTAAAATGATTAAAGACCTGGAGACAAAAACACAAGAAGAACGGTTGCAGAAATTGGGTATGGCTAGTCTAGAGAAAAAAGAAGGACTAGCGGGGACATGATAGCAGTATTCCAGTATTTGAGGGGCTGCCACAAAGAAGATGGGATCAACTTATTTTCCAAAGCACCAGAAGGCAAGACAAGAAACAAGGGTTGGAAACTAATCAAGGAGAGAAGCAACCTGGAATTAAGGAGGACCTAACAGTGAGGACAATTAACCAGTGGAACAGCTTGCCTTCATAAGTTGTGGGTGCTTCATCCCTGGAGGCTTTTAAGAAAACCTGTCTGAAATGGTATAGGGTCTCCTGTTGAGCAGGGGGTTGGGCTAGAAGATCTCCAAGGTCCCTTTAAGCTCTATCCCGATGGATAGCTGGATGGTGGGAAGGGAAGGGAAGGGAAGGAAGGAAGGAAGGAAAGAAGGGCCTAATAAAAGGACTTAAAGAGGTGCACATATTTGGCATGTTGGGGGGGACACAAAATGGCTCTCAGAAGTCAAGCTGGTGATGATGGTCCATGCGACGTTCTCAAATGCCCCCTCAAAATGCTCTCCAACAACTTCAGCTTTCTTTGGCCTCTTTCCCTGGGCATCTACCCAAAGGCCTGGGCTGCAGCTCTTGCCATATTTATTTTCCAAGGGGCCCATATGAGGATGGAGGTATTCCTCAAATAAGGTTGACAGTGAAGGTTGGTATTTTTATTTTGCAGCATGCTGGCTTCCGATCTTTTCTTTCTTTTTTCTTTTTTTTTAATTAAAAGAGCATTTTTTAAAAAATGAAGCTAGAATGGGCCAAGGGCCATTTGGCTAGCTAATAACACCATGTGTCTGTTCCAAATGGAAATGTTTTCATGTCAGCACACACGGAATTTACGCTTTGTAAGAATACGTGGAGCTACTTTCTACTAGGCAAGAGCTTTTTATTAACTCGCAGCAATCAACAAAACATTAATAACAAAAGCACAACAATCCACAAGAACCCCAAGGAAAAGGAAAACATCCAGAAAATGAGCTATATAAAAACAAATGGCGGGGGGGGGGGAAGTACATAGTTTAGGATTACATATAAATGCATTTGTAATCCTAAACAGATACATTTTTAAACCTTTTCAGTCTTTCCATTCAAACGTTTATTTGTACAGAAAGAGGCAATCTAAGAGGAATTACTTCGTTGATGGAATTAAAACCTTTTGAATTAAAGAATTCAAGACTCTTCGTGGCTGGAGTAATGCTTCATGGGTGCTATTGCCCTGAATTAAATACCATTGATCCAAATTAGTGTGTATGATTAGATAGATAGATAGATAGATAGATAGATAGATAGATAGATAGATAGATAGATAAATGGATGATAGATGGATGGATGGGTAGATGGACGGACAGACAGAATAGAGGAACTGGGTGAAGAAAGATAGATAGATAGATAGATAGATAGATAGATAGATAGATAGATAGATAGATAGATAGATAGATAGATAGATAGATGATAGATGGATGGATGATAGACAGATGGATGGGTAGATGGACGGACAGACAGAATAGAGGAACTGGGTGAAGAAAGATAGATAGATAGATAGATAGATAGATAGATAGATAGATAGATAGATAGATAGATGATAGATAGATGGATGATAGACGGATGGATGGGTAGATGGACGGACAGACAGAATAGAGGAACTGGGTGAAGAAAGAAAGAAAGAAAGAAAGAAAGATAGATAGATAGATAGATAGATAGATAGATAGATAGATAGATAGATAGATAGATAGATAGATGATAGATGGATGGATGATAGACGGATGGATGGGTAGATGGACGGACAGACAGAATAGAGGAACTGGGTGAAGAAAGATAGATAGATAGATAGATAGATAGATAGATAGATAGATAGATAGATAGATAGATAGATGATAGATAGATGGATGATAGACGGATGGATGGGTAGATGGACGGACAGACAGAATAGAGGAACTGGGTGAAGAAAGAAAGATAGATAGATAGATAGATAGATAGACAGATAGATAGATAGATAGATAGATGATAGATAGATGGATGATAGACGGATGGATGGGTAGATGGACGGACAGACAGAATAGAGGAACTGGGTGAAGAAAGATAGATAGATAGATAGATAGATAGATAGATAGATAGATAGATAGATAGATAGATAGATGATAGATAGATAGACAGACAGACAGACAGACAGACAGACAGACAGACAGACACCAGGGACACTTAAACTGATTTAAAGATTGTCATGTATACTAAAATATAGTTGAAAACCTCCCAAGGTATTTGTATTAAGATGAAAATCAATGCATTACTAATGGTAATTTATTGAAATGACATACAGATCATTCACTGATACTGTTTTTGTTAACTGCAGGGACAGTCCAGGCAGTTGCCAGGAGCCAACACTGAGAAAGCATAACAATAATATTGTTTCTTATTCCTTTTCTGTGCCTGGCATAACTTCTAAAGCTGAAATCACACTTTTAAAACAGAAACTCCCATTGCAGGGGGTAAATGGAGAGGCACAGAGATAATTTACCACTGCAAATTTCTGATAACGATATGATTTGTTTAAGAGGTCCCACTCTAAACTGTTCTGAGCATCTTTGCAATAAAATAAAAATAAAATAAAATAAAATAAGTCCTGGGCTTTATTTCAATACTCAAGCTGGAGGACACTCTCATTTTGAGTGCGAAATTAATATTTCAAGCACGATGTGAGGCTGTAGCTTTTCAAACAGCCCGTTTCAGATTTGAATGGAGGTATGCTGAAGGTTTTCATGCTCCAAATGGTTCAAAATGAGAACTTCCTGTGCATTCTCAGTTGTATGTTGCGGTTGTGTGTATGAAGTTGTGGATGCTCCATCACTGGAGGCTTTCAAAAGAGAGAGAGAGACTGGACAATCATTTATCTGAAACGATGTAGACAGGTCTCCTGATCAAGCGGGGTGGGGGGGTGGGACTAGAAGACCTCCAAGGCCCCTTCCAAGTCTATTCTATGTTCCTGTCCATCTAGAGAGACTCAGCTTCCTCCAACACTACTTTTGATTGGTAACCTTCCGCAATTAACGTTTGAAATCATTACCCACCATTCTAAAAGATCATCTCTCCTCTCCCAGTAGAAGCAACCATGGCTGCCGTCCTTTGTAAAAGCAACGAGGCCGTCAACACCACTGGAACTGGACTGTTTCAAAGTCAGCATCCGGATGGGGTTGAAACCTGAAGGAGAAAAATCATCATAAATCCCACAGAATTGGAAATCGCTCTACGTGCGGCGAGGGGAGGAGGGTCAATCCAAAGCTAACCAAATTCTTGAGCTGAAACAGAGCCCCAGAGTTCCAGCTTTCCTGGCTGTGTGTCTGCAGGCTGGAAGGGCTTCAACTATGCTGAGCTTATGTGACTGCGTATTGTACTTGAAGACTATAAATAGCCATGCTGGAATCATACAGTAGGAAAAGCATCTCCTGGACTGTTAAGCCCTAAAGAATGGGGAAAGTATGCTGCCTTGGAAGTTGTCCAATGAGTCAGGAAACTCCCACTGAAACTCTGCTCTCTCCTTTCGTAGATCTCTGGACGCCATGGCAGGCGAGCGTACTTTCCCCAAATCTACAAGTATATACCCCGTTCCCCCCCAAAATAAGCCCTACCCCCAAAATAAGCCCTACTCACTCCATTGCACCTGGTTGCATGGCACGGGGCAAGGCACACAGGTAAAAACCAAGCTAGGGTGGGGATGGGGGGAAGTGCCCCATGCACCTCGCACCCATTACCTTAGGACACTTGCAGCCAGATGCCCATGCCCTGACACCTGCCTCACCTCGCTGGCCCACTTTTTCTGCAGCCACTCCACCACAGCTTTTGCGCATCGCCCCCGGCCTCCAGAAGGCCCCTGATGGTGAAACAGCAGCCAAGGGCACCGCATGCATCAATCCAGAGCTTGGTTCTCGGCTGCAGAGGCCTTTCTGGAAGGCCTCTGATGGTGAAACGGAAGCCGGGGCAACATGCAGAAGCAGTGGCAAGTGGCTGCAGAAGAAGTGGGCCAGCAAGGCGAGGCCGGTGTCAGGGTGTGGGGAGCCTGGCTGCAGCAGTCCTAAGGTCCTAGCAGAAATAGGTGAGACATGATAGCTGTGTTCCAGTATCTGAGGGGCTGCCCCAAGGCAGAGGAGGCCAGGTTGTTCACCAGAGCACCAGAGGGAAGGACGAGAAATAATGGCTGGAAACTGATCAAGGAGAGAAGCAGCCTGGAATTAAGGAGAAACTTCCTGACAGTGAGGACAATCAACCAGTGGAACAGCTTGCCACCAGAAATTGTGGGTTCTTCATCACTGGAGGTTTTTAAGAAGAGACTAGACAATCACCTGTCTGAGATGGTGTAGGTTCTCCTGCTTGAGTGGGGGGCTGGACTAGAAGACCTCCAAGGTCCTTTCCAACTCTGGTTCTATTCTATTCTATTCTGTTCTGTTCTGTTCTGTTCTGTTCTGTTCTATTCTATTCTATTATTCCATTCCATTCCATTCTAAACTGCAGCCTCTTTTGGAGGCAAAAATAATATAAGACCGGGTCTTATTCTGGGGAAAACACGGGTATTTATCACTGCTAGAAGTCCCTGTGAACAGAGGCCAAGGCAATGGGTTGTGCTTGATGGAATGAGCAAACTCCATCCATGGCATAATGTCAACGCAGCTGACCGGTAGCCCTTGACTTACAGCCATTCATTTAGTAACCGTTCTAAGTGTTTTTTCACACTTAGACCACTGCGGCGTCCCCGTGATCGTGTGATCAAAATTCAGATGCTTGGCAACTGGTGTGTACTTAGGACGGTTGCAGTGTCCCAGTGCCATGATATCCCCTTTTGCGACCTTCTGACCAAGCAAAGTCCATGGGGAAGCCAGATTCACTTAACAGCCGTGTTACTAACTTCACAATTGCAGTGATTCGCTTAACAACTGTGTCGGGAAAGGTTGTAAAATGAGGGCAACAACAGACTAACTGTTCTGCATGGCAAAGGAAATTTGGCGCTCAGTTGTGACCACAAGTAAAGGACTACCTGTGAAGAGCCATCATCTGGATGGACAAACTCTCAAGTGATGGCTACATGAGTAGGAAACAAGCCTCAGTTTCGCACCTATCCTTGCCGGTGAAGTGTGGGAGGACAACAAAGCTACTAGATTGCTTGATGCTCCATTTTCAGGAATGGCTCCAAAGCCAAAGCGAGCAGACTGGAAGATTATGATACTAAATATATACTAATAAAACAACAGTGTGATATTTCACTCTTTAGCCAAAGGCTATGATAATAAGATGCATAGTTTAAACATGCAGATGCAAAATATAATTTGAAAAGGTTATAAAAGCAGTCTTGGACATAAAATCAACACACACCGGTGGATGTTCTGCCCGCCTTCTTGAATGACTACATTTTTTCCCCATAAAGCATACATGATCAACTTTTTTTTATAGGGGGCCCTCCAGATATGTTGGGCTATATTTTCCAGAGCTTCCAGACAAACATTAGCCAACCTGGATGGGAATTTAGTCTATGCACAAAATGTCACACCAAAAGGACATACTTAAATTTTTGGTTGGGTTCACCTAACATGCTACTCTAGGCCAAGACGGAGCTGGGCAGCTCATGATTCAGCCTGTGGTGGAACCCAACCTTGTTGCAGAATGTTTTAGGAATGAGGTTGTTACATTAAGGCATAATAGGGTTCATTTGTTATGCAAATAAAAGCAATTGTCTTTCCTTCATTTGTGTTTTGGTTGTAGCATGTTATGTGAATCCAGCCCTGGAGTGATATTCTAGATGCCAGGACAGAAATAAAATTTTATTTAGTTTTAATTTTAAGTTAAATTAAGTGTGTTAAGATAATTAACAGATAAACATCATATTTCACCTTCCGGGCAGTTGAATTAGTTAGAAAACTGATGATACTTAGTTTTATACCTCCACCTCAGGCTCTCTGAGTGATGCCATGGACATGCTATCCCAGTGCCTGAAGGCTGTGAGGGCCTGGATGGAGAACAGTAGACTACAACTCAACCCAAGGTTTTTCCTGGTGCTCTCTTTCCATCTTTGGTTCTAGATAAGGTGGCACTACTTCTGGCAGTCCCAGTGTGTCACACATTACACTTTAGTGGCAACTTTTGGGAGCCTTGAAGACCTCGTCCAGGCTTTCAAGAAGCTGCATGGCAGAGTCTATTCAGGCTGCAGGAATCAAAAGTTTCAAAAAGATTTTTTCCCCCTTAGTTTGGGTAACCAAGTAGCTAGCAAGCAGAGATATCAAGAGCTTTGGGACCTTCCTCCGCAGAATGACGGTTCAATCCAAATATTTAAAGTCAAGAGCAAAACAGGAAAATAGTTCCAGGTTGAAAGGCAAATAGGTAGTGTGTTAAGCACAGTCACTAGGAAAATTCTATTCTATTACCCAGAGTAATGCCAACAGGAGAAAGAGGTTGATGCACCATAAAATCTTGACAAGCAAGCATCTCCTGTAGGGACACCACCCCAGATCATCTTTCTGTTGGAAGTTCAAACTTGAAATGGAAAATTGTGTGCCAACACACAAGAAAGGCTTCTCAGGTTGCCCTACTGAACAGAGACATGACCTCAACTTGGAGAGAAGGCTGAAAGTCTAGCTTATCAGATGCATGAATCAAAGACAATACAACAGTTCTCTTAGTCAACACAGCCCATTTGATAGGATTTGCCAATCTTTTTCAGTGCAAACAGCAGTGACTCCTGCTTTAATTGACAAGGCTGTGTCAAAGTCTATATATAAAATGCACCATGCCGTGTGGCTTCGGCAAAGATGCCAGCTTTTCATCAGCTGTCAGAAGGTAAAATGAGTAAGCATTTAATTACCTTTGTATGGCACACCCACAGGCAACATCTCCCAAGCTACAAGTAGGAGAGACCACATGTTTGGGCCTGAGAAATACATTAAGGAATCCTGCAAGTTCAAACACCAATTTGCAGCTCCAGAGAATCACATTCGCGAGGTGTCTACCAAGGTTTGCCATCATGTCAGAGAAAGTGTGAAGTTCAGAGAGCCAAATAAGATCAGCCGACATCCCTGGAATCATGCTGTATCCCAGTTTAGTTCTTGTAAGATGGTTCTTTAACTGCTATAAATAGTTAACAGGTGCAAATCTTCTGATTCGTCTTGCAAAGTTTTTATTTTTTTAAAAAAAAAAGCTGTTAAAAACACTGCAAAGAATCTCATGGCACCCTGAACAATAGTTCTGAGATTGTGCCATGAGATTCTTCGCAGTGTTTTTAACACAGCTTTTAAAAAATACCGTATATACCGGTATATATTTTTTAAAGATTTCACACATGTTAAGCACACTCATCCCAAAAAAGAACATAGCGCAACAGATGAGTTGTGCTAAGGTGAATCTATGCAATGTTACAAGACATTCTTCTGGGGAAAGAAAAAAATACAGATTCCATATGAAGTGTTTTCCTCGTGAATGTTTCTGTTAATTTAGAATCTTTCCCTCTGGGGAAAAATAGGTACAAAAATAACACTGGGGGCCTGTGTGAAAGGAAGAGATAACTTCATTCAGTTTAAGATCACTGACATTCATTCAGCTTTCTGTATACGGATAAATCCAGTCACTCCAGTGCAAGCATTTCCTTGCACAAATTAAATGCATGACTGCAACACTGGAAAGTCAAGTTTCTAAGCTTTGCGGTGAGACTTCTCAAAGCGACCGACCCATTGTAGTCCCTAACACGGAGGTGGAGGTTATTACGAAAACATGCAAAGAGGGAAATCAGGTTGAGATAGCAGGCTTGTCTCTTCTCTCAAAGTGCCCTATTAATCATGGTCTGGGTGAAGAATAACTTTATTCATAACAATGATGCCTGCAAGGTGTCTGTTTTAGGTACAAGGACATAATCGCCATACGGCAGTAGCGAGCATGACAAGGCCCGTGGCTTCTATTGCAGTCAGCTGACAAGATGGTACCAGTGTTGGCAACGACCACATTGAAATGTATTTTGCAGGGGCATCCCCTCTTCAAGGAAAAAGTAATACCTAGCACATGATAGCCAACAGTATCTGGCACCAAAGAAGACATCCAAGAGGGGATTCACACTCTCAACTTGTTTATCTCACCAGTAAGGCTGGTCTGCTACTTCTTGTGTTTAACAATCCTGGTCTATGCTCTTATCCCCACGGTGCTTTCTCAGAAGGCAAATGGACTTTGTTTTTCCTTGAAGACATTTCACTTCTCATCCAAGAAGCTTCTTCACTTCTGGAGCTTCTTGGATGAGAAGCCAAACGTTTTCAAAGAAAAACAAGAAAGCCCAGCGGCCTTTTGAAAAAGCAGCTTTGGGACAACCATGACCTGGATGACTGAGAATCTCCATAGATGTCTATGCTCTTAAGTTTTCAGTATTTGGGAAGAAACGTTTGCTTCTAGGATTTCTAAATCCAGAGCCTTTCTCCCTTCCTTCCTCCACCCTAATTTTTGACCCAGGACATTTATTTGGCATTTTGAACAGATTGTGACACATCTCACACAATGGCTAATACTGCAGCAAGGCTGCTAGTCACAAAATACCAGAAAGAGCTGAAAATAGTTCCTCTTCGTTTTCTTTCTTTCTGCTAACAAACGCCAATTTCAAAACACTCCGCCCTTCTTTCCATGTGCCGCTGGACTGCTTATTTGGCACCCTTGCAATCGTAGTCCCTATTAACTCTGGGAGTTTTTTCTCCCTGAGTTAGCAATGACACACAGACCATTCAAGAGCCTTATAAGGCAGGGGTCCCCAACCCCCAGTCCGTGGACCAGTACCTGGACCGCAGCATGCCAGCAACCGGTCTGCACAAACAAGCAAAGCCGCATCTGCGAGATGCAGGCAGCACACAAAACCACACACCCTCCAGTCTGCGGAAAAACCTCTCTCCACGGAACCGGTCCCTGGTGCCCAAAAGGTTGGGGACCTCTGCTATAAGGCCACCATATGGAACATGTGCAAGACACCCACTAAACCATATGTTATTGATTTCTGTAGGCTAAGCTTTACTTTTCGCTGTCTAATGCTCTCTCTCCTGCTCTGTATGTGCTTTGGTATCCGTAATCCCGAACAAAAAGAGATAGGATTCTTGGGCCATGAGCCCAAAAGACATTCTGAAAACATTTTGGCTAGATTCCTTCAGCATCATCTTGCATGGTAGGTGGCGTGCCAAACTTGACCACAACCCAACATTATGGAATAATCCTCAACACATATTCTTGGAGAGCACAAGCGTTATTTATTACATTACCAAGCTATATATAAGTTCGCTCTTTGGAAATGACCCAAATCTTCTCATATTTGAAAACCCAGAAGGGATATGAAAGATTTGGCTTTAGGAGAAATTGACATGATCCCATTTCTTACCCCCCCCCGACCACAAGTCTTTTCAGCTATGCAAACAAAGGGGGATCTAAGCTGACACAATCAGGGCATCAATTATCTTTCCTGATCTGTGGAATGCAACATCATTTTCATATATTACTAAGGTCCTTAGGAACGTAAATCAGCACGACTTTTGTATACAGTTTAACCCAGGAGATTAGGCCATCATTTGGGGGGGGGAGGGGAATCCATATTGAGGCAATGTTTAAATTAATGTGATGATTTAGGTGCTTGGAAAGCTGACAAGGACACAATGCTTTTTCAGATTGCACACCCTAATAAAATTGATTGGGCTGGATAAAGTCCTTGGCCTTTGGCCTACCCTTTTTTTTTAAACATCATCACTGGTTTCTAAACTTTACATTTAATTAAAACAGCTAAAAAAAATCCACCTTAAAGCCGGGCCCTGTAAATTAAAGCGTCCCATCAATCAGTACAGATAGTCCTCGACTTACAAATTCACTTAGTGACTGTTCAAAGTTACAACAGCCCTGAAAAAAGAGACTTGTGACCAAGGGCAGCATCCCCGTGATTTATGTTCGCATTTGTGACTGCTGACTCACATTTATGACGGTCGCAGTGTCCCGGGGTCATATGATCCCTTTTGTGACTTTCTGACAAGCAAAGGTAATTGTTAACAGGCTTAAAGCTGTAACACATATATGCAAAACATTTTAAATGAAATTGAAGCTTCCATTTGCACCAACAGATGGACTCTTTCCACGATCCCGGACTTTTATCCATTGCAATCAGATCCAAGGACACAAGCCTACAACCCTACAAGCCAAAAGGAAGGGCACATTCATACACATCAATTCTGTCACCTCTTCTTCCCTTTCGTTCAATCCCACAACATAAAGCCAAGAATCCAAAAGATTCCAGAAGCTCGTTTTTTTAAAAAAGATCTTTACACCCCTTTGATATCCCTTGCTAGATAAGGGAGATTATATAAGAGAGGAAAGAGCATAAGCATTGAATAATTTAATAAAATCAAACCGCTATCTCACAAAGCACAACTTGGTTCCATAAAGACTCGCAACTTATCCTCAACACAGCCTGAGCAAACCACAAGAAATCCACTAGGGCAGGGGTCTCCAACCTTGGCAACTTTAAGACTTGTGGGCTTCAACTCCCAGAATTCCTCAGCCAGCTAAGCGCACAAGTCTTAAAGTTGCCAAGGTTTGAGGACCCTTACACTACAGGGTACATCAACAGCATAAATTTAGCACTTCATCGTGGATAAGCTGCTCAGCTTAAACCAAATCAGACTTTTGATCCAATTGGCTCAATCCTGTCTATACTGAACGAGGTATTTTTCTCCCTAATCAGGAGTGGGCCGGCTACAATCACCCTTTTAATTGGGAAGGAAATAAGGATTTTCCCCTGAAATAAAGTACGATGGCTTAAAATTATAGGCAAAGATTTGGAGGCCCATTTTGGGAATTATATTGTTATTAATTTGTTGGTTTTAATCCTGATGTGTGAGCTGCCTAGAGTTGCTTCTGTAACCGAAGTGGCCTATACATAAAAGAATGAATGAATTAAACCAACTCCAGGATCCATCACATCCCTGGGCATGTAGGTATAAACTCAAATAATTACTCCCTAGAAAGATTTGGTAGCAAAAAAAGGGGACAAGAAACCACATGTATATCCAGACAAGCATGTTCTCATTTTTATCTGGCTTCCAAAATGTACTGAAGCTAAAAAAAACTGGCATTGATTCAACCCATGGTAGAAATCTTCTATTGCTCTTTGAATAAGTATATTTCATGTCAAAAGTTCAACCTCTGCTCTCATGTCTACGCCATCTATTATCTCCCCAGTAGGAAGATAAAGCGGGCTTCCTTGCTAAAACAACAAAAAAAAAACCACCCACCAGTCCCCTATTATTAATTAACCCAAAACAATTCAAAACAAGCCACAGATCTAATCTTCCCCCTATTTCATCTGCTATGGATACTTTTGGATAAGAAGTCATGATCTTATTTAAAGTATTTAAGAAAGCACCCTGATGATACTCTTCCCTCTCTTTATCTCTCTCACTTTTCCCTATTGCTTCTTTAATCACTTTTTCCTTCCAGACCAAAAAAAAAAAGTTCAGAGGGGAAAATAACAGATCTGCAATCTGCTCCATTGAATTGTCAATGCTAGAACCCTAACTCTTTGAAAAGAAACTATTTGGACAAAGCCTCAAGAAGATCAGTCAGTGCCAGAAGGCACAACGGGCAAAAATGAGAAGTCACTTGCCAGTCCTTAGAAATTAAATAAACAGTCATTGTTCCCTAAAAGATCTGACCACGCAAATAATGTTTTCCAGGATTTTGAAGAAAGTGGAAAGGCATCAAATGTCAAATAAAGCTTTCTGTGTTATCGCTAGTAAAAGTAGTTCCCTGTTTAGCAAATGAAGTGAATTCCCTAAAATAAAAGAGTTGAAGAATCTCAATGGGACACGTTGTCTCATTCTCCAAAGAAGAGTATAAGAAAGGGATTTTTTAAAAAAAAAAAGAAAAGAAAGAGAGAGAGAGAGAGAGAGAGAGAGAGAGAGAGAGAGAGAGAGAGAGAAAGAAAGAAAGAAAGAAAGAAAGAAAGAAAGAAAGAAAGAAAGAAAGAAAGAAAGAAAGAAAGAAAGAAAGAAAGAAAGATCATACCATCAATTTTCGCCTGGCTGATCCAGCTTTCAGGGCAAGGATAGCAGTATGAACTCGTCTATCAGCCAGAGTAGATAGTGTTGGCAACAGTGACTTCACCAACTTCATCCATCAGATCCAGTACGATTCCTTTCAACACTTCAAACCCATAATGGGCACCCTTGAGAAAAGGTAAGCAGGGCAGGAAGAATGGGAATTAGTTGTGCTACCTTTAGATTTTTATTTTTTTTCTACAAGGTCACTCTCTGCCTATTTAAGATGTCAATTTTATTTAAAAACATTAATCCGGAATCCAGAAGAGCAAAATATCTCCCTTGACATTGGAGGAGGAGAATCTATAAGCATGATAACCGCTCATCGTTCTTTAAGGGCATTATTTCAAATTCCATTTCAGCTCAACACCTCCTTTAAACAGTGGCACTTACACCCTTAAACCTGCCTGCTTTCTTTTGTCGAGAGAATGAAAGGAAGCAATTCAGAGAGAAGGCACAACTTTTGTCTACAGAAGAAATAAGACCATCACAAGATAAAAGGCTGACACAGTCAGGTTCTTTAGAAGACACAACCAGACAAAATATTTCTTGGGCTGGAGGGCTCATTGGGAATGTTGGGTGCAAAAGTCAGACTACGTCAGTTTTGATCAGGAACCCGAAGCTACTGTAAGTTGTCTCTTCAAACACACTCTGCCTATGTACAAAACTCAACAGTGGTTCACTTCTTCTGGAAAAACCTCACCAGAAGCTTTCCTAGTCTTCCAGCAATAAAACGATGACAGCAAAATAATCAGCTTCTTCTCATGAGCCTCAAAACTATTTGTCTGAGGGAACTGTTTTGGTGCACATAATGGTAAAGCTAGTCCAGGCTTTGTGGAAACTGAAGAAGTCTCGACTGGAAGAACTTCAAAGTCCAGAACAGAGAAAGGGGTGCCACAGAAGGAAGAAAAAAAAAGCAGATTTGGTTCCCTAAAAGAGATCACTCAGCCTGGAAGTCCGAAGACATTGAACAGAAATGAGTAACAGGCAACTATGGCGATTTTGTTTGATTAGTGGGCATGCTGTAGGATACTAATGGAATCTGATAACAGCTAGGCGGTGTTTCTCAACTTCAGGACCTTTTAGACATATGGACTCCAACGTGGGGAATCCTGGGAGTCCATACAACTTAAATTTCCAGAGATTGAGAAACATTGAGCTAGAGGGATGTACATTTTCTCCACCTTGTGCTAGGTTTTTGGAGAAAGGCACGTTGGACAGCAAGTTGAAACAGGCCTGGTTTTACATGTCTAATGCCCTTTCTCCCAAGTCTAATCAGTCAATTTAACAGAACTGTACTGGGAGGTATAGAGGACAAGAAAAATGATTTAACTGTTATCAAAAGCTGAAGTGAGCTTCTAAGCCAACGTAGCCACTTATCAGTTGCAGACCTTTACCTGACAGAGATCAAACGGTCCTTAACTTTAATCTAAGGAAGGAAGAGACCCAAAGACTAGCTCTAATTTTCACAAAAACAATTCTTAAGCCAAACATTAGCTAGTGAGAGCTAAAATGAGAGACTGCCCTGACTTTCTAACTTTATCAAAGAAGAAGAAGAAGCGATTTCTTATTTGTTTTTTAAAAGAAAGTTAAAGGCTCGATAGAAATATCACGGAGTGTTGAATGTTATCATGTTAATAGGGAGATAAGGCTCAGCATTGCTTTGCCTAATCTGCCTTCCGTGTATCTTGAATTTCGACTTCCACCAACCCCGTTTTGGATGAGGAAGGGTACCAGGCAAAGTGCGCCACAGCACCTTGTCTCCGGCAGTCTCTTGGGTTTGAGAAAACTGATTTTGAGAAACAAAAGATAAAGCTGAATAATTTACCTTGATATGAGAGCAGAAAGAAAGGCCCTTTTTTCCGACCACTGGAAGCAGTGATTCTGAAGCGAACCTCTTCACAAGTTTTAAGACTTTTGTTGCTGTTGTCAACCACGTTACATCCTTCCCTGGAGAGGGCAGTGCATCTTCTTTGGTGAAAACTGTCACTAAAGGATGTTCACAACAACCCAGGACTGTCTGGAGTAAGACAAAGATGTGACAAACAACGTCCATGAGACTCAGACATCAAGAATAAGGCTACGCTGGATGTTAGGCCTGTAACCATTTGGTTGATTTTAGGCAGATGGAACATTTAGAAACTTTTTACAAATGTGCAGATGAATAGGAATAAAGCGATTTTATTTATTACTACCTTCTCAACTAGTCAACCACTTCAGGTATTTTTTTTATTAATGTACAGAGGTAAATTGTTTAACATGTAGACATAAATTAGGATTTGTAAATTTATATCAGAGCTGAAGGCACACTGCAGATTTAACGGTTAATAAATGAAACAGAAAAAAGTATGATCATTCAAGAGTTACAGAACTGGAAAAGATCTCGGAGCTTAGAGCAATAGCAATAAGTCTTATACACTGCTCCACAGTGCTTTACAGCCCTCTCTAAGCAGTTTACAGAGCTCGCATCTTGCCCTCAACAATCTGGGTTCTTATTTTACTGATCTCGGAAGGATGGAAGGCTGAGTCAACCTTGAGCTGGTCAGAATCAAACTGCTGACAATTGGCAGAGTTAGTTTGCGCCACCAGGCCTCTTTTCTTACATAGCTTATATAGTCGAACCTCCAGCTTAATCTCATGTTAATTTTGATAGTGAGCTTCCAAATCATCTTTCGTTTCAAAGTTAGCCAGTTCCCAGAATAGACAATTATGGCTCTCTGCCTCAAAAACCTGCCTTATTCTCAAGGGAATGCAAAAATACATGAGTAAAAGTATAGTGGATACCATTCCCACAATTGAGTGTCCCTTGAGAGGTTTTGGGGCTGCAGCTAATTTATAAGCTGTGAAGACTGTGCAACAATAACACCAGAGTGGTTTGCATGTGTATATAAAAGAGGTATGTAAAATTCTTAACAGCTTCCTATTCAGCATTTCACATAACTCATTGCCTTTTTTTAAAAAGTGCCAGCTATAGCATTCAACTTCTCTCAATATGCAGTTCTGAATTTCCAGGAAAGCCATTTTGCTTGGTTCCTTGACATCGCCCATCTTAACAAATGTGGCAAGGCCGTGAAGATCTCATATTTGAGAAATCAAAGGCCCGGAGATGGGGAAAAAAAACTTATATCCTAAATCGGCAGGCTCCGTCACTATAACGCAGAGAAAAATCAGGTTTCTTCTCTCTAGAGGGCTTCAAGCAAAGATTGGAAGCTATTGTTAAGAACCACCTTGATCTCATGCTCTCTCATTAAACATGGTTAGATTAGAAAAAGATCCGCCACTACATTTATTAATGTCTGGAAATACCTCATGGACCTTTTTTCTGATCCTGCAAAAAGGGGGTCAGAGAAAGTAACTCTTCAAAGAGGAGCGTCAACGGGCAACTTCACAACAACAAATGAGTGCAATCTGGCTCTGAAAGCCATGGCTTCGCCAGTCCTACAACAGCAAGAACAATCTATCCAACCCAACTTCACTTCAATTATCCTTCCGAAGTGAGAAGACATGGATCAAAAACGGAACAGTGAGATAGAGACAGCTCAGTATGAATCCGCAAGGCTTAATACTAAAGACTCAGGCTTGGGAAGGGACTTTACAAGCAGAAGTAAGAAATACAGCGAAAATGAGAGCTTCCCTGTCCCCATCTTTGAGGAACAAGAGGAATCACTGCATGAAGGAGACACCGAGTGCATTGCAAATCTGGGATTGTGGACAGCAATGCAACGGTTAAGAAAGGGGGACAGGAGCTGTCCATGGTGGCGCTACAGTTTTCAAGACTCTTCCCCAGTAGAAGAGTTTGCTCTAACACCCACAAACTCTATTCATAAAAGGTGCTGAGTGATAGAGATTAACCAACATTACTGCAAAGTAATGTTGCTAGATCGGAATATCCTGAGAAGAACCGTTTCCTAATCTGGTGCCTTCCAGATAATCTGGGTTACAACTCCCATGATGCTGGGTAGAGACCCAGTAATAGGAGCTGTTATCTGACACAATCAATTCATTCTCTGGCACAAAGAAACTCTTCTCCAGTTCTTTCCTTAATCATGCTCTACTTTTCCCTTTTTATCTTTTTCTAGATTTTAATCCCCCTTTGGGGCAGGGACTTTAATTCTTTACCAGACTCTTTTAAGTTCTTTTCTACCAACTAAAAATGTAACAAGACAGAGAAGAGATCCAGTTTAATTATCAAGGTGTGTTGGCCATCCTCAGATTTTTAATAAATGAATGCCTGTGAAACTAGGATAATGCAGGATAATGATTTAACTAGAAGAAGACATAGAAGTTGCATCTATATAGACCTTAAGCTGACAAGGAAGTACAGGAGCCCACAGAGGATAAGGCTATCTATAGCACAATTGTCACAACAACTATATGTGACCCGTGGGATCCAAAGCTGAATGTACTTGTTGCTAAGGAGCATAAGCCAGTGCCTACTCTCACAGCCACACTTGGCTTGCGAGTCTGTCCAAGAGCCATTTGGTCAAACACCATGGGAAAAAAAAAAAAGAAAGCATCCATTGGATTGATCCAGCATGATTCTCAAGAGCCAGAGATCCCAGCTTCTACCAAGCAATTGTTTTACAGCCAGCAAAAAAAATCAAAGGGCTTTGTGTGTGAACTGATTTATTCTACCAAGCCGCTATGTGGCTTGTCATTTGGCTTAGTGTGATGCGTGAATCTCAGCTATTAAGGTCTGTAAGCCACGGTTTTAAAGTTCAGCATGCTGTGTGAATTTAGCCATTTGTGGCCTACTGGATCAAACTCCAAAAACTATAGCAGAGTTTGAGATATTTTCCTATCAAGCTTTTCAAAACCAGGCATTCGGGCTGTCAGGAAAAAAAGAGCCTGACCAGATTATCCAAAGGAAAAAAAATTAAACTAAATGCTGCTTAATAGTAAAAACCAAGAGTAAATCCAGGGTGTGCTAATCAGCTCTGATCCAATATAAATCATCACACTGATTTGATCCATCAAACTGATTTACATGTATAATTCAAATCAGATTTGTGATCTGAACCAAACATGACTTGATCTGATCCAGAAAAGAAATGTATTTTGGTTCAAAAGAATTCTGTTCAGTTCGACACATAAAATCTATAATTTTATTTGAAGGGTTGATTTAACTGAAATATCTCCAAACTGACTCGCCGAGACAAAGCTTTACACAGCTATCGTGAAAAATGGACAGAAGCCATTTCAGAAACAGAATTAACGTCGTTCTGTTCCAACTACATATAAGCAATCTATGTTCTAAAATTTACACATCCACAAAAGAAAACATTAACACATGCATGCACCACGTCTCAAGAACAGACTCACTTTCAAAGAGGCTAAGGCTGAAACTGCATAATACAGTAAAAAAAAGGTAAAGATTCCCCCACACATGTGTGCTAGTCGTTTCCGACTCTAGGGGCCGGTGCTCATCTCCGTTTCAAAGCCGAAGAGCCAGCGCTTGTCCAAGGACGTCTCCGTGGTCATGTGGCCGGCATGACTAGACGCCAAAGGCGCACGGAACGCTGTTACCTTCCCACCGGAGTGGTCCCTATTTTTCTACTTGCATTTTTACGTGCTTTCGAACTGCTAGGTTGGCAGAAGCTAGGACGAGTAGCAGGCGCTCGGGATTCGACCCGCCAAACTGCCGACCTTCTGATCGACAAGCTCAGCGTCCGACTAAGTTAAAATCACTTAGCATGAAAGTAATGTGTAGTTTGACCCTTATGTTTATGTTTAAAAACCTATCGATGCTATTCTTGGTTTAAGCAACTTACACATTCAAGAAAGGCACACGTAAATAATTATTGGTTTGTAACTTACCTTACTTCAATGCAGAATGAATTTGCTACGCCGAAAGAGAAGTCTTATCCCCAGGGTTAAGCTCTTGGCTGGAGAGGTTCCAACGGCCACAGCTGCTACATGGCATGGAATTGCCATTGCAATTCTACAAGAGGTGGGGTGTCAAAGTGCTCTGCAATCATCATCTGAGCCAAATATTGAGACAACAGCACCTCCAAAACCTTTTGGAGTTATGACAGTCGAATTGGAGTCCCCTGGGTACATGTGTCCAACCAGAAGCCCTTTTGCCACACACTTCCAATATCCATCCACCCAGGACAAGCTTTTGCCATAGCTTTTCACATCAGCTCCTTCAACAGCCTCCCTGCAGAGAGAAATGGTAGAATGTGGACAAGGCTCAGAATCCATGCACAAAGTTCCACCATCTTTCAAGGGAATTTGAAGAACGAGTGGATTGTCAGACCATCTGCAAAGATCATAATCCCTAGAGGGAAAGCCAAAATATCATCTTTTGTCCCCCACCCCACCCAACAGATTATAGTACAAGGCAGTCAACCCAAGTTTGGGGCGCTCCAGATGTGTGGATTATTCCCAGAATTCCCCAGGCAATTTAGCTGTAAGCTCTGGAAGTTGAAGGCAGACACCTGGTAGTTACCAGAATTGGGGAGAGCTGCTTCAAAGACTAAATGCACTGGGCCGTAATTCAGAATGTCCCAATTTGAATTTTGTTGCTGCTACTGTTGCACATTTATCAGAGAGTCATAACCAAGTCATTCATTTGCAACTGCAGCTTCCCCATCTGCAATACAAGATTAATGCTTACTTGGCACAAAGACTCTACATTCCTAAAAGAATTACTATGTGGTGATATAAACAAAAAATAATAATCCAGCTATATGATATTAAGACAAATCGCCTTCAAGTGGAGCTCAGCTCCTGGTGATTTTATAAACAGATCCAGGCAATTGTCTTGGCAACACTATAGCAGTGATTCGTTGCTATTTCTGTTTCTTCTTCCATTTTCTAGGCTAGCCTAAAGCACTAAGGATTCTTAGTGATCTCCTACTTATAGCCTGATCAGGTTTGTCTGCTTACCCAAGGGTTGACTGGATGGAATTCATGAATTCAAGGAATAAATTGTGCCAGGGGCATTTCTTTTCCTGCACTTGACCAAGCTCTGTGGCTAATGTATACAGTACATTAAATCATAATTTAGATAGCATGCATGCTCTGCAGTCAGAGATGAAGGGTTAAGCCAGACATTCTGATCTGAAAGCTCTGCTTTTTTGGCTCTTGTAAAAGTTAGAGCACGGAAGCTTCAGTGGGGCAAGACTCAAAATGGGATTTAGTATAAAGCTGTCTGCCTTTGTTCCCGATTTATAATGTGGCACTCGCAAGCACTTACAATGACATCTGGCCCAGATAAAAATGGATTGCTCAGTACTATGTCCAGAACAAGCCTGTGCTTTGCATCCACATTAAAAGCCATCAGGCAGCCCGTCTTAAAATAAAGGCTGAGAATTAGGATCAGCTTTAAATACCAACTAGCTGAAGTTAGCAACCTTGGAGAAGGGGCTGTTGCAGAGACATAAGCACTCAAGCAAACATGCATGGGGGTGCTTTCCAAATTCCTGTGGATCTCATAGGTGCTAGGCTGTGGATCTCCCAGCCACCCTTAACAATTTTCCAGGGGAGCTGGACTAGGCATTTAACACACACACGCACACACACACACACACACACACCCCTTCCCTAACAATCAGGGGCTTATGAGCGAATCTTAAGGGGGGAGAGGGGGGGGAGGGAGAGGGGGGAGAGGGAGAGGGAGAGGGAGAGGGAGGGAGAGGGAGAGGGAGGGAGCAAAACTTGATTAAGCTGCTTTGCCCAGCTTCTCCCAGTGCCCAAACAAATGGATGCAGTCCAAACTGGCACGTGTTTGGGCACAAATTCCACAACCTCAGCATCTCCTCCTGCCAAGCCTCGACACGTGCACGGAGTTGAACCACATCGGTTTATTTATTCCTCAAGCACCGCTTTGAAAGCCAGGAATCCACCAGGAGGCTGGGACTGGGAAGAACTGCTTAAGGATGGAGAACCTGCTCTGGATTGACCCATCTGGGATTCCTCCCGAGTTAGCCCCGGCCCAGCTTGTTGAGACTCAGAAGCCAAGCAAGGGCGGGGGAAATCAATCTTTAAGAGAGCAGGTGGAGAAGAGACCAAGCAGGAAATCCCAGGTCCGTAAAACCCGACTGAAAAAGGGCAAAACCCCCCCACCCGCTTTCGAACTTCTGCCTGAAAAAAAAACCTCCCAGGGGGTTCGGCTCGAACCATTTTAATTTACTTATGCACACGTGCGCAGATGCACACGCGCGCACACACGTTCCGAATAGGCTAGAGCTTCGCACAGCTGAGCTTACCTGTCTGGCTTGTTGGAGTGACGACTGACAGCCTTCCAAGCGCAGAGAGTTCACACACCCCCCCTCGGCCCACCACAGCGGGGATTGGGGGTGGGGTGGGGGGCTGCCGTTGTGTCCTGGCCGCCCTGGAACCCGGTTTGGCCCGCATGGTGGGATGCAGGCAGCTGTGGGTGAGAGAGAGAGAGAGAAGCGGAAAGCCGCTGCCCAGCCAAGACTTGCCAGGCTGGCTGGCTTAGCGGGCAAAGGAGGGCGGTTAGAGCCGGCCAAGCACCCACCTGGAGGCCTGGAGACGCTCCGCAAGTCCGGCGAGAGGAGAGAGAGACGCGCAGGTCCTGGCGGGCGAGCAGCCGAGCCACACCTGCCCCGCGCAAGCGCTTCTTCTCCTCCTCCTCCTCCTCCTCCTCCTCTTCTTCCAAGGCGGAGGGTCTTCGGGCTGTTATTTCCTGCCCGCTTCTTAAAAGGCGCGACGGAGCTGAGCTTGCTTACCTGGCCGGGCAGGAGTCAGCCGCCTCCGCCGCTTCTCCATTCCTTGCCCCGCTTGGGGGGATGGATGGAGCGCTGGAGCTCCTCCGCGCACCGGAGCGGCCGCGTCGGAGCATGGCGAAGCCGGTTTCGGGAGAGGCGCGCGAACCTTCCCATTCCTCCCTTCGGCTCCCTTGGCCGGGGAGGGGAGGGGAGGGGAGGGGAGGGGAAGGGAGGCTTGCTTCGGAGTAAGCGCGCAAACGGGACTCTTTTGGCCCGGCCAGCCTCGCGCCGAAGTAAACCGAAGTAAGCCAGCCGAGCGCGCGGAAGGAGCCGCGGTGGCGAGGGCAGCGCCCCCTGGCGGCGATGTGCAGCGGGTGGGCATGCCGGCGGGCTCTTACCTAGGGCGACCCCGGGCGCCCAGCGAGCGCGCTTCTGAGCCCCCGGCGCTTGCCTTTCCTCCCTCGGGCAGAGGTGGGCTGGGCGGCTCCGGCGGCGACCCCGCAGCTCCTGGTGGGCTTGATTCGGATCGCGAGCGAGCGGCGCCCCTTCTTCCCAAGGTGGGTCTCCCCGCCTGCCGCGCTCCGGTGCCCGGCTTTTCCCTTGCCCGGCCACCCGGCCCGCTTATTTATAGGATCACCGGAGCGCTGTGGACTCGGCTCCTCCCCGCCGGTGACGCCTCCTGGCACGCCGGGCATCTTTCTGGCGCCCGGTTGAGAGCCGGTGAGCAGGAGGAGGAGGAGGAGGAGGAGGAGGAGGAGGAGGAGGAGGAGGAGGAGGAGGAGGAGGAACGTGCAATCTCGAGAAGTGTGTGTGGGGGGGAAGAATCCCAGGCAGGGCCGGACGAGGAGCGCCTCCCCCTCCGCTCCTCCGGTGCGCTGCTCGACTTCGCGGGACGGTTCTGCGGAGAGAGATTCCCGCTTAGCCAATGTGTGGCCGGCTTTCCCCTGCTCCCCGATATGCTTTGGTTTTCTTTAACTGTGGTTTATTGATCCTGATCGAGCTAGATCGGATGGGTTCCTGAACTAGGGATTAGCACGTTAAACCCGAACTATGATAGTCCTTTCCTTTCACCCTCTTTCCTCCCTTCTCCTCTCCCTCCCCTTCCCTTCTCTTATTTCTCTTCCCTTATTTCCCTCCCCTCTCCCTTCCCTTCCCTTCCCTTTCCTTCCACTTCCTTCCTTCCTTCCTTCCTTCCTTCCCTTCCCTTTCCTTCCACTTCCTTCCTTCCTTCCTCCCTTCCCTTCCCTTCTCCTTCCTTCCTTCCTTCCTTCCCTTCCCTTCCCCTTCCTTCCTTCCTTCCTTCCTTCCTTCCTTCCTTCCCTTCCCTTCCCTTCCCCTTCCTTCCTTCCTTCCTTCCTTCCTTCCTTCCTTCCTTCCTTCCTTCCTTCCTTCCTTCCCTTCCCCTTCCTTCCTTCCTTCCTTCCTTCCTTCCTTTCCCTTCCCCTTCCTTCCTTCCTTCCTTCCTTCCCTTCCCCTTCCTTCCTTCCTTCCTTCCTTCCTTCCTTCCTTCCCTTCCCTTCCCCTTCCTTCCTTCCTTCCTTCCCTTCCCTTCCCCTTCCTTCCTTCCTTCCTTCCTTCCTTCCTTCCCTTCCCCTTCCTTCCTTCCTTCCTTCCTTCCCCCTTCCTTCCTTCTTTCCTTCCTTCCTTCCTTCCTTCCTTCCTTCCTTCCTTCCTTCCTTCCTTCCTTCCTTCCTTCCTTCCTTCCTCTATGAGAATGAATCTCAGCCAATTTCTTTTACTCACTCCTCTCCTCCATCATTTTTCCATCTGAACCAAATGCTTTACATTTAAAAACTTTTCCTTTTACTGTGTGGAAAAACATGCAACTCATTTTAATTGCTTTCCCCCCCCCCCCCCTCAGCTTCAAGCGCTGTCTCAGCCTTGAGTTGCGATGTGCCATCGTTTTGAACAAGGACACAGCGTAATAGGTCTTGCAAAAGTTTTTTTTTTTTAACCCATATCTTGCGGGATGGGTGGTGGTGTTGGGGAATCATCCCAGGGAGATTTTTCTGTCAACATTGCAAGATGATAGTCAGATTTTTTTTTCCCCCATTGGTTCTCCACAAAACAGCAGTTTGTCTTCTGGGCATCTTTCAGTTCATCCCTTTAGCTTTTACTTTCTTTCTTTTTTTTTCTACAACATGGAGCATGGCTTGTCCGACTGCATGAGATGCTGACCCCAATTTGGACTTTCTCATTTTAGTTTTGGGTGATGTGCAAAGTCAGCCTACGTGATTATTTCATGGTTCACTGCTGTGCAAATCCAGAAAATTGGCTCAAGTGAATTGTAGGTATGTGCATTGTGCAATCAAAGACACTTCTATCCGGAGTGGTTTTTAAAAATGCACCCTTGCACTTTTTTTTATTTTAATTCCATTTATATCCTGCCCTTCTCCGAAGACTCAGGGCGGCTTACAAGCTTAGCAGTAGCCTTCATTCTATGTATATGCCTGCTTATTAGGGCTTTCACACACACCCCCAGCGGCATTATTACAAAGTCAGCTTAATTGCCCCCAACAATCTGGGTCCTCATTTTACCTACCTTGGAAGGATGGAAGGCTGAGTCAACCTTGAGCCTGGTGGGACTCGAACCTGCACTAATTGCAGGCAGCTGGTGTTACTTAAGGGGGCGTTAGCCCACTGCTCCACCAAAGTTATTTTGCACTGTTACTGATCTTAGAAGTTCCTCCCGTCTTGTTAATGGTGTCATTTGAGCTATACCATACAGGTAGTCCTCACTGTGCAACCTCAGTTGAGCCCAAAATTTCTGTTGCTAAGTGAAATATTTGTGAATATTGTGAATTTTGTCCCATTTTGTGACCTTTCTTGCCGCAGTTGTTAAGTGAATCACTGCAGTTGTTAAAGTAGGAAGATGCCTGTTCCGTGAATCTGGCTTGCCCGTTGACTTTGCTTGCCAGGAGGTCACAAAAGCTGATCACGTGACCCGGGGACAATGCGACCGTCATAAGTATGAGTCACATCTCCACACATGACCACGGGGAGGCTGCAAGTGTGAAAAACGGTCACTTTTTCAATGCGCTTGTAACTTGAAATGCTCACTTAATGAACTGTTGTAAGCCGAGGATTTCCTGTATGTGAAAGCTTTTCACATCCAAACATCTGAACTCAAGGGAACAACAATCCCTTTCTCATCTTTTCCTTACTGTACTTTGGCTGCCAAAATTTAACTCACTGAAGATTTTAGTGGATTGACAGTCAATGGCTTGTTGCTTCTCATCATGTTCCCATTGCAATTGAAACACAGACTTCTCCTCCCATTGGCCTCTGTGAACAGAGGCCAAGGCAATGGGTTGTGCTTGATGGAATGAGCAAACTCCACCCATGTCATAATGTCAATGCAGCTGACAGGTAGTCCTTGACTTACAGCCAATCATTTAGTGACCGTTCTAAGTGTTTTTTCACACTTAGACCAGTCCCCGTGATCATGTGATCGAAATTCAGATGCTTGGCGACTGGCGTGTACTTAAGACGGTTGCAGTGTCCCAGTGTCATGATATCCCCTTTTGCAACCTTCCTAATGGAATGGAATAGAATAGAATAGAATAGAATAGAATAGAATAGAATAGAATAGAATAGAATAGAATAGAATAGAATAGAATAGAATAGAATATAGAATAGAATAGAATAGAATAGAATAGAATAGAATAGAATAGAATAGAATACATTAGAATAGAATAGAATAAGGGACTAGACTAGACTAGACTAGACTAGACTAGACTAGACTAGACTAGAAGCTGGAAGAGAGCTTGGAGGTCTTCAAGTCTAGCCCCCTGCTCGGGCAGGAGAACCTATATTATTTCACTAGTCTCTTCATAGCACATCACATCATTTTAATCATTTCTAAAAGTCTCACAATGCTTTTTCCATATCAAAACAGCAAGGACGTAGTTTGCATATATTAATAGTAGGGCATATATGTCATCCATGCACTCAATCCTTGAGGATAGTTTGAAAAACATTCCATAGCTTTCCAACTGTTGTTTTTGAATTGGTGGCCACTCCAGGTTGTGGTTCTATAAGTAAGATAGACATGAAACCAAACGTTACAAAAGTGAGGATTTATGTCCACCCAACCAATACCAAACTGTTAAAAAAAATAAGCTATTCCATGAAAGCAAAGTTAGAATGGAATGGGACAGCTCACTGCAGGACAGTTTCACAATTCAATTTAATTATTTAAAGTAATGTTAAAGAATTTTAATTTTTGTCATTCGCATTTCATTTTGTGCCTCCTTTTGCATCCTTTCTTTAATGATTCTATTCCACTGTTTCTTCAATATTAGTGTAACTCTTGTCCCGTGGCAAGTTGTCCCATGGCAAATTGGCCACAGCAAATTGGCCACAATAAGTTGTCCTAGACCCGAGGTAGAATATAGTGAGAGAGGAAGGAGAAAGTAATATACAAGCTGCAGATTTTAAAATTAACACAACCTAAGTCTGATTTTCTGACTAAGTCAGAAGCTGGGCACTTTCAAAGATACAACAGGGTGTACAAGATCAAGACATGGGAATAAAGAAATGGGAATAGAACTAGAAGGGACCTTGGAGGTCTTCTAGTCTAGCCCCCTGCTCAAGCAGGAGAACCTACACCATCTCAGAGAGGTGACTGTCCAATCTCTTCTTAAAAATCTCCAGTGAGGCTCTCAGAGATTTCATGCAGCATCCAAGTAGGGTTGCAAAAGATGCCATATACAGTATTTATGCCTCAGGTCAACTGTATCCGTAAACAGAGTTTTGGAATTTGGGGGAAAATTCAGATGAACAGCCTTCTCAGGAATGCTTTACACTTGCTCTAAAAATCTAAGCCATTATATGCCTTGATTTGGGCTTACTGCATGGCATGGCTCTAGCTGTTGCCAATGGAGAATCCTGATTTGTGGTTTAGCAAAGAGGTTCACAAAGATATCAACCCTGCCTGACTGCTCTTTAGAAGGCCAGATTCTGAAGTTGAAACTCAAATACTTTGGCCACCTCATGAGAAGGAAGGACTCACTGGAGAAGAGCCTAATGCTGGGAAAGATCGAGGGCAATAGAAGAAGGGGACGACAGAGAATGAGGTGGATGGATGGAGTCACTGAAGCAGGAGGCGTGAGCCTAAATGGACTCCAGAGGATGGTAGAGGACAGGAAGGCCTGGAGGGATGTTGTCCATGGGGTCGCGATGGGTCGGGCATGGCTTCACAACTAACAAAAACAACAAAGAGGTTCACAAACTCTGCGGGTCAAGGACTACCCCACTTTGCATGTCCCAAGCAACTTCAAACCACAAATATTTTCAAAGCTGGTGAGGATTCGTCCAGCAAATTTGGAGATCAGCAAATCTCACTTCTGTTTTGGGTGGGTTTCTGCAAGCTAAGTAGGGACTAGAGATCCAGGGTGGATGCAACGGTTAGGGCATTAGGATAGAAACCAGGAGACTGTGAGATCTAGTTCCGCTTTAGGCACCAAGTCAACTGGGTGACTGTCAGCCCTTCCAGGTAAACAAGACAGGAAACATGGCTAAAATAACTAAACCTACTTTATTGGTTTCCTAAGCAGCATCTCTTCTCCTTGTTCCAAAATCTTGCCAAGAAAACTGCACAGACATGTCCGGGCAGGTGCCAGGAACCAAAATTGATTCAAAGGCATTGATAAGTGCAATTCATCAGAAGCAAGTCAGATCAGAACCAGCTGTTAGTTCTCTAATTCTTCTTCTTTAAAAAACTTTTATTCGTTTACTTTGAGAACTTAAGCCTATCCTTGTCATCTCACATAAATGATGGGAGACTCGCTTTCAAAATCGGCAGGCCCAGGATGATGTATCCCTGCACTTCAATTCTCTTTCACCCAGAGGCCTTCAGATATATATCGGTCTTCAGTTCCCATCGTTCCCAACCGACATAAAAATCCTGATGCTATTTGGAGCTTATGAATGATTTTTGCTGCACTACTTCCTTTCTAGCAGGATTTGGTTGACCGTTTGGAAAAAAAAAATAGGATGCTGAGAAACATTCTGGTCTGGTCCAATAGGAATCTTCTGGAGATGTTTGGATTCCTAGCACAAGGAGATACCAGAATGCATCACCAAAACTTTAGGGAGACAGCTGAATTTATGGCATAGCAACAAGTATTCAATATCCCGTCAGGGATCAGGGTTTTGACACCAGGCCCAGAGATTGCACTTAAAGATTGCACAAGAGTTTAATCTTGAGGAACATAACAATCTGCCTTGTATCAGTTTGGGAGGTACTTTTTCTTCATGTCTATCCTCCCCGCCCAGGGAAAAGTAGGCATTCAATGCTAGAGAGAGTTAAGAAGTTCCTCAGAACAGAGGTCATTATGAATTTGTAGAGATGATTCCAAAAAATGCTTTATAAGAAATCAGCCCAACTCTTTGTCCTTTTTTTTGAAGCCTCGGAGGGTGGAACGGAGATATGAGTAAGGATGCCAAACAAGAAAAATGGTGCTCTCCCTTCACTCTTGAGTCTGGACCCCAAAAGGTTGTCCCCAAGAATCACAACCCTGACAGTTGCCTCCTGCTATTACAGCAGGTCAAAAAAAAAATACTTCTTTGCCTCACCACTGTCTGCACAAACAACAAAAGTTCTCTTAGGCAAAGGGGAAAACAAAATCTCTCCCAAGAACTTTAACCTGATACCAAGAGATTAACTTTCCCTGTGGAATACAAGTGCTTTTAGACTAAAACATACGAAGAACGGCTGCAGGACTTGGGTTTGGCTAGTCTAAAGAAAAGAAGAAACAGGGGAGACATGATAGCAGCATTCCAGTATTTGAGGAGCTGCCACAAAGAAGAGGGGGTCATGTTGTTCTCCAAAGCACCAGAGGGCACGACAAGAAACAATGGTTGGAAACTGAACAAAGAGAGAAGCAACCTGGAATTAAGGAGAAACTTCCTGACAGTGAGGACAATTAACCAGCTTGCCTCCAGAAATCGTGGGCCCTCCATCACTGGAGGTTTTTAAGAAGAGGCTAGACAGTCACTTGCCTGAGATGGTATGGGCTCTCCTGCTTGAGCAGGGGGCTGGACTAGAAGACCTCCAAGGTCCCTTCCAGCTCTATCCTATTCTCATCCTTAATACAAGAAATTGAGAAGCTGTACAGTTCTAATGATGGGCTATGTGAGTTTCCAGCCTCTGGCCTGTGAAGTGGTTTCATGTGGCCCGCGAAGCCATCCTGGGAACAGTGAGGGAACGGCCCCCTCTGCCTTGGCCCTGGCCCAGAGACCCTCAGATCTGTCCCACTCCTGCCCAGGCCCCCATAGGCACCCTTGATGCGAATGACGTAGAGCTGGCCACGCCCACCCAGCAGGCCATACGCACTCTAGCCACGCCCACCCAGTAGGCCACGCCCACCCAGGCCACACCCACCCGGCCCCCTGAGGGCAACCACAATGCTGATGCGGCCCTCAATGAAATTGAGTTTTACACCCCTGTACTAAAGTGTGCCCAATCGGGCAATGCTCTTTAAGAGGATTCTAAATAGATGTCCTCTATTACTGAATATAGAAGAATTTCAAGTCTGAACCTGATCTCAGCCATGAAGGCACTGGCCAGTTTACACAGTTCCCTAAATCCTAGGTTGTTTTAAGCCAGAATGGCTAGGCTCACACATTGCACTAAGCTATAGACCACGGTTTATAGGAGCCATGGTGACGCAGTGGTTAGAATGCAGTATTGCATGCTAATTTAGCTCACTGCCAGCAGTTCGATCCTGACTGGCTCAAGGTTGACTCAGCCTTCCCTCCTTCCGAGGTTGGTAAAATGAGGACCCAGATTGTTGAGGGGCAATACGCTGACTCTGTAAACTGCTTAGAAAGGGCTGTGAAGCACTGTGAAGCGGTATATAAGTACTATTGCTATTGCTATGGTTTACAAATCCCAATGGCTGGTTCTGCAGAAACAGAGAAGCATCTCGTTGTGCCGTGATGCGTATCTAGCCACTGAGGTGTGGAGCCATTCTTATTCTTGTTTCTCAACCAATCACAATATGAAGACAAAAAAGACTGACATACCTTACAAGGTAGCCATAAGGATAACAAAATAATGTGCATAGTGAATTTGCAGTGACTTTATTGGGACATTAATGGAAGGTCATCTATTTGACTCCCGTGGAATTTCGGAGCAGTTCTGTTTGCGGGCGTATTTGTTTGTCATTTTCTCCATCACCTCCAGCTGTTGGTTGGGTGAGATCATCTGGGGACTTGGAAAACGTGATGTCTCACAACTTATTTTTCCCCAATTTCATCTGAGCCAGATAATATTGTTGTCGGGAGGCCTGAATCACACTCTAACTTGATAATTGGATGGGCGAGTCCCGATCGATTCAAAAGCTTTGTTGACCATATGGAACATTGGGTGTATACCTGATCTGGACGCAGGGATTTAGTTTGGAAATAATCCCTTGATCCACAATTGTGAACAGATACTCTGGACCTCTTGATCCCCAAAGCATCCCAAAGGTATTTTTCCAAAGGGCAAGTAGACTTTTTTTCTTGGTTTTTTTTCAGAACTGACCAAACTTCTTGGATGAGAAGCAAAACATTTTCAAGGGGGGAAAAAAACCCCAAGTATGTCCAGTTGTCTTTTGGAAATGTACTTTTGGGACAGCCATGACCTGGGTGATTGAGAATTTCCATAGATATCTGGACCTCCTTGGCTTGGACTATCTTTTTCCAAGCTCATCTAGCCAAGCACAGGGCTTTCAAAGTGATCCACTTTTCCAGGTCAGCTTTCCTGGTGCCGCTAAGGATTCTGGGAGTGGATTATTAAAAAAACAAAAAAAAAAAACACCAGGAATTGAGTTAGTACAGAGAGCTACAGGGGTGACTTTAGCCCAATTCAGCATATCTTAAAAGGGTTTTTGGGTAGAGTTAAAAATGTGGGGACTCAAGATGATGGATCTATATAAAAAGTGGCGCGTAAAATTCAATAAACACGTGATAAATAATAAGTTTGCCTCCATCAGAGGTGGTGTCTTTCCCCATAATACTTTCAGGGTCAAAATATCTTACTCATCTCAACATCCTTAGTGAAGCATGACTAATTCTAGAGTCATTGCAAGCTTTTTATCTGGGGAAAAATTAAGAGTGATAGAAAAGAGAGGAAACATTTCTAATTAAGGTCAGAACTATTTCTGACCCTCGTAAAATCTGGTGGATGAAACACGGGCAAGTGTTACGCCACAACAAGAAGCCACAATTTGAAAGTTGGAAAAACATTTTCACCAAACCAGGAGCTTGTAATTTCCATTTTGATCAACAGGGAGCCCTTTAACTATCCTTCCTATCAATTTCCCAGGGACATGGATTGTGTTGGGAAACACCAGGTGACAGTCACAATACACATATTTCATCTGCCGTAAATTTTTGGTGTGTCAGAATGTGACAAGCAAGTGATAGTGTTCCACAAACATTTCCTAGGACACCCAGCGAAGGGGTTTTCCCTGCTTCTCTGCTCAAAAGAACAAAAAGTCATTAAAACAAATTTTAGGCCAAACCCAACATGATGTGCATTCAGTAGAGGGTTGTTTTTAATCTTTAATAATATCTGTTGTAACAAGGATAGAAGATCATCTATATGGCCACCCAACTTGCACACAGGGACTATAATAAATATCAATTAGTAGGCTTGGAAAGATAATGATTGTAAATTTTTCTCTCCTCCCTAGAAATAATTTAAGTTAATTATTTATGTCAGTATCTTCCCAGTGCAAACAAAACTGAATATCAGAAAAATCAAAAGAAACTTTAGTAGAAGTATTAATTCTTGAACTGAAATTACTTAATAGTGGGTTTGCGATTGTAAATATGTACTTTATTCATTGCATGAGGCAAGGGAACACATAGTCCATTTTCCCTCTTGACTCAATAAGTTGCCTCTTTTCACCTTGCAGGACTCTACCTCCCATTATCCCCAGCTATTTTAAACAGATGCAGTAAACTCCGATTGCCATAGAAAAATGACAGGCAATCACCATCTACATTTAGTGTTTAGTTTCTTTTCAAGTTTAGTCAACAATTTCTTCGTTCAGTGCTCTGGGAGGCTCTGTGATAGCCTTGCGAATTGATTGATTTCAACCTTCAATATCTGATAGGTCAAGTATAAGGTAAAGGAGAGGTTTTCATAAACTTCAGCAGCTAATGATCCAGATGATCACAGATTTCATGTTGATTGTATTACAGATAGGACTGGACTGGTTTCAAAATCGTTCTCTCTTTAGAGAGACAGAGGGAGGTGGAATTTCAGAGTATTAGTCCCTGTACGCTTCTCAAAATTCACTCTCAAGTTTAGGCTTCTGAAAAATAGCTTTGCTCCCCCTGATTCAGGAATTTATTGTCTCTCAAGAGATCCAGATAGTTAGGAGAGGTAGAGATTTCTAGGAGAATCTTTTCAAGCAACTCTTTGCAACCAGATCCCACAGAAATCTATTTGAATCTTAATATTCCAGGATCTCGGTTTCATCTAAGAAACAGATTAAACAGAATCCGAAACCATTTTAGGTTCATAGACAAGGTGTATCAGAAAGGGCTAGGACAATTAAGCTGACTTTGTAATAATGCCGCTTGGGGTGTGTGTGAAAGCCCTAATAAGCAGGCATATATACATAGAATGAAGGCTACTGCTAAGTTTGTAAGCCGTCCTGAGTCTTCGGAGAAGGGCGGGATATAAATGGAATTAAAATAAAAAATAAAAAATAAAATTTCATTCTACCCTCCAAATGTTGCAAATAATATTTAAATAATTCCATGGTCAGTTTTGCAAACACCATGTAACCTGCCTTCCCCTTTTTGGTTAACCCTAAACATTCTTTGCCGGCCATCCGCCTGCTTCATCTCTGCTGTGTCTTTTTCCACGAAGCAAATGGGCTTTCCCCAAAAGCTTCCACCAAATATGAGATTTTTGGACCATTTGATCGAGCAAAGAAGAGTTTAGCAAAATTCCCTCCTCCACCCCACCACACCATAACACACCTGTTGACATTCCACCACCACCCCTCCACCAGTCACAGAGTGGAAACCACAGGTCTGATCTAGCCTGCCGGTTCAGGCCATCTGGTTCACAGACTTCAGATAAGGGACAATCCCACCCCACGTCCACTTTTTCCCAGATCCTCTTTTGGGGGGGGGGGGAAACAATTAAAAGGCGAACTGCTCCAGGAGTTTCATTTTGTCTGATGTGGAAAGAGTGAACCAGCTCCTGAGTTTCTGTTCATGGAAAGAGAGGACCTAGGTCAGCTGGTTCAGGGAAGCTCTACATTCCCCCCACCCACCACCACCACCACCAGAATAGGGACCTACTGGGGCTGGTGCACTGGATAAACTACTCAGGACAGTCCTTATCAAGGTAGATGCAAAGGGCATCAAAGCTTGGGCGGTGGATCAAGGAAAAAAAAAAGTCTCCTGCATCAAGTTTTCCATAGCAACAGGTGTGTTTTCCCAGCCGCTCCCACTGATTCAAACAACCATTGGCAGGCAAAAAAAAAAAAAGCACAATATAAGATCTACACGGGTCATTTCTGGGAAAAACGTTTTGCTTGATCATAAAAAGTTTGACATCCTAAACGATTGCTTGAATATCTTAGGTTAGCATCCGGCTGGTGAGCAGGAACAAAGAGGAGGAAGAGGAACCTGGCAAAGATTAGCAGATGGGAAGTAGGCAGGAAGACTTTCCCATGGGCAGCCGACATGGGCTTTTCGGGTGAGGAAGCGCTCTTGGGTGCCCACCCATCTCGGATCCCTCTTGCAAAGGAGGCCAGCTGATGGCTTCAGCTTGCCAAGCAGTTCTGACTGCTGCTTCTTAAAAAGAAGGAAAGAGGTTCAAAAGCTTTGCGTTTCCGAACATCTTCACGTCTTCAACATCACCAAGACAATTCCTTCCACCAGAACATCACTAAGACCGCTGGGGAAGAAGCTTTCAGCGTTCCTTGTTTTTTTTAAAAAACGTTAACAGTTTTTAAACGGCCCAGGTCATTGAGTCTGGCCACGTATAAATGTAATGAACGGTTATTAAAAAGCGAAGGAGATCCTCCTCTGCTGCAGGCAAGCAACCGGATCACCTGTTTGGATCTTTCAGAGGAAAACAAACAGACAAACAAACCATGCAGTGCCCAACTCTGCTGAAGTTTGCACCACAGAGTCGCTTTTGGTGAGACGGGCAGCAAATAAGTAAATAAATAAAATACATGAAACATGCAGCTCCCTGAACTGAAATTAGCAAATGAGCCCAAGTGCCCTAGGCTCATACAATTTTTAAGTTACAAGTTGGCGTCACAAGGTGGACCACAAACTAGCCAAAGCATTTGGCAAGTGGTTCAAAATGTGTTTTGTGCAAACCACAGTACCTAAGGCAAGGGTCTCCAACTCCCCCCCGCGCCCAACCCCCGGGTCCATGGACTAGTACCAGGCCGCGGCATGCCAGCAACCGGTCCGCACAAACAAGGAAAGCCTCATTTGGGGGATGCAGGCAGCACACAAACCACACACCCTCCGGTCCATGGAAAAACCACCGGTCCCTGGTGCCCAAAAGGTTAGGGATCTCTGACCTAAGGCACCAAAGGATGGATCACACAGGTTTATCATAAAGCCTTGGGATGAGGGAAAGGTAAGACCTTTTTTGCAACTCTTGCCCATGTGTGCTTTGCTTTAACATAGTTTGTTCTCTAGGCCCCTAATTGGCTGAATGTGTGAACTATGCTAGACTGTAAATTGTGGCTTACAAAACACTGCACTCTAAACGTGAAATCAAACTGTTATGGGATGGCTTGAAAAGGAACTCAAGCTATAAAAACATGCAGCCTGCATGAACTATTAGGAAAATCGCCCCATATCCGAGAGATGGAGAGAGAAAGAGAAGGCCAGCATCAAACGGAAAGTGTCTCCGCATCGGTTACATTTGCTGATAATGTTCCCCCTTGACTTCGTGGGTCAGGCGTATCTTGGGAAGGGACGTCGAAGAATGATTCTCGCAACTCTGGGGCGCTTCGGATTCCTCCAGGAGGAACCCAGGGACGGCGCCCTCTCCTCATTTCTGGTTAAATATTTACACGACTCCTGAGCTACTCCGCAGAGGAATAATACCCTCTTCCTGCACCCACTTTTCGGGATCCTGGGAAGGGATTATTAAGTCATCAGTCGGGTCGGTTCAAGGAGAGGAACGCGAGAGTGCAATGGAGACGCAGTAGTCCAGACAGTGGAATGGAACGGAACGGAATAGAAAAGGAGCTGGAAGGGACCTTGGAGGTCTTCTAGTCCAACCCCGCGCTCCAGCAGGAGAACCTATACCTTCTCAGACAAGTAAATGTCTAGTCTCTTCTTAAAAATTTCCAGTGATGGAGCACCGACAATTTCCACTGTTCCATTGGTTAATTGTCCTCACTGTGTGGAAGTTGCTCCTTAATTCCAAGTTGCTTCTCTCTTTGGTCAGTTTCCAACCATTGTTTCTCGTCCTTCCCTCTGGTGCTTTGGAGAACAATTTGGCCCCCTCTTCTTTCTGGCAGGCCCTCAAATACTGGAACACTGCTGTCATGTCACCCTCATTTCTTCTTTTCTTTAGACTAGCCACACCCAAATCCTGCAGCCCTTCTTCACATTCATCGTAGATCTCCAAAAGGACGCGCTCGCCCTCCGGCCGCCTCCTTCTCTTTATTAATCGGAGGCAAGTCTTCTTGCCCAGTCCGTTTCCTCCCAGCCAGATGGCTGAAGGCTTCCCCCTCTCGGGGTGTGTGATTCCTCGGGTGATAAGCAGCCAACTCAGGTTGCAACCAAGCGCAGAGCTCCTCCAGAGTCCGTCCCGCGCCCCAAACCGGGCGACTCCCCAGCGTCCATCCGGACTTGCAGGGAGGCTGTCCGACCCTGGCGCAGAGAACCGGGAGGGGGGAAAGGGGCGGGAGGGAAGCACACGTCTCGGGACCAAGAGACCCTCCTGCCAAGCAAGATCTGCAATGTCCGGCGGGCTGGCGAGGGATTTCGAGCAGAGCCACTTCGCTGGTTTGGAGAAGCGCGCAGGGCAACATCTCCGCGCCACCTGAGCAGAAGTCAGGAGAAAGCTCCGCGCTGAATCTGAAGCCCCCACAGAGGAGTTTGCCCCCAGGCTTCCCCAGGACCAGCTCTCATCGCTGCGTCTCTGACAGCTGAAGGCCAATCAACCCCAGCCTCCCCCCCCAAAAAATAAAATAAAATAAAATAAAATCGGGAAAACGCGCCTGAGCTTTCGCTGGTGCTTCGAAACTCTCCACCCTTCCTCCAGCTTTCCTCCCTCCCACCTCGAAGTACGCGCCGGTACCTCGCCTTGTAACTTGAGGATCAGAGCGCCCTTTTCCCGGGAAGAGCCGTTTTCCCGGTAACGTTTTGGATCAAGCCCGCAGCAGAAAGAACTGTTCAATAAGCCGACGGCCTCTTCAGCCGTCCCCACCCATCTTTACTGATCGTCGGATGGACCGGCCGCAGATCGTTTGATGTTTCTTCTTCACGCGTTTCCAAAAGGGATGAAATGAACCAATGTCTACGGAGAGTCTCACGGTTGTCCCAACGGTGCTTTTTCCAAAAGGCAACTGGACTTTCCTGGAAGCGTCTTGGAACGAGAAGCAAAAACGTCTTCAAAGAAAAACACGAAAGTCCAGTTGCCTCTTGTAAAAGCACCTTGGGGGTGAAATGAAGCCCTCGCTTCCCATCTTGTTGGTTCTTCAAATAGCCTAAGAGCAGCTTTGGGACTCATCCAGCTCCTTAATCCTTGCAGAGTTCCCAAAGAAGCCGGAGACCCTTGATAAATAGTATTCCTCCAAACCAGCAACACACCTCGTGAGCTTTCTAAATTTACTCATGGGGTTGGGTAATCCTTCATCCTCACTGTTGCTATATAGCACGAATAACATAAGGATCTCTGAGCCAAGTGTGAATGTACTTAATAAAACATTCTTTCTTTAGGAGAACTGATAGAACGGCTGTGGTAATCCTGTGTCTATTGATTATGAACTCAATAGGAGTCTGGATAAGTTAGTTTACTTTGCAGGATCCACCAATGCAAGAATTGACTGAACACGAGTCTCTTGGTGTGAGGCATGAAGCTTATCAGCTGCCAGCATTTGAAGAGCTGATATACAACTTTGAGAAAATACCTAGCGCCTTCCAGCAACTGAATATATAATAATAATAAAAATGGATAGAAAGACTTGGGTTTCCCCAGTTTGTTAAACCAGGGTTTACTAAACTATGTCTTCACACAACTCACTGAACCAGAAACACACCATGTAGGTTTGCGTGAGATAAGGAGCCACAAAGCAGCCAATCCTATTTTAGCCTTGCACATTGGACACTCCTGTTTCCCACGCATTAAGAAGAAATGCTTGTCATGCTTTACAAAATAAATATATTATCTTTATTCTGGCTTTCGTGTGCTGTGAAATTAACCTTCTGTTTCTCAACACTGGTGTAGGGGGGAAACTGCATTCGTGCTGCAGCCAGACCCTTCAGTTATTATTTTTTTAACTTTGTAGCTGCCTGTAAAACATGCCAATATCTCCCTTATGCAGCTGCTTTACATGCTTTGAAGCAGGCGTTTATCTGAGGCAGTCCTGCAACACTGAAGTTCTTTGTCACATTCAGAGTTTACTTACTGGCAGCAGAGAAGACGCCTGTCTCAGGCTCTCATCATAAATAATAGCCCTTGGAATAGAAATGGCCAAATAGGTTTTGCAGCAGGCATCTAAGGAGGCCTATGTGTCCCCCAGCAAGGATTTCACAATGCCAAAGTCAGGATTGAAAGGAAGCTTTGCCAGGCCCCTGGCGATCTTCTGCCATTGTGTGCTCTGGGGAAGGGTCTGCTCTACGTGATTAACCCCCCCCCCCCCACCAGCAACCAGCCTAGGCAGGACAGGCAAACTTTTGGTAGCCAGAAACTACAATTAACATTTTTGAGAAGGTGAGAGGGGGCAAGGGGGGGGGGCTGCACTATAGACCAAACCTGAGAGTAAAAGGTCATGATGTAGCACAGGCTGGGAATTCTCCTTGGCTGCTTCTTCCCCGTAAGAGGAATGTTATAAATCTGTTTTTGGGGCGTACAGCACAATTTTTATGGTTGCTGTGTCTCAGAATGCTAGGAAACTGTCACTGGAGACATAATTCCAGGGGTTGAGAACAATGATCAAATACTACACTGGTCTACACTGTGGCCCCAAGCCACAATATACGGGTTAATACCTAGACCCACACAGGAAACACTTGGCTGAATTTTTAGTCCCTAAAGAACCAAAATATATACTTGAATGCCAGTAAGCTGGAAAGAAGCTCTTTGTAAAATCAAACACAACTAAGCCCAGACTGGCCTACACATGGCAGTACACAAAATAATCCCAGAAGCGATGCTCCTTCTAAAATGGGAATTAGTGATTTAAATTCCACTCTTCGATTCCAACAGCAACATCATTAAACCACCGTGCTTCCATACTGCAACAAAATACCTCAAATGAAAGATTCTCTCTTCCTTCTGTTATCCTTTGGTAGATACCAACAGAAATATTTGGTTATATATTCTCAGTTACAGTACAGTGATTAGGAAAAAGCAATACAGTAATTGGCAATCTCTATTCCATGCATCCTTTATTCCATTACAACCACTGTTGTTGCGTTCCGGCAACAAATACACAAACCATAATCAATTGCAATCTGTTTGTACAACAATCAAAGGCTTACAGTACATTTAAGGCCGTTCAGCTTGGGGACAAAACTTTAGGCCTTTTAGTGTAATGATTTTAAAAGTGTTTTGCATATTCTGTGCAATTCCAGTGTCAAAATGATAAATTTCCCCTAAACTAACCAACCAACCAACCAACAAAGAAAAAAAAATCAGTTTCAATGAGAGTTACACAAATTCATCAAAAACAAAATGTGCAATTTGTTAAGTTGTCCTGGAAATCTTATAAAACCTTTAATAGCAAAGCAAGACAGGGATAAAAACTTATAACAAAACATAATTCATATACAAACCAGAATTTGTTAAACTAGTCCTAAATTTTATAAATTGCCAGGAGTTATGCATTGAAGTAAACCCACTTATATACAGTATTTTTTAAAAAATCTTTAGAAGGAATGCAGGTCACGCAAGTAAACTGCCAAAGCCGGATCTTACTCAAGATTGAGAACATTATCTTAGGAAGGGGGTTAGTGAATTCGTACATTTCTTCCAGTTGCTTTTTTTTTAAAAAAAAAGAAGAATTCAAAGGTTTATCCATTTGGTTATTATAACTTTCCAAGTATTTCATTTTGTAAATTTGCAAAAAAAAAAAAAAGATTGAAATGTTGCTCGAGAATTGCCGCAGTGTACCGAGGACATTCTCCAGAATTTTTCATTCATTATTGTAGACAGGAAGGAAAAGTCACCAAAAACGCTCCCCTATGAAACACAACAAAAAATCACCACAAAATTCCTTTCCAGTTACAATAGCAGAGTTTAGAAATGGAAAATGCTCTAAGACTGAAGCCGTGGTCCAGATCCTTTGCATTCCAGATCATGGGAAGATTTTAAAAAGAGACAGAGAGAAAAAAAAAGAAAAAAAAAGAAAAGCCCTATACATATAGATATTTAAGACGAACTACCTGAAGGGCAGGGTAGGAAAATGGGGGAAATATTATACTGCACAAATAGTGTCCTCACGTTCATCCATTGTCCTTCTACATCTCCAGCTTTTCTAGTGTAAGGAACGTACAAAATATTGTGGGTTACAGTAGTGACCATGAGAATAGCTTCCTGATATATAAAAAAAAGGAGACAGTCAAGACTTGATTGGATCCTGCCCTATCAAAAGGGCTTTTCTTCATAGTATAAAGCTATGACAGTTAATCCAGTTAATGCATGTGCAAAAACAGGTAAATTCTTCTATTCACAGTTAAATGAGGTAAAAAAAAAAGAAAAGAAAAGAAAAAAAAATCAAGAAAAAAAATCAAGTACTGTAGGTGTCTTCAGGAATTAGGAAGTTCATGAGATATGAACTGTTTTAGTCGTTCGAGGTACTGTGCATATAGCTCTATGTCGTTGTGCCCAGCCCCTTCCACCCAAAGGGGTTCCACAGCCCGAGGGCACCGCTCATACATTGCCAAACCGTGGGAAAAATCTATGACTTCATCTTCGGTGCCGTGAATCACCAAGACGGGAGAGGTGACTTTTGAAATCTTGTCAATGCTGAGGAAATAAGCACAAAGTCAACAGGTTATTAAAGAGGATGCCACATTCAGCAATGCTCTTTTGTTTCTTCAAACTATCTTCAGGAATCTTAAGTATGCTAAAGGAGAAGGTCATCAACAACCCGGCCTAAATTACTAAAAAAAAAAAGAAAAAAAAGAAGCCATCCGTTCTATGGAGAGGGTTCAGTACAATAGATCAGAGGTCGCCAACTTTTTGAGCACCAGGGACCGGTTCCGTGGAGAGAGAGGTTTTTCTGCGGACAGCAGGGGGTGTGGTTTCATGTCCTGCCTGCATCCCGCTTTGCTTGTTTGCGCGGACCGGCTTCTGGCATGCCGCAGACCGGTGCCGGTCCACAGACCGGAGATTGGAGGACCCCTGCAATAGATGGCTCAGAAAAGCACTGGACATGTATCAAAGCATCATTCTCAAACAACTAGATCAGGGATCCCCCAAACCCTGGGCCACGGCTTGTTCAAAACTCGGCCGCGGGAGTGGAGAGCACGTGCAACACTTGCGCAAATGAAGCTGTGTGCGCGCACACCTGCCACTCACACACACACCCCTTTGTGGTGCTGGGATGGGCTGCCAAGCTGGAAAGGTTGGGGACTGCTGAATTAAGATGACAGCGCAGGCCAACTGGTTCTCTGGCGCTTGAGAACCTTTTTTGATATTTGTGCATCTCCCACTATTGAACTATTTCTCTCAGCATCCTTCTTCTCCCTTGGCTACACTTGTTACAGTCACTGGTGTCAATGCCCAGAATTCCCTTCTGCCTGAGGACACCCCCCCCCGCTTTCCATGCTTAGATGAAAAGACAACAAAAAATATATGTAGACTCAATTTTTTTTAAAAAGGAACTGGAAAATGTTATGTAAATGTTTGCACTTGGGGTCCTCCATAACTGATAGTGTCTTGATAAAGAACATTCCCCTAGAACAGGGGTCTTCAAATTTGGCCCTTTTATGACTTGTGGACTTCCAACTCCCAGAATTCCTCAGCCAGAATTCTGGGAGTTGAAGTTCACAAGTCATAAAAGGGCCAAGTTTGAAGAGCCCTGCCCTAGAAGCTGCCTTCAAGGAGTGAACAAAACTGTCCATGTAATACAATGAGATCTGTCTGGCATGTTTCAGGAGAAGATATTTTGCTTAATTGTAAAAAGGGGCATCGGAAATGTCTGGTTAGCATGGGGGAATAAAGCAGCAAGAACTAGCAGATAGGGTGGGAGGTAGGCAGAAAGAGGCTTTCTTATGGCAGTGAGATGGGTTTCTCCAATGAGAAACAGCTACTGGACACCAACGTATCTCTAATCTTCTTTCTTGCTGAAAAGAAGAATAGTCCTGAGAATCCAAAAGAGAGTGAGCTGAGCATGCTGGATGGCACCCGGGTCTGTCTGCGAAGTTCTATTTTCTACATAATTATAATTTTGATTTTCCCAGCTTGCCCAACGTTTGTACTACCCGTTCTATGAAAATGTTTAAAATGGCGTTTTCGAACCTGCCCACTTTTAAACACTTCTCACCAGAAAGGAACAATGCACAACCAGTTGGTGCTTACTTGCTAAGCGGCTTTACACATTTTTGCAGCAAGCAGACGCATTTCACAACCAAGTGGTCTAAATATCGCACTCTGCTCTAAGCTCTGGGCAATCACCCCAAAGATCAGAATTACTTCAAAGACCATGGCATTTAGCTATTTTCCCTCTAATGCTGCTCAGCTCCGCTGTATTGCTATTCTGTAGGAGAATAGAGACCCACCCACCCACCCCCTCAGATTATGATTACCGTTTTCACAATTTATAACGTACTTACAGGCTTTTTCTTTAAGGCTACATATGGAATTTAATTATTATTAATGAATGATGCTTCCCACAGATGCAATTCTGCACATACCTTGGAAAAGCATCAAAGCAATAGGTTTTTCTGGTGTCAGGGAAAGCTACCCTCAATCCAGACATCAAAGGTGAATGAAGGATTACAGCTGCACACTCGTACCGAGATGCCAGATCTACCGTGGGAACAGTTCCAATACTCTGTCCATACAGAATGATGTTTTCAGGACTGACACCATACCTGCAAGGAGAAAGCAAAGGAGATCAGATATGCACTGCGTTTTTTAAAAAGAGATAAAAAAAAACAAAACAATTTTTTAGATACAAGATTTTTTAGAAAAAAGACTTTTTTTGCAGATAGAAGATATACACTAGCACACTTGTCAAATCCCTGGGATGGTTTTGTACAATTCTGGGAATATATTATTGATATGGCTTTATAGCCTATAGCAGTGATGGCGAACCTTTCAGAGACCAAGTGCCCAAACTGCAACCCAAAACCCACTTACGTATCATCGGGTGCTGGGTGGGTGTGGCCAATTTTGCGGGTATGGCCTATTGGGTGGGCATGGCTGCAGTGGTAATGGCAGACTGGGTGGGACTAAAAAGTTCAAGCAATCAATTCCAACTTTGCGAGAACTTTTTTTTTTCCTGCGAGAAGTTGAAATTGATTGATTGAACCTTTTTTTTTGTTTTGCACACGGTGGCGGAGGCCTAAAGCGAAAAGGTTTTATAAAACCGAGCTGAAGGACTAGGACTGGGTCGATGGCACGCGTGCCCAGAGAGAGGGCTCTGAGTGCCACCTGTGGCACCCATGCCATAGGTTCGCCACCATGGGCCTATAGGTAACACATGAATTACACTTGGGGTATGATAATAGAAAATATATGAGGAAAGTCAAAAAGCAAAATTTATCAACCAAGTTATCATTTTGGCCTTAATTCTATAAATCTGGATAGTAACCACCACTATACTTCTCTGTCAGAGAAATATGTTTCACGTCTTGCCACATTCCTAGCGTTTAATAAATTTTCTAAATAAATACTTTATGTTTCAGCTAAACATCAAGAGATCAGATAGCCAATGCCAAGGTCCTCATTCAGGAAGATAATGTTCAGTGAGAGATGGGGCAAAGAAGGGAAGCCAGAAAATGTGAATGAAAGAGGCTGGCAATTAATTATTATAAATTATCTGAGTTCTTTACAAAGACATTATGTGGGTCTAAATGATAATTTATTTCTGCCTCAGTTTCCATGCTTGTAAAGTTGGAAAACCTGCTTATTTTAAACGGTTGGTATGAAGACAGCACTGCATTCATCGTAAAGCGTATATGATTATGGCATGATTGATTTTGGCATATGCATAGATAATGATGAAGACATAGATATATTTAAAGCATTACTCAAACCTATTTGTCCTACGGTATATAAGTTTTAGGCTCTTATCAAGTCCCTAGTAGTCCAGCTTTAGAGAGCCCAATACATTTTAAAGAAGAGTTGTGGACTCACTCTTAAAAATATTTTCTTTGAAGGAAAAAGGGAGGGGGGAAATGTCTCTAAGAAAACAGAAAAATCTATGTGACTTTATGGAACATTCAGAATAAAATTTATGAACAAGCTTCTCCCGTACAGTTCATCTCTTCGAAAAATCCCTAAAACTACAGGATGTCAAATGCATGTTTGCAGGACGGGAGCAGAAAAGATGGGCACAGTGGAAAGATACAGGGTTGAAAAGGTAAAAGTTTAGTACGTTTTGGGACTGGCTGACAGTGTACTTGCATTCTGAAATAAAAACACAAGTGTCCACACAGACAAACCCAAAGTACACCAGAAATGACAGGTCCAGCTTTTCCCAAACCAATTGTGAGGTGAGTTTAAGAACACAATGGCGTTGCTTTAAAAAAAAACAAGGTGTGAAAGAAGAGGAGAGTCAGATTTGCAACAAATTTTATTTATAAGCTGTAAACAAGTAGCCACACTGCTTATGGGTGCCAATTTGTTATTTATTTATTTATAGAAATACTTATGTACCTTTCTGATACACAAAAAATGCCAGGAAAAGATTTCATTTTTTTTCTCTTTTCCAGTTCAGGATCAGATAAACCAGCACCCAACTCTAATAATTCTCTAATAATCAGCCTTTTGTGTTTTTCGGGGGGGGGGAGGAATGGGGGTAGTTGCAAAGATAGAAAATATAGCTCTTAAGCTAGAGAAGGTACCAGAATGGTGCTTCAACAGCAGCGACAGCACTGCGTTGATGTTTCCTTACAATAGAGGTCTTCAAACGTGGCCCTTTTATGACTTCTGGACTTCAGTTCCCAGAATTCCTCAGCCAGGCACGAGTGCCTGGCTGGAGAATTCTGGGAGTTGAAGTCCAGAAGTCATAAAAGGGCCACGTTGGAAGACCCCTGCCTTACAAGCTATTATTCCTTCAAAAGAAGATCCTTCTCCTACAATATTGGGACGTTATTTTCTAACTTACAGAAATACTGTGAGAATATGAAATCCTTAAAAAAGTTTTTCACCCACCAAACTGTACCAAAGCCAAATCACATTCCTGTTCCCGTTACCACCACCACCCCTTTTCTGAATGGCAGACAAACTAGGATTTTCACAACAAACCGTCTTTTTTAATTCCAGAAAAGTTCCAAAAACTCTCTGGAACTTGCTATCTGCCCTTCTGCAGACACGCCGTTATCTTCCCCCACCCCACCCCTAATCTGGAACCATCAGTATGAGAACAAGTACTACCCTTGCTTTCCCAATATAGTACTTTGTGCAAACTGTTACTCAAAGCTAGTTGCCTCTTACTCTCTGAATTCCCAAGTTATTTTTCGATAGAAAAGGGTGGAGAGGGCTAAATGCAACTGCTACATCATCTTATACCAACTGCTAACATTTGGTGCCTGGTACTGCTGGATTTCTTCAGCGTAAGAAAATTCTTTGCAAAGCATAGCGTAAAATTTTGCAACGTGTAAGATTAAACATAAAAGCCTGGCTTTTCGAGTTACAACTATAAACGCTTGCACAGTGCGGTTTTTACCACTCTGGTTCGTTTAGGAAGACTAACGTTTGTACTGTGTGTAAATTTAACTAGTTGCATTTAATTGAAGATGTCCTTCGAGAAGCAAAGGGAGTATTAGAAATCTAAAAGGCTGTTAATCACAGGTAGGAAGCATTTGCTAGCCACTTAAGGATTCCCTTCACTGACCAAACTATTAATAATTCAGAAGAAAGCTACATTTCTTTACGGTGTTTTGCTTTGTTTTTTAATTGGAGCGATATACAATATCTGTTCAAACTCAAACTCTGGGAAACAATTCTGCAATAGATACTCATCAGAGGAAGTTCTCCCCAGGTTTTCTGGAACAGGATACAAGCTTTTTCCCCCCTTCAATCTGAATACTTTACAGCAGGGGTGTCAAACTCAATTTCATTGAGGGCCGCATCAGCATTGCGGTTGCGCTTAGGGGGCCGCGTGGGTATGGCCAGGGTGGGCGTGGCCTACTGGGTGGGTGTGGCCAGCTCTGCATCATTTGCATCAAGGGTGACTATGGGGGCCTGGGCAGGAGTGGGACAGATCTGGGGGTCTCTGGCAGGAGGAGGGTCTCTGGGCCAGGGCCAAGGCAGTGGGGGCCCTTCCCTCACTGTTTCCAGGATGGCTTTGTGGGCCGCATGAAACCACTTCGTGGGCCGGATCCGGCCCCCGGGCCTTGTGTTTGACATGTCTGCTTTACAGGCATCTATATTAACAGGAAGTTGAGTAAAAATGGCTCCAGGAAATCAGACTTTTTTTAAAAAAACAACAACTATATAACAAATAGTGCTGTTTTGGAGTGAGACCCAAACCCATCTTCATCTAGGCAAATTCACTTAGTGACTTTGGATAAGTTATTCTCTCCGTGATATCTACCTCAAAGGCTCTTTTTCGGAGATAAAATGGAGACACCCATGTAAGCTTCCTAGAGCATAGTGGGATGTAGACCTAACATGTGATGACTGTGGTGCTTATGCAACGAATATACACATAACAAGCAATAAGGATTTTTAAGCCAGTGTTGCTGAATAATTCATAGAGTAGATTCTTGCACTGTATAAAAGTTCCCCCCCCCCCCGTTATGGATTAGTGTGTGTGCAAAACCACTTTTATAAACTTGTATGGTTTATAAAACATAGTGAACAGCTTAAAACGCTTTTCAGATTGTGGATTATTGAATAAAACCTGCCAAAATAACCTTGATGCAGCTGGAGGTATAAAAGCCAGACATCCTTTAACCCACAGGTTTATATCAGAAAGTTGGTTACTGACTTGTAGGAAAATTATGCTTAAGTTACAGATGTTTTTTGAAACCCAGAATCTATCATATGACACATACTAAAGAATTAATATTTTCACTTAAAAGCAAAAAAAAAAAATTAAAAGAGATCACATTAGCAAAACAAAGTTTTAAAAGTATGGCTGACTCAATGTACTTTTTGCCTCACACAGCGAATCTGGAAACTAGGATCTTGACTTGAATTACTCTACAAAAGGCTGGACACAAATCTAACCCATTAAATAAAAGCTTGACCATAAGAAAGTTTAAAGACAACTGACTTAATCACACTAGGAATTATTTATTTCAGGACAGTTGAGTTATATCACGGCTCCACATATCATCTAAATCACGGGTGTGAAACTCAATCGTGTCACGTGACATATCATGATGTATTGCAACTTTTTTGCCTTTGCGGAGTTGATGGATCCAGTCTGTGGGCCGCCAGTTTGACACCCCTGATCTAAGTCCAATTGGGAAATAAAGCAATGGTTGAGTGCAGGGTAGGCATAAAACAAACCCTCTCTTGCAACATTGCTCTGATTCTCTATTTTGCTTTTTTAGAAAGTCTATTGAGGAAGAAAGAAATTAATCCTTCTCAGCTCCAAGCCTGATCAGACCTTTGAACAATTACTTTTTCTCTGTTATCAGTACTGAATATTACTTAGCAATTAAAACAGAAAGCTCTGCTCAGCAAAAATTATGCCACCTCGTTTACCGGTTGAGCTCCGGATGGCTCCCGACCTTCGCTCCTTCTGACGTGATCTAAAAACCTATTTGTTTGAACAAGCCGGCCTGGTCTGATGGGTTTGGGTTTTAATTCTTGTTTTTAAGTAATTTATTTATTGTATATGGGCACTATGGTTTAATCTGTTTTTAATTTTGGTATTTTGGTATTTATTGCCCTGTTCAACGCCCTGAGTCCTTCGGGAGAAGGGCGGTATACAAATTAAATAAAAATAAATTATATCTCAGTTCTCTGACTGAATATACTCAGTACTTTTATTAAATAGGACTACGATTAATAACCTGTGATTAATTATTCTATGGTGAGCTCACAGTGCGTACCTTTCTGATGTGGAAAAAGTAAACTTATCCAATACTGCACAAAGAATAAAACATTAAGAGCTAAATATGTGTGAATTGATCACAGTTGGAGTCAACATGTTCCAAGCAGATTTAGATACTTCCTCTTACTTAGGTTACAGAAATTACAAACATACAGAAACGTAAAACGAAAGGAACTCGCTTTCTCATCAGGATAAAGGTATCTGTATGAAGGAGGGGTTGGGGGAAAAAAATCACACCTCAACTTCCTTATGATGTGATTGAGTTTTGGTGTCTGATTTCAACATTTGTCTGAAATAGTATAGGATTTCCTGTTTGAGCAGGGATTGGACTAGAATACCTCCAAGATCCCTTCTGACTCTTTTATTGTAATTCATTTCAAAATAGGAGACAGTAAAAACAAAACATCTTTGAGTTGAGCTCAACTCCAGCTGACTGCATGAATGGCAACAATACTAACTAGATCTAGATCTCACCTATATACTCCAAACTGTGAGATTACTATTCTTAGAGCATAGGCTGTATCCTATGGGCATAAGTACTCAACACAGGTGGTCCTCAACTTACAACCATTTGTTTAGAGAAAGTTATAATAGAACTGAAAAGAATGACTTATAGCAGATCTTCATGCTTATAGCTGATGCAGCATCCTGTAAAATTTGGATGCTTGGAAACCATATTTATGGTGCTTGCAATGTGCCAGAGGTCATGTGTTTAGCATATGCAACCTGCCCACCCGGCTTTAGTCAAGCAAAGTCAATGGAGGAAGTCAGATTTACTTAACGGCCGTGGCAAAAAAAGGTCATAAAACTGGGGGAGACTCATTTAACCAGTCTTGCTTAGCAACAGAAATTCCAGTCCTAATTGTGGTTGTAAGTTGAGGACTACCTGTAATGCCTTCTATTTCTCATTTATATTCAGGTAACCTGAATATAATTTTCATTCCCTCTTCATTGAGAGCAGGAGTAATAGATTGAGAAGCTGGAAGAAAATATAAAAGACTTCAACCTCAAAGTTGATTGATCTTATTGGCCAGTATGAACCTGAACAATCTCCTAACTTTTGTATTCAAGACTGCAGATATTCAATATTAATTTCAAGCCAGACACTAAACTGATATACTCTAATTAAAATTGCTAAACCCAAAGCATGTTTGCTATGTATCTTCTTTATACCAGCAACAACCTGCCAAAGATTAAAGTATGCTGCTTCAATTTCCAGACTTCCATTTCCAGAATTCTCAGGTAACGTGATCTTTCACAAAGCCAAAGCCCTAAACAACAACGCTACCCTATAAAATTTCCTGATTATTACTGGTTGTGAAAAAGAACTTTTGAGCCTATTAAAATCTAGCTTGGTGAGTGAAGGATTTTTATGTGACTGCCCTTACCTACCTAGGTTAAGCATCCTAACATAATAGGTTTGATACTACCTAGTTAGCACAATGCAACCATAGCTTTATTTTGACTTGTTACAATTATATTGTTGTGTTGTCTAAGAATGCAAAAAATCAAATCTCACAGCGAGTGTTGAATTACAAAACATCACTATTGCTATCTTTTCTGTTACCTGACAATTAAGGCTTAGGCATCCCTGCTAGCAACCTCCCATTTTCAGTTTAATCAAAAGACACTCAAGAGAGACTGTACTTTCACATCAAATAATCAGCTGCTTAAGAAAGATTGGTTTGCAGAACTGGCAGGACTAAGGTTTCTGTTTAAGAAACACAAAGGTCTCTTATCTGGGATTGCAACAAAGTCAGCATTGCAAACAAGCAGCAGGAATAATACAGCAGTCCACCCAGCTGTATCAAGACAACTTTGTACTCATTATGCTACAAACAAGATAGCATCTCAAAGAGGTGATTAAAACTACCACCTGCCACCATTTCCTCAGGCATTTTTGCTCATCTTGCATTTACCTTGTTCTTAAGGCCTGCCAAGCTGCATCAATGTCTGCATAAAGGTTTTTTTCCGATGGTTTACCAGTGCTGACTCCATAACCCGAGTAATCATAAGAGAAGACATTGCAGTTGATGCGGGAGCCGAGGCCAATATAGAAGCTGCACATTTGGCCCAGGTCGACAGCGTTGCCGTGAGAGAAAAGCAGGGTATACCGGCTAGAAGGAGCACAGCGAACAAACATGCATCCCAGCCGGTTATCCCTGGCTGTGCGCGAAAAGAAGACTTCAACAGCATCCAGTTCTCGTTGGGAATACTGCCAGTCAGCCCGTTCAGTCAAATGTAGGCTACAACTGCTGGTTGGTGTCCCCACCGTAGCAGCGCTTTCTTGCTGTTCTAGTTGCATCACAGTGTAAGTGGGTTCCGGGGGTAAAAACGCCAGTTTGGCCGCTATGCGACTGGGGCAAGGTGGGCAGCAGAAGAGCCAGCATAGCTCGCCTAGAGAGAAACCGTTCATTCTGGGGCCTTGTTCTGGCATCAGAGATGCTTGATGGGAAACCACACCACGAAGAGACGGAAAAAGGATTCAGAGACGATCCCGGAGGAAACGTTTTCACTTCAAGTGCCCCAGATCGGAGGCGACCTGTTTCATCAAGGCTCAGAATTATTCTAAAAACTCACACCCATAAGAGGTCCATGGCTTCTAGGAACACCTGAATGGATGCCAAGGAACGAATTCCATCCTCAATTTTTCCTCTTGAAAAGTCTCCCCAAAAGACCCAACTAGAATGGCTGCCGTGCGCAATTTCTAGCAGCTGGATAATTCAGACTCTCTCTCTCTCTCTCTCTCTCTTTTTTTAAAATCCACCGTGAAGCCTTCTCTTCCGAACTGTCACCTACCCCAGATACCTAAACCTGGCATGATCTCTACATAAGACTCCCACTAAACCCACATGGAAGATGGCCCAGCTCCCTCCTGGCTCACGCAGAGAGCCACTCCAATCTCTTATAAGGGGCTACGTTTTGTTAAAATAGGAAATCCTGGCAGCCCCTATTCAAGAGTTTATCCCCTTCCCCAACCAACGAAGCCCCTCTCAAAAGACCCCCAAGCCTCTCCCTCCAATACCCACTTCCTCGCCCTCCGCTCCCTTTAATCCCCGAGGGCTTCTGACGCTTGGGACGCCCACCTGCCTCGGCTGGAGCCCCCTCCCAGCTTTACTACCCCCCACACCCACACCCAGGCAGCCCTACGAACTGAAGCCCCCCCCCCCCTTGCCAATATGACCGCCCCCTAGGCCAGCCTGAGAGGCCTTCTTCACGTCCAAGGCGGCCTGGAGGAAAGGGGCCTCCAAGGGACGGAGCGAGGCGGCGGCGGCGGCGGCCTCGAGAGAAAACCAGGCCGGGACAGTCAGACGGCGCCTTCTCTTCCTTCTCCCGCGAGGGATGGAGAGCGGGTCCCTCGCTTTCCAGGCGCGACCCAGAGGGAAGCGGGAAGGAGCGAGCCCGGCGGGTCGGAGCAAGGCCGGGCCTTCCTTTCGTCCTCGTCTTTTCCCCCTGGCTACCTTTCCCTCCTCCCCGTCGAGTCGAGGGTTCACTTCCGGGTCACTGCCCGCCCCGTTCCCACGGCTCTGCCGCGAAAGAGGAGCGCTTTACCCTGAGAGGAAGAAGAGAGAGAGGGCGGGGGGGGGAGAAGACCAACCAACCAATCAGAAGAGCGGCTGGAGATATTATTATTTTTTTCCCCACTCGCTCTCAGGCTCCCTCCTTATGCGCCTGCGCGTTCTCCACCGCTTTTGGTCCCGTCTCCGTAATGAACCATAGAGTCACCTCGCCACTTCTTACTGCCCCCTGGGTAGGCGCATCTGAAACTGCTGCTGCTTCAAGAATAATCCCGCCCTAACTTCAGCTGGCACGTGCAGGCGCGGGGAGCTTTAGTTGGTCCTGTTCAGACGACCTCGGCTTGATCCGGGTCTAAAGTTGCTCTCTATGCAGACTGGCATAAGAGAAGTCCCCCATTTTGTCCAAGGGGGGGGGAAGGAGAGGGCGGATGGCTTCTGAGTAGAACTCTTTGACGTGGAATTACAAAAGCTTTTTTTCCAATGGATTCTTCTTAAGCAAAATTTGCACTGTCTGCAACTTTACGTGTACTTCTGAGGATGTCAGCACGTCATTCTTTTTGTAATATTTGAAATTTTATTTTTAAAAATAAAATTTTTCAGGGAAGAGAGGAAAACAAAACAGCAACAACAAAAATGCCTAAATTCTACTGGCTCTCCTCCCATTTTTTTTATTTTTTATTTTTTTTTAATTGAAAAGTTTTATCATACATTTTATCTTTAACAATCCCCCCTACCCCTCCCCTATCCCTCCCTCCCTACCCCTCCCCCCCCTCCCCTCCCCCCCACTTCCCAGAGCTAAGTACAAGGTATAAAAAACCAAAAAAAACAATCATAAACATCCATATGCTAACAACCATAAACTCTAAAATCTATCTCTCTCTAGCTCATATAGGATAACTACAAACACTATTAATATAAGATATATAAAAAAGAGGAAAAAAAGGAGAAAAGAAAGGAAGACTTATTCAAATGCTACATGAAACTTCTTAGTCCCATATTTGTTCTGGATATACTCAATCCATTTTCTCCACTCCATAACATAACGTTCTTGCGAGTGATCTTTCAAATAAGCCGAGATCTTTGCCATCTCTGCCAGGTCAGAAACCTTTAAAGTCCATTCTTCTCCTCCCATTTTTGACTGCCACTAGTGATTAAGGGACGTGGTGGCTCAGTGGGTTAGGATGCTGAGCCTGTCAATCAGATGGTCGGCAGTTTGGCGGGTCAAATCCTGAGTGCCGCGTAACAGAGGGAGCGCCTGTTACTTGTCCCAGCTTCTGCCAACCTAGCAGTTCGAAAGCATGTAAAAAATGCAAGTAGAAAAATAGGGACCACTACGGTGGGAAGGTAACAGCGTTCTGTGCGCCTTTGGCGTCTAGTCATGCTGGCCACATGACCACGGAGACATCCTCAGACAAGCACTGGCTCTGGTTCACACATATACCAACCAAACAATGGTTAATATTAACTCCACGTGGATTGCTCTTCTCCTATTTTATGGGGCAACTGTTAGAAAGGAGCCTCCAAATCCCAAATCATGCTTCCAAGCCAGTGCACACACAGCCTTCTTTAACAGGATTTATTGAGATGAAGGAGGTAGAATTTCAATCATTTTTAGTAACAGATTATTTCCAGTTTAGAACCAATTCATTCCTCAGCACATGAGGAGACTTTCTCAATTTCTTTGAAATGGCTCCTATGAACTGACCAGTACAATTTCCATCACTGCCTCTGGGGCACAAAATCATCCAGATTTGTTCTGAGAGGGGAAAAAGTCAGCAATTTTTTTTTTTTGCCATCTGTTATAAAGATGTTGCGATTGGCGATCTAATGCTGGCAATCCTTTTGCCCATAAAACAAACTCAAAATTCCAGGTGATCCCACTCAACTCATGAAGGGATCAACACAGAGAGCAGAGATGGTTATTGTCATATGTTTGGGGCAGGGAAAGTGGTTTCCTCTGAACAATGGGACTTTTAGCAAACATATTCAGAAAGAGAATTATCTGTGAAACAAAGATTAAGATCTCTGATTAACAAAGAGCCGTGGGGGCACAATGGTTAGAATACAGTAAGGCAGACTAAATCTAACCACAACCAGGAGTTCAATCCTGACTGGCTCAAGGTTGATTCAGCCTTCCATCCTTCCGAGGTTGGTAAAATGAGGACTCATATGCTGTTGACTCTGTAAATCGCTTGGAGAGGGTTGTAAAGCACTATAAAGCAGTATATAAATACAAGTCCTATTGCTATTGTTATGAAAGGTTCTGGAACAAAGGGAAATTGTTGAGTCTAATTGTTGCTTTCTTGCTTTTTGTGATTGGCTTTTGCACCAGGCAAATCTCATGCAGGCGTGAGAATCATGTACGTACATGGATGGGATGTACTGAAGGAGGGAATAAGGAATGATTGATGTCTTCCTTAAGATGTAATGGCTCTGTTGTCTGATTTTCATTGGGTAACAAAGTTTATAAAGCAATGTTACTCATTTTTCAAGGTGTAGCACTTCTGGATATGACTCTGCCAGCATTGCAGATTGTTTGCCACTCAGCTGCTTTTAATTTGATCAATTAAAGTGCTGCTTGACCAAGAAGTCTCTGCTTGGTTTATCTGATTAGATCGATATGATATCTCAAGTTCACGTAAGGGGCTGGAACCTTAGTTATTAACTGGGAAGTCCTTTTTTCAGGTTATCCAGAAACCACTTCCCAGGATTCAATACATTTTATTCCCTAATCTGCATGTTCAGCATTGCAGCTCAAATTTGCTTGCAAGTTGGTTGGACTGGGGTGGAGTATGGTAGATCACATTAGTTTGATTTTTATATCCTGCAAGTCTGAATCCATTTACTCAAGGTTACTGCTATTTCAAGAACACAACGCAGTTGTAAGGATATTACTAATGAAACCCCAGTGCTTCTTTTATAGATGATAGTGTCATAATTCTCAACACACTTCCCCCCCTATGAGTAGATGATGGCTTTCCTTGTTCTGTTCTTTCACTGGAGACCTTGAAATGGAAATACTGCAAATTTCTTATAGAGTAAGGAAGGATGTTATGCTGTCATTTTTTACTCCACCTGGAAATTGGATGTATTGCAGGCACCAAAACCACCATTCTTAGAAGAAGAATCGACGCACCAAAATTAGGCAAGCCAATCAGCTAAGCCAACAGTGTGCTAAGAAGAGCTTTGGTTGATATCACAATATAAGGAAATTACTCAGCCTGATTCTGCAAGTTTTTATTATTTTAAAAAATAAAGTTCTGTTGGTCTCCCACATCCTGACAAAGAGTTTTGTCCGTAGGGTAGGGCTTGTACAGGAGAGACAGTCCATGGAGTAGTTCCTTTGGTTCATGCCAAGAAAAACGTGAATGCAAAGAAATATCAGTAAATTGCAGTTTTAGATTGCCAGTTTTACTTCTGCAACCACCCTGATCCCATTAGGATTACTCTGTCTTGCTGCTAACATCAGCATTTAAGGAAAAAGAGGTTATGGGAGCAAATACAAAAAAAGGGGGGTTGTGTTTTTTTTTTAACCCCACCCATCCTTTTCCCAGTGGAAGAATTTCCTTTGAACGATTCCGTAAGCCTCGGGGTGAGTTTCCTGCCATTTCCTCCCTTATTGTTTTCTTAAACTTATCCTGCAGTTGCTCATGATTATTCTGTCCCATCATCAGCTCAAGAGCTTCTATTCATATATCAACTCTTGAATGAATAACCACTGCCTTGTTGGAAATATCAACACTAGAACTTCCTCTCTCTCTCTCTCTCTCTCTTCTAGAAATTTGAGAGCAAGTTCTCTGGTCAACATACAGATACATCTCAAGGCTATAGGCTAGACTGAAAACTTGAAAATAATATTCTGAAAGAGAGAGAGAGATTCAGATGGATGGATGGTCAAAGCAGGTGGTAGCGCCTATGCAACCATGATTGACCCTGTAAATATAATCAGGATTAAACCTAGTTAATATTGTAAGGCCCTTGGTGCTCTCTGAGCTTGGCTGTTTTCTTGCAGACGTTTCTTTACCCAACTAAGTAATATCATTAGTGCTGGAAAGGACTGAGGTTTACTCTCTGTTTATATATCAGTATAGTGGCTTGTCTGTCAGTCCCATACAATATTTGTCCCAATACTCATATGGAGACAATCAGAAAATATCAAGGCTGGAATAAGGGAAGAACAATCCACTCTGTATTGTTGGCAAGAAATATCAACAACCATGGCAATACAGTTATTATGAACTGAGAATTGAGAACTTCATCTTTATCTCTAAGCAGAATGAGTGAAGAATAGGTAGCATTTTTTTAGTTATTGCTATAATTTTAATAGGGACACGGTGGCTCAGTGGGTTAGGATGCTGAGCTTGTCAATCAGAAGGTCGGCAGTTTGGCGGGTCAAATCCTGAGTGCCGCGTAACAGAGTGAGCGCCTGTTACTCATCCCAGCTTCTGCCAACCTAGCAGTTCGAAAGCATGTAAAAATGCAAGTAGAAAAATAGGGACCACTACGGTGGGAAGGTAACAGCGTTCCGTGCGCCTTTGACGTCTAGTCATGCCGGCCACATGACCATGGAGATGTCCTCAGACAAGCGCTGGCTCTTCGGCTTTGAAACGGAGATGAGCACCGGCCCCTAGAGTTGGAAACGACTAGCACACATGTGCGGGGGTACCTTTACCTTTACCTATAATTTTAATAAAAAATGCTTGACAGAGTATAGATACTGGCCTGGTTCATATAACACTCTAAGTAATGTTTCACAGAGTTGGGAAGCGTATAGATTTAAAAAATTACTATTGTTTGGTGTAAAACTAGGAAATGGTGGGTTATTTGCTAATCATGGACAAAGCAGGGCAGGCTTGGGATAATGTGTGAGCTAGTCAAGGGACAAATTCACTTTTATTCTACTGTTGGTTGAATGTGCATAAAACACTAAGCCATAAACCGTACTCTAAGCCCAAAACCATACTGTAGCCCAAATGGATGATTCAGAGTGCTTACTACATTGTGTGAACCCTTTTAATTTCGTTGTCGGAAAATGTTGCAAATATTTTTTAGCAATTATTTTATGGTACATCATTCTGGAAACAAAATTGTGGGGAACACAATTATAGTCACATCTGTAAGATTGTAAGAGTGGTAAAATCAATTTAGCTTGTTTTAAAATGAAACAGATTTGTTCTGGGAAAAGACAAAAATTAAGCAAAATGTAAATACTGTATTCTTTCAGACCTGGAAAATTATTCCCACAAATCTGAAGGTATAGCAATGTTTCTGTTAAATTGTAAGCACATCCTCATTTCACAAAGGCAATTCTGGAGTTTTATCTTCTGAAAACAAAATTGTGGGGAATAGAACATTTACCGTAAAATCCATATGTGTCATAAAATATGGTGATAAAAGTCTTCATCAATGGTATAATCAATTTAGCTTGCTTTAAAATAAAACAGATTTCTCTTTCTCTTTTTTTTCTGTACACAGAGCATGCCATTACTGGTTTAACTTTTTTTTGGTAATATTATGAATCTTGATAGTACATTATTTCAATACAGATATCAGTGCAGTAATACTGAAAATATTTTTTTTCCTGTTTCTTCTGGTGGAAGGTAAAATTGGGCAAAATGCAAATATTATTTCAGAACTGCGGAAATAATTCATATGAATTTACAGATACAGCACAGCAATTTTTTAAAACAAACTGCATGTGCATCCTTATTTCGCAAAGGCAACTGCCCAATTTTTCTACAATAAATTATAAAAATAAGTGTAGCAACTGGAGGAGAAGAGGAAGCTTGAGGACAGTTTGATTCAGCAGAACCAGAATACAAAACGAAAGAACCTTTAGCTTGAGAAATTTCCTGGCCAAAACCAACTATAAATCATAATTTTTTACTTATTCAGTATTTGGGAAGTGACCATATCCATGTTGCTTTAATTATTGTGTTACTGTGCCTTTTCTATGAGGCAGTAACCGTGTTTCAGAAATTCCCGCCCAGATGTATTGTACTCTTTCAACTCAAATACGTATGCAGTGATTTTGTAAACTGTTTTTAAAAAAATATCTTCTTGCCAATCCCATTTTTCGTCAGTTCGTGCTTTTCCAACCTTTTCATTGACCAATATCCATGATTTGAGTGACCCAGTGGACGCCTACAAAAGGAAATTAAAAATCTCATCAAAGAATCAGCATCCTAACTATATTTCTTTCAAGGGATTTTATTTTATTTTTATTTTTGGTCCATTGTATTGACACTTAAAAGTTCAGAAACTGCACGCAGGGTTTATAGGGGTTTTAGTAACATGAAATATCCATCTCTAAATGTGTTTTTTTTTCCTTAGGATGCCTTCAGATGTGGAATTTATTATGCAATTCTGTTTTCTCATAGAATTTTATCAAAGGTACAAATGATAACATCTGTATTTATCTAGTAGTTCCTCTACTACTTCTTCTGCCTCTATCTTACTACTGCTTAAAGCACCCTGCTCCATTAAACTGTGTCATCTGTTGGGAACAGAAAACAAACTGGGGTATGCTCAATTTTGGAAGGCAAATCATACCCCGCCGGATGAAGTTATAATTAGGAGAATACTTGATTGTGCAGAAGCAGACACATTGACCAAGAAGTTGAAGGGTAAAGAAGAGACACCAGCATTTCTATCATGGAATAAATGGTATATTTGGATGGATAAAAGATTAAAGAAATGAGGGTGGCTTGGAGGTTGGTCAAAAATGAAGTGATATATTCTTTGTTAATGAATAAGCTTTGGAGTTGAATAGTTATAAGAGACTTAATGAGTGGAATATAATTGTTAGTTTAGAAGTAGATATAATGTGAAATTTTTGAAATGGTTTTCAATTTTTTGATTTCTTCGTTTTTTGTGTATTGTAAATGTTGTTTTTTGTCTTTGTTGGTGTATGGTGTGTTTTTAACACGAAATGTAAATAAAGATAAATAAATAAATAAAAGAAGAGAACAAACTTTCCCTCTTGCTGGACCTCCCCCAACTGAGATCCATAGGGCATCTACCATGGTTATGTCTGAACAGGCTTTTAAAACACGGCTCGCTCCCCCAGCATTGGGTTACATGAGGGGTAGACTGTAATGGGGCAATGGATGTTAGGTTAGATGTTTCATTGTTCACCCAATGTGCATCGTGCTTTCTCTTTGACTGCTGTTGTGGGACTTTTTTGACAGTTGCAACCCACCTGGAGTCACATAGCTTCAATCAAGTGGCCATACAAATGAATGAATGAAGTTTCCTGGATAAGAAGAAAAATATTTTCAAAGAAAACACCAAGAAAGTCCAATTGCCTTTTGGTTGTTTTTTTTTAAAAAACCACCTTTGGGAGAACCATGACCTAGAATGATTGAGAATCTCCACAGACATTTGAGGGACATCTCTCCTTGTCTCTGGCTAGCTGCCCCATCAGATCGAGCGGTAGAGGCAGTATAGCTCCCATCTAGAATAGAATAGAGCTGGAAGGGACCTTGAGGGTCTTCTAGTCCAGCCCCCCGCTCAAGCAGGAGAACCTATACCATCTCAGACAGGTGAATGTCCAGTCTCTTCTTAAAAATCTCCAGTGATGGAGCTTCCACAATTTCTGGAGGCAAGTTGTTCCACTGGTTGATTGTCCTCACTGTCAGGAAGTTTCTCCTTAATTCCAGGTTGCTTCTCTCCTTGATCAGTTTCTAACCACTGTTTCTCGTCCTTCCCTCTAGTGAACAACCTGGCCCCCTCTGCCTTGTGGCAGCCCCTCAGATACTGGACCACTGCTATCAAGTCTCCCCTATTTCTTCTTTTCTTTAGACTAGCCAAACCCAAGTCCCACAGCCGTTCTTTGTATGTTTTAGCCTCCAGGCCTTTGATCATCTTAATTGCTCTTCTCTGAATTTTTCCCCCCCAAATTCTCAACATCTTTTTTGTGATAAGGTGACCAAAATTGGCTGCAGTATTCCAGGTGTGGTCTCACTAGGGTTTTATACAGCGGTAATAATTCTTCATGTGATCTTGATTCTACGCCTCTGTTTATACAACCCAGGATTGTGTTAGCTTTTTTGGTTGCTGCTGCACACTGCTCTTGGTAGGACCCATGAACATAACCCTTTCTGTCATAAGGCCTGCTTTTTGGAATATCATTCCCCAGAGATCAGACTAGCCCCAACCTTGGTAGGCTTTTCTAAGGCCTTGAAGACTTGATTCTATCACTGGGCATCAGAGGTGGGAGGTATGGCACAATCTGTGGGATTACTGTAGCTTTTATCTTGGCTGCTGGTTTGTATTTACTGTATGTTGTGTTGTTGTTTATCTTGTGTTGTTGTTGTGATAGGTTTTTTTAGCTATTGTTAGCTTCCCAGAGACATGATATTGAGGTGAGCAACCGTCTACATTAAATAAATTGCCACGAGTAGCAGAGAGTATATCTTTCAGAACCAGCTCTTAGACAAGAGTTTGGAAGTTGTAAAATGTTCTTGTCTTCCCATCTGTCTCTTTTGGACACAAGATGTGGTCTGATTGAGCCAAGAATTTTCCTATGTTCTCCCTACTGTGGTTCACAGATCACGTGAAGCTGGGATTGGCTCAGTGATGGTTCATTGGTTAAATGACAATTTGACTAGATTCACAGAACCTGCAAATCCCCAAACCAACAAGCTACATTTCTGGGCTAGCACAGTGTGACTCCAGCCTTTCCATGCTTTTGGAATAGTTTTGCTTTTATGTTACCAGAAATACTCACCCTATCAATGCTGGGAACAGAGGAAGTCACCATGGAGTCATCTGGAGCCATCCCAGTCGTTTGTAGGCATGGTTTGTCCCTCCAGTTCAGGGAAGGATTGTCAGAATTACACAACTTTTAACTAACTGAGCCTTAAGGCCAAGGAAGGAAGGATTCTTAGAAAATGCTCAATTAGAAAAACTGGAGGTTGTCTCCAAACAGGCAGATGTCAGGGTACATTTAGATCCAAGTGGGGAGGGGAAGGGGGGAAAGGTCTCATATTCTGTTGACTTTTTGTGTTATTATTGTTATTTCTTCTCCAGCTTGGATCTTTTATTTCCCTGTAGGTCTTTTGGCAGGGCAGGCTAAGTGTGGAGATTAAAGGAAGAGAAAAATCAAGATTTTCCTTTTACAATGTCAAAAAATGAAAATAAAAAATGGTATTTTTTAAAATCCTTAATATATTTACACAGCTGCGCAGCTACTGTTCAAATAATTTCTCATGAAGGAATATCTGGTGACTGGCATCATTTGGGGAGGAGTGCCATGGAGAAGGAAAAAAAAAACCTGGGTCAGAACTGGAAAATTTCCCAACACATCCATATGAAGAACCACGTGACTTTCTATCAGTAAAGATAAAGAGGTTCCGACCCAGTAGGGGAAAGCTGGATTCAGAAGACCCGTTTGACATTCTGGTGGCCCAACATAATAGTCTGATGCCTTGTGGGAAATCAAATTGACTATTTTCAGACACAACAAGAGTCTTGCGGAAGAACAGGGTAGAACAAGGGCTAATGACCCTCTTTTACCAGTCTACTATAGAGAGCGTCCTCTCGTACTGTATTGTGGTTTGGTATGCTGGTCTGACAGCCGCGGATAGGAAAGTATTACAGAGGGTGGTGAGCACAGCACAAGACATTGTGGGCTGTTCCCTGACACCACTGGATGACCTCGCCAGGGCTCGTTGCCTTGGAAGAGTAAGGAAGATTCTGAGGGATGACTCACACCCTGGACGGTATCTCTTTACTCTCCTACCATCCGGTAGGAGATATAGGAGTATAGCCAGCCGTACCAACAGGCTGAAAAATAGCTTTTATCCGTGGGCTGTTAGGCTTTTAAATGGGACATAATCTTATGCAGAATTGACTTGGGAGGCCGGTGTGTGGTGTAGTGGGTTCACATAGTGTGGTGGGATGGAGGGTTTGTTGTCACTGTGTGTTGGGGGGAGAGAGCACAGGGGGAGGCTCAGCTAATCTCAATGTACACATGTTGTACTTTGACAATAAAGGTTTATTATTATTATTATTACAACAAAACATAGTTGAACAAAGCAGAGGGCCAGCTGTGATGATTCCACAAAAAATGTTCCTGGCAAGGTGGTCTATTGAAAGTACTGAGGTTGGTGTTTTTTTCAGCTTTGCCTTCAATCAATATTTTTCGAACATCCTTAGATATTTAGTCTTACCTGTTTGAACATGAAATTGAACTGCCTAAGTCCAGGGGGCTGAATTTTAAAAAGAATGTCATTTTTGCAAGAGATTTTTTTTAAAAAATCTATAGTTCTGCAAATATTAAATTCCAGCTCCATCACCCATTGTCTTTACTAATGGGAGCTGCAGTCCAACACTATATGGAGAGCCACAGACGTGGAATGGAGAACACCTCTGCTGGTTTTGACAATCTTGTGGTTGAAAGAGGAAGTGGAGATAATGGAAGTTACCTGAGTCTGTCAAGAGAGATTTTGTTCCAGACTCCACATTAAATTTCCAAAACTACATCATGTTTAATGAATCATTCAGATGTTTAATGAATCATGAAGGGAGAGAGAATGTGATTGCCCTACTGCACAAGTTTGTGATCTTAGATGATGAGGTCATCTTGAGAAGTCACAAAGAAAATCACAATCTAGGCTGGAATTGCAGCTCTCACAATTTTCAAGCCAACATTGGAAGTTCACTCCCAATGCAGCTGGAAGAATGCCAGGCTAGAATAACCTCACTTTTTCTTTTCAAACAAAATAATCATTTTGGGCTAGTGTAGTTGGAAAGTCTGAGCCTAGTAGAATAATACTCCTATGAAGTTTCATTTTACTGCACATCCAGTGGTGGGATTCAAATAGGTGAACAACCGGTTCTCTGTGTGGATGCTGCTTCCGGAAGTCTGTTCTGGGCTTGGGCAACAAAAAATTAGCTATCAGTTCTGCAGAAGTGGTGCGAGCCAGCTGAATCCCAACACTGTTCACATCCCTTTAGAGAAAACAATTACTTCTCCCCACTTTGAGATCTACCAGAGATAGACACTCCAAAATTTCCACTTGCAAATTATGCTCATGTATCTCCTTGTAGCAGAGGCTTCCAAGTGACGATATCTAAAAAGGTTTGTTTATCTTCAGTACCAACAGTCTTTGAGAATGTTCTCTAGATGAACCCTAACAGAATAACAGAGTTGGACCTTGGAGGTCTACTCCGAACCCCTGCTCAGGTCCTCTTTGAGACAGTCACTGGGCTTAACAACCATTTTAGGATTTTGACTTTTTGTACTGAAACACTTTATGCGGTCAGCCAGTTTGCAAATTTGTTTAGAGAAAGAATATATAAACATAAGCAAAATAAAGACACAGTGAAATGCTGTATTATTTTTTTAAAGTAAATTGTTAAGTATAATCATTAAATCAATAAAGAGAATCACATTGTCCTATAGACTGGATCAACAACAGCTTTACATTCTGTGGTAAGTAGCTTATGATGTTTTATTATTTTAATGAAATTTTAAAAGGCAAGTTATTCATTATATTGACCAACAAAACTGCTTTTGCTACACAGAACACTCAGAAGTACAAAACATATTTTTATCCACAGCACAGTTCCACACACTGACATGAAAGAGTTCAACAGAGATTGACGCCAATGGTAAGAAAAGTCATTTAAATAAACAAAATACCTGTAGTTTTTTTTTTAAGGAGGGGGCTGATATAAAATAACATACAATCCAGAGCTAAGAATAAGCACGCTGTGATCTCAATGGGAAATTTTCAAGCATTTCTTTTTTCCACTGAAATCAACTCAGATGATTTCACCATTTATTTCAGTAGAAGATAAGATTGCTAGTGGGTGGAGATCAAAAATATTTCCCTCTTTCCTCCTCCCATCTAGGAAGAATCAGAAGGACAGAAGCTGGAAAAGAATGGGATGGCAGTGAGAATTTTGAAGGAATTTATCAGATTAAAACTTTATTCTGAACCAAATAGTATAGTAATGGATGGAAGTAATCCATAGTACCAAGCTAGAAAACAACCAATCAACCACAGGATGGTTAAGGGTTTAATGTAAACTCAATATTAAAATTATTTCATATGACGATTTATATTAATTTAGCAATAACCCCAACAAGATGCCTCAATTATTCTGCATTACTTTCTTCCCAACTAAGATCAATATTGCATTAGAAATTGCCAGAGGATGCTTGAATCTAATAGCCAACGTCTTTTGTCCATGCAACTGGTAAGCTAGAGACGCAGATGGATAATATAAAATCACCATCAAAGCTCGCACCAACCGGAGCATAGAAGATCTCAAAGAAGCAGCGCAAGATCAGAAGATATGTAGAGACCTGACCCATTGAATCGCCAAGAGCCAGACACAACTATATGGATAATATCATCATCAATGTAAAATATTTCCTCCTCCATAGTCATAGCAAAATGTCTTAACTGTATCCCTAGTCCAGGGGTAGGCAACCTCGGCTCTTTTATGACTCATGGACTTCAACTCCCAGAATTCCTGAGCCAGCCAAGCTGAGTTGAAGTTCATGAGTCATAAAAGAGCCGAGGTTGCCTACCCCTGCCCTAGTCTATCCGTGTTTAGTAATATTCTACTTTTTTGAAAAGCTAAGATGTCAGTTTCTCCTTCCTAATTATCTCCCAAACAAACTCACCAAGTTTAAACAAAATATCTATTAGATAGCCTATATAATATCTATTATATCTATTATATAGTCTCTATAGACTGCGCGTCTGCCAAACTTTTAAAAGAGGGGTGGTGAGAGAAGCATAGTCCATATAAAAATGTATACATCACACCAACTAGGGGAAAGAAAGATCCATCAATATTGTTAATGCTGCACTAAAATGAACTCAGAACTTTGAAAAGGTTGGCTTGTAATTCCATATTTTGTTTTCCAGCAAGGAAAAGAAACCAAACAGGATATAGGCACTGATGACCAAAACGATGGTGGAATTCTCATGTAACACAAAATTGGGATTTTTAACCTCAGATTTGTTGAAAAGCAAACAAACAAAACATCACACTGGCCTGGTTTGCCAATTACTTTAAGCCATGTTGTTCAAACATTGTAAAAAACATAAGTTAAGGCTTAATGCTATGTACAAACTGAGCTAATTTACTAATATTAATGACACTAATTTATGGTTTGAAGAAGTTAGGAAAGGCAGAGTGAATCTTATAAACTAGTGAGATAATCGGGACTTTTTATGTTAAAAAAAAAAGTGAGCAGAGCACAGAAATAACCTTCAATTTGGGTTCAGATATAAGCTGAAGCCATGATTAAAAGAAGACACAATTTATAATCTTAAGAAAGTAAGATTCTAAATTATGGTTTGTCATAAAAAGCCCATGATGTCTTTGGGGGGGGGAACAAATACATCACATTAAGAACATCATGTTAAGCTAAATACAAGCAAACCATATTATGGCTTAGAGCTTCGTGCAACCAGCCCAAAGGTTGGAACTACTTATTACACTCAACTTGGGTTACTGCTGAAAATATTTTCTTGTATCAAATGTAAGAGTCAGACCTCAGAAGAGTTTCCAGCTACCCATGTTCACTTATCCTACTGTATGTCTTGACATTATTATTCGTATTAGCTTCGTTTGCAGGATATGCTGGGGTGGGTTAAAATGGGATCGATAATCTGTAACTCAGGATGTTGTGAGAAACAGGCCTCACCTGAAGTCACAATGTGGTTTGTTTGGATGCAGCACATTATGCAAATGCAGGAATTTGTCAGCATGGGTTTAGCAAGATCCGGTGGATCCAGCCACTTTTTCTTGCCTGTAGTTAAGACTATTCCTGGTTGAATGTAAAAGTTGTTCCTTCAGTCTGATGGCACCCAGATATACTGGATCTACAACTGCAAATCTGCTGGACTGTGTCACATCTGAGAATAGCTAAGGCACTGAACATTAAGAATACTCAGTACACATGCCAAACTAGGCTTAGCGCAATCGGTAAACTCAAGCATTGGTTTGTAAACCATGACTTATGGTTCAGCAATAAGTGTGAACTCAGCCACCTGTGGCATAGTGAATAACTTATTTTTCAAATCCATGGCTTACACTTATTGTGCTATCTATAAACTCATCTGAACTTGTAACATTCCACCAATACATTTATCACTGATTATATGTAATAGCCTGTCTCTAACCTGGGTACACAGACCTATAAATCCCATCATACCTGCTAGGGATAAAGGAGGCTGTACCACAACTCATTTGGAAGGTATTAAGTTCCGGACAATCAAGGATTCTGCAAATTCATGTGTAAAGAAAGCCACAAAGACTCAACGAGTGTTGTTCTTTCTTCACAGAAAGAAGAGGGAAGATTGGATGAACTGGACTAGTGTAATCATTCATATCTGTTCTCTAAGTCCACATACCATGTGAGATGTATGTATCTCCTGTTCCAAAGAGGAGAGCTTACTAGATCTCAGCCTAGGTCAACTGTCCTTTAGGCTTGTTTCATAAATTCCATGCTATCATGCGCCCTGTCCAAACAGATTCCTTTGTTGCAGACTTCCCAATTTCTACCACAAACTTAAATCCAGACAGACACAAAGAACTGATTTTGTATGATACTAGATATACAGATGGTGTAAAAATGTCTACACATTCAAGTTTAGTTGGATTTAACATGGAGTTAGAAAGACCAAAGCATTTTTGCCAGAAAGCACCAGATTACAGGAATGTAACCTTACATTCAAACTGGCCTAGAATGACTGTACTGTAAGATAAATAATGAAGGCATTAACACACACATGCACACTTTCTTCGAGAAAATGGGTGAGCCACGTCATCAGTGGCCCAATCTCACAGTTTACTGGCTATCTAGTGATCCCACAGCCTTTCCGTTAATCCTTCACAAGCACATCACATTCAAGCAAGGTGCCTTGCAAATATAACACCAAACAACAGTGTGAACAAGTAGATTTTGCAGTGTGGTATACTTCATAGTAACATAATTTCTATGCACTATATCCACTGTATATTTCTTTCAAATGTCATTGATACATGTTAACTCCCTTGCAATTCCCATACGGAATGCATCCTATTTAGTGCCAATTTGGGGAAAAATGGTCGAAAGAGCCATACTAATTTGAGCCCTGGTGATTAAAATGCAATATGGCAGGCAAATTCTGCCCACAGTCTGGAGTTTGATCCTAATGGGCTCAAAGTTGATTCAGCCTTCCATCCTTCCGAGGTTAGTAAAATCAGGACCCAAATAGTTGGGGGCAATATGCAAATAATGCTTTCACATTGTAAACCATCCAGAGAGCTGTAAAGCATTATGGGGGCAGTATATAAGCCTACATGCTATTGCTTTAACAACCTTGTAGTCCAAACAATTTTACCAAAAGTTATTGAACTGATGGAAAGCAGTTGGCAGAGCTTCAGCTATAAGAAATCAGATTTAAAACTAATGTGTTAACATTTCACAGATCTATTCTTTTTATTTAAAAATAAAACAATGCCACTTCAGTGTATGTTTTCTATTAGTGCGTGTATGTGTGTGCAGTATATATTTCTGCATTGTATGCTTTCCTACTACTGCAACGTGGGTTTTTTTTTATTACTACCAACCTTTAGAAATAGGTATTCAAGGAGCACAATGAAGCATAGACAATCATGCTGAAGATAAGGTCATGTGGCACAATAAGTTTGGTTTTTGTTTCTGATTTCTTTTTTTCTTTTTATCCTACAGTTCCAAACCAGAGCAGATCCCAAGAACAGAGAGACTGTCCATCCTCTGCTCTAGCCTATAAACTTTATCATCTTGGACATTCTTGATCTAAGCTACAATATTGGTGATCCAGGATGGCTAGCATTGTTGTTGCTCCTGCTTGTTACTATTTTAACTGATACTCAGCTCCCACAAGATCAAGACATCGCAAAAAAAGGCAGCCAAACATTCAACCTACTTTGGCCCCGGTTGCAATGTAAGCTCTGGTTAAAACGCCACAACAATAAAAATTCTACCTTTGTGCTATGCATAGTCAGTGCTACCATATACTCAGCATATATAGGAAGGAAAATTTTAGTTTGGAATTATAGGTAGGTTTTTTTCCAGCTTGTTAGTCAAATTCTTTTTGAAGCGTTGGGCTTTAGTGACTAAATCCACGAATGCATGCCAAGCAACCGAAGTGTCTTCCCTCCGTGAAGCAAACTACGGAGATTGAACTGTGTCTTGTTTTGTTTTTTTAGTCCATCCCAACCCAAGACTGCTATGCATTACTCATTAAGTGTCCTTTGTTCAAAGTTATAGAGAAATCAGGAGGGTTTGTTTGAAATAGTGAGTGAAGGAGCGGCGGACCTAATATTTAAGCAAGATCATTTTCGTGGAAATGGGAAATTAGCAACGATTCACATTCTGATGTTAAGAGCTCAGGAAAAGAAAAACCACAGTGTGTCTCCCCATTCTTTTTCTTTCCCTCACCCACCCATCCGTGACCTCCTCTGCAAATGGGAATGAAATACAGGCAGTCCTCGACTTACAACAGTTCATTTAGTGACTGCTCAAAGTTACAACAGCACTAAAAAAAAAGTGAATTATGACTGTTTTTCACACTTACGACCGTGGAAGCATCTCCGTGGTCCAGTGATCAAAATTCAGATGCTTGGCAACTGGTTCATACTTACGACTGTTGGGGGCAAACTTCTGACAAGCAAAGTCAATGGGGGAAGCCAGATCCACTTAACAACCGTAGTTACTAACCTACCAGCTGCAGTGATTCACTTAACAACTGTGGCAAGAAATGTCATAAAATGGGGCAAAATTCACTTAACAAATGACTCGCTTACCAACAGAAATTCCGGTCTCAATTTGAGGTCGTAAGTCGAGAATTACCTGTACGAATTGAACCTTTATACGCTTCCTGACTAACACAATGTAAATGATTAGAACTTGCATGGTTAACCCTGGGGAGGAGAGCAAGTTACTGAAGTAAGAGAATGGAGGCTTCTTGGTTAAGAGCTTCTATGATACTGTTAACACCAACAAACAAATACCAGAGCCCAGGCTACATCAGCAGGTGTCCCCCCCCCACCCTGTGCCAGAGCAGGTTATCTGGCAAGATAAATTTACTCAGAGAAGGGTGGAAACATGCCCAAATCAGCAAAGTCTTCTATGTTGTAATTTCCAGTCCCTTGTGTTGGGTCCCCTGGAATAGGTAGCATATCCTGTAGAAGAACAAAAAGCAAAAGAAAACGTGATATACATATACATGTACATGTACATACATACATATGTGTGTGTGTGTGTGTGTGTGTGTGTGTGTGTGTGTGTAAATTACTAACAAAGAATTAAGGGAGACTGAAATGCATTTCTAACTTATTAGTTTTCATCAGTCAGCCATACCCTTCTGAGATTCGAACCTGGGCTGATTGCACATTAGGCAGTTGTTTTTACCTCTTGAGCCACAGGATCTCTCTCGCTTTGTTAGCTTTCTGCAAGGGGAGATATGTGTCAAATGTTAACTATTTAGATTACCTTGCTAGGCCCCAAACATGGGGCAAATCTTTATTTCTATATATGAGCTGTCCGTGTGACTACTGCCTGTTCGATGGCCTTCAAGATAGGCTGAAAACAGGAAATAAAGATTTGCCCCATGTTTGGGGCCTAGCAAGGTAATCTAAATAGTTAACATTTGACACACACACACATATATATATAATATATCAACTGGGGGCAAAAAGGACTGTTCTGAAACTTCTGCAATTGAAAACCAATACTTTGTTTTGTTGCAAAGCAGTTAGCTGCAAAAGCAACTGGCGAGGGAATGCTTCCAGCATAAAAGTAAGAGCAAGGATATCTGTGCTTGGTATGCTCCATCACTACTTAAGGCTGTCTATGAGTCAGCCACGATCTTCTGTTTTTGAATTCAATGCTGCCCACTGGAGTTGGCAGCCAATAAATTTAAATACATACATACATACATACATACATACATACATACATACATACATACATGCATACATTTCCCACTGTTCTTGCTCAGCCCATTTTCTGTCAATCTCTGGAATGTGGAAAAGTGCTATGTCTTTAATTTAACTCCTCAGTCTTCTGAGTTTTGCAAATCTAGCAATGGGCTAGTTCTAAAGGAAAACACAGATTATCCTGCTGCTCTTGATCCTTTAAAACTGGGGATATCAGGAAGGTGGTGAGCAATCTTTTCCAAATCATTAAAAAAAAGAAATAGTTTGGCTGTGGTTTGTTCTCCAAGCTTGTTTTACTATAATTTCTGAACATTTCGTTACCAAAAGTAGGTAACACCATCAGCAGAATTTTCTTGTCCTACAAAATTTCATCCTACATTGGTTGGGCACCTCATGTTAAGAAGGATTTGTCAGAGAATCTAAAATGGATAGGGACCAGTAACAGTGATGATCCTGGGACTGCAAGTTAAAACTTATTGCATAAGAACAGACTGAAAAAGTTGGTATGTTTAGCCTCGAGAAAAGATGCTTCAGAGAATAGGATAGCATTTTTAAATATCTAAATAGGCACGACACAGAAGAAAGACAAAACCAGTTCTCCTAAGATACAGGAATACTAGTTGAATATTAGGAAAAACATCTTAAGGGTAAAAGTAGTTTTTCTGAAGCAGTAGGGCAGTGGTTTTTAAAACTGAAGTAATTACTTCCAAGAGGGTAAGGGAGCAAATTGTAATCGCTTATTTGTGCACTGAAAGCCAGTTTGTATTTGCCACTGCTAGGACACTGGGTGTACTATAGTAGAATGTGGTTGTGTTGTGAGGGTAGCAAAATTATTTGAGATGGGGAAAGATGAGGAAATGTTTTAAGAACCACTGATTTAAGCAGCTCTCCTTTCCTGGATTTCTCTAAGCAGAGACTGGATGAGCAGATGTTGTTGTTGTTGTTAGTTGCGAAGTCGTGTCCAACCCATCATGATCCCATGGACAACTTTCCTCCAGGCCTTCCTGTCCTCTACCATCTTCTGGAGTCCATTTAGGCTCATGCCTACTGCTTCAGTGACTCCATCCAGCCACCTCCTTCTCTGTCGTCCTCCTGCTTCAGGGACTCCATCCAGGCACCTCATTCTCTGTCGTCCCCTCCTTCTCTTGCCCTCAATCTTTCCCAGCGTTAGGCTCTTCTCCAGTGAGTCCTTCCTTCTCATTAGGTGGCCAAAGTATTTGAGTTTCAACTTCAGGATCTGGCCTTCTAAAGAGCAGTCAGGGTTGATCTCCTCTAGGACTGACCGGTTTGACCTCCTTGCAGTCCAAGGGACTCGCAGGAGTCTTCTCCAGCACCATAGTTCAAAGGCCTCAATTCTTTGGCACTCAGCCTTTCTTATGGTCCAACCTATGGGCCAGTAGATGTTATGGATGTCTTAACGTGGATTCCAATAGTGAGCAGGAGTTGGATTTAAGGATCTCTACGGCTCCTTCCAACTCAATGACTCGATGGGTATCCCTAAAGTTAGAGCAATGGTGCCCAAGCATTTCTGGTGGTTCTTGCTTACTTGGAACACCTCTGACTGGCTGGTTTGCTGGTGGGGATGCTGCTCGCTGTTCTGCTGATTATGGTGCTGGCTTTGCCACTGGGACCAAACTTCAGAAGGCCGTCCTTGAAACTGTCCACTACTTTGGCTGCTCTCGGCTGAAAAAAAAAAGAAAGAAAAACCACAGTGATGATTTTTGCTAGAAGGACATCTTTCTGTGAAACAAAACAATAATTCTTGCATTTTTGTTGTTGTTGGTGAATTAAGGACTGGTAACCTTAAAATGCCAGTAGATGGGATGGAATCTGTTAGCTGCAAGATAACAGGTGACAGAATACTGCATCCTTCAAAGTCTTTCCTCTTTCCAAAAGCCCTTGTTTTCTGTCACTTTGTACAATATTCTTACATACCGCAAGAAGCCCTTCATTAAAACAATATCTGAATGCATACAAAAAGGTCTGTCAAGCATCAAAAGGAGACATTTTGCTCCCAAGCCTCCAAAAAATGAAGAGTCTTTCCAGGATTATTCCCCAAACTATGTTCATTCTTCCCGAAGGAGAACATTATAATCCTTTATTATAATTGGAATTAGAATCTTGTACTAACTTTTCTAGTTTTCTGCTAAAAGTAGTCCCAAAGTCCTACTTTTTATATTATTATATTAATTATTAATTATAATATTAAAAATACCAGCAAGGGCATAATTGTCAGCATGTTTTTGCAAAGCTAAACATCTTTCATTGATGCTGATTTTTTTTTTAAAGAAATCCTGTTGGTAACTTCTGAATTTAGAAGACCCAGTGTCCTGAAAAAACACACACTAGACATTAGATCCAGTATCCGGAACAGCTAAAGCAAGTTTTTTTTTCTCCTCTCCTTGCCTTAGGCCGGAACAATTCACTGTAGAACTTAAAAAAAAAGAAAAAGAAAGAAAGAAAGAAAGAAAGAAAGAAAGAAAGGAAGGAAGGAAGGAAGGAAGGAAGGAAGGAAGGAAGGAAGGAAGGAAGGAAAAAGAAAGAAAGAAAGAAAGAAAGAAAGAAAGAAAGAAAGAAAGAAAGAAAGAAAGAAAGAAAGAAAACCAGTTATGTGTATGCTTTGATGTTTATGTACTCTCTCTTCACCTTTTGTTCTGGCATTTCCATTCACACCCTGTCTGTCTTGGTAGGGGATCATGCTTCGATTTCCTGACTTGAGGACACATCCTGGTCAATACCCTTCTTTTTTTTTCTCCTGAAGTGATTTTGTTAAAAAATGCAAACGGGAGCAAATTGTCAGATGAAAGGGAATCAGCCTGGAAGGATACTGGGCTATTAGCCATCAGAATTCTTAAGTATATTTCCTTTGCAATGATTCCCAGTCACAATGCCCTTATGCACACAGATAGTTCAAGTCTTGTATTTTGGCTAGCATCACCTTTGGAAAAGTCTGTACGGTATTTCATTCCAGAAAAAGGGCTTCCAAGAGCCAGTGTCATGAAAGCTGCCAAGAGTAATAAAGATAACCCTTGATAGGGGCCATGGAGTCAAATCTTCTAGACCGTTTTTTTTTCTTCCAAACTTGGCAACTTTAAGATATGTGGACTTCAGCGCTAAAAATTCCCCAGCCAGCATGGAGAATTTTTGGCAGTGGAAACACTCATATCTTAAAGTCAACAAGTTCTAGACAATATTTTCAGAATATTGCTTTGCCTTCTTCCACTTACAGCTAGCAGGCTTCATACTTAAGGTGGGACTAGAATTCACAGTCTCCCAGTTTCTAGACAGGTGTCCTTAACCACTACACCAAACAGCCTCAATACACTGCTAGTATTATGATAGCAATAGCAATAGCAATAGCACTTATATATCACTTCACAGTTCTTTTACAGCCCTCTCCAAGCAGTTTACAGAGTCAGCATCTTGCCCCCAACAATCTGGGTCCTCATTTTACCGACCTTGGTAGGGTGGAAGGCTGAGTCAACCTTGAGCCAGTGAGAATCAACCCATTTTTAGGGTCCAACTTTCACAACCATGCATAGCTACTGGGAACACAATAGGGTAATGTCTTTGCTTTTCCATATGTGGCTCATGTTCATCATTGCTGTGCAATCCAACATTTTATTTCTGTGGGTGAGCAAAAGTAAAGAAACTGTTCTGTGTAAATCAGGCTGTCATTCTTAATGCCCTGTGCCCTGACATTCATTCTGACAGTCTAAAACACAACTGTGCTCTCTGAAATTGGTTGTTGCATAAAGACCCCACTCACTCCTCACATGCCAACAGTTATAACCATGAATCAAATGTATTAATGCACTAATGCAGTATGCTCAACTTCCATACCTACCGAAGCCTGTTGTCCTGTTAGCTAGGCTGGAATAGGCATTTCCACTGGGAGAAGATGTAGCTGGACTGGACAGGGGGCTGAAGGAAGCTGGGTCAGCCGGGTAAGTATGGCTGGATCCAATTGCAAAGGGCGAAGATTGGGCCTTGCTGGCTTGTGAAGGAATTTGCTGAACAGAGAGTAAACAAAAAAGATGACATATCTGTAGACATTTCTCAAAAAGACATGAAGCAATACAACAGAGATCCAAGTTTAATCCTGGCAGCCTTGTGCATTACAATATCGGCATCTTTTTTTTTCTTCCAGGGCTAATTAGATCATTTGTTTTCATTTTTATTGCTTGGCTGTCATAATTCAAGGGGCTTGTGGAACTGAACAGCATGAGTTACAGGAAACAAATTTGCAGCAGACACAAACCTGATGGGATGCTGTTTTCAGGTGTTGGAGACAGAAATTATGTCCTCCCTCGGGGATATTCCAAAGCATCCTTTGAAGAGGAAGTCCTAAGTGTTGTGCAGTCTTTATCACTGTACCTTCAATTATGCCTCTTGCGATAAAAACAATAGAGCCCCAAATATAACACATGGCCAAAAAATAGATCTAAAACCAGCATTTTGAAATTAAGTTGCCATACCTGTCCAGGGAATGGAGGGCGACTTCCTGTCCAGGCAACCTGGCTCTGATTTAACTGCCGAGAAATCTGTGACAGGTTCTGGCCTGTCGATGAAGAGGACTGGATGTCATTGACCCCTGGCACATGGACCACAGAGGAGCTGCAAAGAAGAAGACGAAAAGGGATTTGGAAGATAGAAGGCTGCTTGACCTCTAGTCCTTCATTCTGCATGGACCTGTCCAGATATAATTGTGTGTGAGGTCTTTGGTGCTCTCTGATATCTCACCGGCCAACTAGGTAATTATCATCAATGCTAGAAAGGAGTGTGGTTTGTGGAGAGGAGGAGGAGGAGGAGGAGGAGGAGGAGGAGGAGGAGGAGGAGGAGGAGGAGGAGGAGGAGGAGGAGGAGGAGAAGAAGAAGAAGAAGAAGAAGAAGAAGAAGAAGAAGAAGAAGAAGAAGAAGAAGAAGAAGAAGAAGAAGAAGAAGAAGACAAATAACAACAACAAACAAGCTTTTTGAGCTTGGTTGTTTTCTTGCAGACATTTATTACCCAACTAGGTAATATCAACAGAGCTAGAATATCCAGATAAGCAGAGATTAGCATCAAGATCAATACAATCAAGAAGTAAACACTATTAACACACTGATTATATTACTTAATTGGATAATGAAATGTCTGCAAAAAACAACCCAGCTCTTCTACTGGTATAACTGTATTTTAAATCTGGCTATTCCTGAGCTCTACTTTACCCCTAGTAACACTGACGTCAAAAGATTCGATTGATGAATACTTTCTCAATGTTTGCCAAGTGTTGATTCTCTGCCTTTATTCATTCTGTCATAAATCACAGTACCTGAAAGATTTCCCAGAATGCCCTGGTTGAAATGGGCTCCCTTGAGAGTAGATCTGCTGGTTTCCTGTTGTGGAAGCTGAAGGCATCATTTTTTTATCTGCTGCAAGTGTAATCAACAGAAAGAGACGACTCAGAACAAGGCAACAATCATTCAAACCAGGTTTAGCTTCAATCATACCATTGTGGTGGCCAGCTTGACTTGTACCTAGCCCTCATTCCATGTGTAGCCCACGAATGTTGTTTCACACTAGTGAATCTCTTCTAATCTTTAACAGCAAAACACAAAGGTGGCAAATTTGCTGTTTCAACGTCGCCAACAATTGTGTGGATAGGTTTCCTTCCAACTAGATGCCACATTCTTCTCTTCCAACTATGTCTGTGGGAGGATGACACAATTCCTCATACGCAATGTTACGTTTGAATGAGATTGCTCAGGTGATGTTGCCACAAATCAGAAGAACATTCTACAGATGCATTCAACATATTCAACTAGGTTGAAGTATTCCTTTAGGATCGGATTCTACCGTTTTTATTTCGCATCTGCTCATATCTAAGCATAGTATATGGTTCATTTTTTGTGGCTTATCATATTGACCAAAGTTCGCTGTATGGTGATTTTATTTTAAAATACTGTGCGAAGCCAGTAAATTAGTTAATTCAGTGAACAGGTTATGGGTATGGATGACTGCTGCTCTCTTCAGCCCATAAGAAAGGATGTTTTCTTTCTTCACAATCTGCCCTTCCTCTCCATTTAACTGCTCACAAGATTCTCATTAATGAGACAATGGAGTCTGTGGCACATTTGATCTTTCCTAGGTTGGATCACATGAAGAGAAGACCTTTTCTTGATGAACAGACTATTGATGCCAGAATTGTAAACTTTTGACTTTTGCTTCCAATTGTGCCTCACCCTCTCGCCACAAGTTGCAAAATCAGGGTTTCAGAAATAAGGCTTAAGTGCAGGCAGAAACAGAGTCTGCCTCTAATTTTTATGTAATAAGAAAAGTTCGCCAAGGGCATCCAACGGTTTCTCTTCTGGCTTCTGTGGGAGCCAATCATGAATACACCCGGTTCAAAAATTAATTGCTGACCAAGAAAGCAGAGTTCATCTCAGTTTAACCTCATTTATTTTGGCCTTAGGCCATGACTTGAAGAACAATGGCAAAATTGTACCCAATTGCAAATCCACCCAAGATGCTGCCAACTACTGTCTAAAAGACATTGCATGTACAATTCACTGTGGGGATACTTTGAAAATCTTGACCAGATTTAGCAATTGCTAAAGAAAACTGGCTATGTTAGAAGGTGTAGTTCAGTAGAATTTCAGATTAGGATTAAGAAGTTCAATTTTCAGTTTTCCCTTGTCCAGAATGAGCTGGTGATCTTGAGTAAGTCATAAGTCTTAGGCTGACTAACCTTACAGGACTATTGTGTGGATAAAACAAAGGAGTGCATAGAAAGAAACATGCATCATTTTCTCTGGGAAAAAGCAGGGAGACATAAATATATTATGGCTGGCAATCTTTTTAGCTACTATGCCCTTTGGCAACCACGTGCACACATGCCCAGCAAACAAACATTCAAAAAGAGAAGGGGAAGAAAGAGCCATGAGATTTATCACTTGTTCATTCAATTCTCATAAAACCAGTGCTTTTTTTGTAAAAGAAAAGGTGCCGGAACTCACACATGTCATACAACCCGCCTTGCCTACCCTACAAGGTTCCATCCAAAAATGGTGCCGGAACTCCGTTCTGAGCGTTCTATGACAAAAAAAGCCCCGCATAAAGCTTTGGTGCAGTCAGACAAATCAGGTGAGCTTTGCTGAATTTGTGAAAATTCAGTCCAAAGTAATAAACATTTATATCCCATTTTTGGAATCCAGGAGCCCCTCTGTTACCAACTTCTTTTAAAATAATACATTTGGCATAACTGCTTTTGCCAATAACTCTTCCCACTTTTGAGCAACGTAGGCACCTTCACCAAAGGGGCATCCTCAAAATGTGCCAAACTACAACTCCCACAATGCTTAGCTAGCAAGGCTGTGCAGGCTGAACATTTTCAGAACTACGACCCAACATGGTCAGAGGGGGCAAGGTTAAAGGTAATTGCAGTAGATCGAGGTCTCTTGACACTGAAAGGAATTCCATCTGGAAATAAATAGCATCTGGGATCACTGTCATTATAATTCCAAACAGAAAACAGAATTAAAAATAGTAACAAACATGTGTCTATTATCCAGAATTTTCTGCCGCCTGAAATATGCTGAAATTCAAATTGAGCACGAGGACTTTTTAATGGGAACTTCTCAACAGCAGAAAACAAAGTTTGGATTCAGGCTTAGTACATGAAAAATGTGGAAACGTTGCCACAATGTTGAGAAATCAATGACAAATTAGACCGAGAGTCTGTACAGCATCATTTGAATGTCTCTGCTCACAGCAAAAGCCAAGCAAAAAGCCATCTAGCAAATCTGATTTCTGATATTTAGATATTTGTTTCTATTTTTTTGGCCAGGGATAAAGGAGACGTGAGTTATATCTGACTTGGGAGATGCAGTCAATGCAGATATAAAAAGTTCTTCATGCACTGTATTTTTTTAAAGATATTTTTACAAGCTCTGTTGCTTATAAACACATGGTTGAAGCAATAGGAGATATTTTCTTTCTTTCTTTTTTCTCCCTCCTGCAAAGATACGTGCTTGACGGCTGCAGAGCGAATGTCCCTAGTATGATAGGTCTTTCTGTGCAAACTCCAGCTAGTTGGACATGCTGGCCCAGAGAAAGTCAGTCCAAAATCAACATTATGCAAAATATGTAAAAGTAACAAGTAGTTTGCCTCTATTCCTTTTTAATTGCATCCTATGTAAAAAAAATAAATAAATAACAGGGACGCAGTGGCTCAGTGGGTTAGGATGCTGAGCTTGTCGATCAGAAGGTCAGCAGTTTGGCGGGTTGAATCCCGAGTGCCGCGTAACAGAGTGAGCGCCTGTTACTCGTCCCAGCTTCTGCCAACCTAGCAGTTCGAAAGAACGTAAAAATACAAGTAGAAAAATAGGGACCACTACGGTGGGAAGGTAACAGCGTTCCATGCGCCTTTGGTGTCTAGTCATGCCGGCCACATGACCACGGAGACGTCCTCAGACAAGCGCTGGCTCTTCGGCTTTGAAACGGAGATGAGCACCGGCCCCTAGAGTCGGAAACGACTAGCACGGGGGAACCTTTGCCTTACTTTTATTTATACTGTATATATATAATACATATACATACATACATACATACAAACAAACACACACACACACATACACACATGATTGAGGGATGTTACCCTGTATGGATTGAAATTAGCTTTTTTTCCCTCTGACAATAAAATAGTTTTATTTTTTTTTATGATATGCACTATGTTTGATTGATTGCAACTTTGGGGAGTTGATTCAATTATCATAGTTATAGAAGTACAGTAAGTAAATGCGTACATACATAATACAAATAGCTAGATGCTAGCAATTCGCCCAGTGATGCAGGCCTAGTGTTGTCACTGGAGATAACCAGCTTCAGGCAGCAATAACTGTTAAAAACATATTCCATGATGGATGGATGGAAGAAAGATGACTGCATCTCGAAAGAAGGAGACCCAGCTGTTCTGCTCTTTCCAAGTGACCCTTTGTTACAAACAGTGAGATGCTTCTGGCTTGGCTAAGAATGCCTTGCATGGTGATTAATTAATAACAAATGTTAAAACTTCATCAGCAGCAGGGAAGATTAGGAACAATAAACAGAGGGAAAGATCACAATACAAATCATCATCAGCAGGGAAGATTAGGAACAATAAACAGAGGGAAAGATCACAATACAAATAATCCTAAAATATTTCTGAGAAAAAAAACACATTATTTCTGTCCCCTCCCTGGAAAAAGCTAGATTGATTTATTGAATTGCTACTCATGCCCAGCTATCAGCTGACAACACTTGTTAGAGATGCAAGTATCTATTTTTTTTTGTTCCCTTCAATTTAGAATAGCGAAACCATGCAACTGAAATGACTGTCTTGAATCCAATCCCTTTCCCTATGAAGAAATCCAGGATTTTCCATTAAATGTTTAGCAATGAGTTGGGAACTGGGGAAAAGTCAACTCTTACACCCTGTGCTAAGAATAGAATAGGTTGAAAATAGAAAAATAGGCAGCCAACTACTACAGCTGTAAGACTTAGCCTTTCCAAAGAAGACATGTCTTTACAAACTCTCCTGAAGATTGGCTTGTTTGCTGGGTGAATTCACCCCTTTTTGTAAGGGCTAACTACGGCTTTTTCAATTTTAGTTTCTCCTAACTGGCGAAGATCTGATATCTTCCCACAAAGATGCCTTTACAGAATCCTAAAAAAAATGCTATTTTGATCATGTTACTAACAAAGAAGTACTCCAAAAGAGTTTCTCCTGCAAATTACATAACATTGTGCATGCAGAAGACTCCAATATACAGGTCATATACTCTGTATGGAGAATAGCAATGGCACTTAGACTTATATACTCCTTCATAGTATTTTATAGTCCTCTCTAAGCAGTTTACAGAATCAGCATATCGCCTCTAACAATCCGGCTTCTCATTTTACCGACCTCGGAAGGATGGAAGGCTGAGTCAACCTTGAGCCAGTCAGGATCGAACAACGAGCAGTGGGCAGAATTAGCCTGCAATACTCCACTCTGACTACTGCACCACAAGGGCTCTATAATCCAATAAATCAATTTCCCAAGATGACAATGGACCCCCTCGATGCCAAACGATCAAGAGGATGCCCTCGAAATACAGGGCAAAGAACATCCGTGGATGACTTAAAGACCTTAAACATCACAAGGGAAGAGGCTGAAATATTTGCCCCAAGCTGAAAAAAATGGAGATCCCTTGCAGCCCAATATGCTACCTAGCATGGGAGAACCTATTGCCAATACTAACAGGAGAGACCTTCCTACATTGCCATTTTCTGAGAGTGCTAACACTCTACAAGTACAATCATCAATTGTCTTCCAAATCCAGAGACAAAGAGTTAACTCAGAACAGTTCAACTTGGGTTTGAATCTCTCCTTTTCCCCATTATGTGTTTCCCACTGGTCTCTTGATGGGATGTCAGCATAGTGAACGGAGAATCCAAAGTCACAATAACATAACTTCTAATGAAGATGAAACTTAGAGAAATTATTTTACTTACAAGTAGTTATGCCGGCAAACATCTCCGCAAACCTTGGGTCCCTTTCTTGGGTGAAGATGGTATCTGGCTTTTCCACTGCTTTTCCTCCCTCGTGAACATTAGACTGTATACTTGGAACTGGCACCTAATTGCAACAGGCAAAGAGAAGGAAACCACAATTTCTTTGATGGCTAAATTTCCACCCAATTGAGTAAGAAGCAAGCCCTTATTCCCCGGATTTGCTTTCTGTAGTAGACATTTGTGTACTGCTCTTATTATTCCTTGGCCAATGAACATGCTGCACTTGTACTTTGCAATAGTAATGAGCTGTTGCTTGAATGGTATGGATCCAGGTAAAGTGACCTGTGGTTGAGGTGGGTGGTTGAGGGACACTAGGTGAACAGTTGCAGACATCAGAAGCATTTGCACATTCATTCTTCTGGAGGTGCTTCTAGGTAGAAAGATTCCACAAATCTTTCAGAGGACACTCTGCAGGTGTTCCCTTGTCGACAATTTTGAATGGAAATAGTGACAGAAGGAGAAGAAGAAAAACACAGGGAGACTGTGGCCAATGCTGTTGTTATATGCCACCTTAAATCTCACAAGTGAGGCAGAAGAGGGCATCAGACAAAAAAAGCAAGAAAAAAATCCTGAAGGATCAGGCAAAGGAGTCATCTGGTCCAGCATTCTGGACCACCATGAATATTAAAAAAGCTGACAAACTTCTCTGGATGATACTGGAGGCGAGTCTGTAGGAAACCACTAAAAGTCCTCTCTTCAGTGATTTAGTCTGGTCTTTTAAAGCCATTGAGGGGACGTGGTGGCTGAGTGGGTTAGGACGCTGAGCTTGTCGATCAGAAGTTCGGCAGTTTGGCGGGTTGAATCCCGAGTGCCGCGTAACAGAGTGAGCGCCTGTTACTCGTCAAAGCTTCTGCCAACCTAGCAGTTCGAAAGCACGTAAAAATGCAAGTAGAAAAATAGGTACCACTACGGTGGGAAGGTAACAGTGTTCCGTGCGCCTTTGGCGTCTAGTCATGCCGGCCACATGACCACGGAGACGTCCTCAGACAAGCGCTGGCTCTTCGGCTTTGAAACGGAGATGAGCACCGGCCCCTAGAGTCGGAAACGACTAGCACGCATGTGCGGGGGAACCTTTACCTTTACCTTTACCTTTAAAACCATTGCCAAATCTCCTGGTGGCAAATTGCTTGGTTTAGCTATGGCTTATTTTAAAGAAGCCAATTGTTTAAATTCAGCAGGTGCTCTCACCTGAGTTAAGTCATAGGAGGAAAGTCCATCTCTCTGGTGTACTTCCAACTCAGCTTGTTGCTGCTGAAGCTGCCTGCAAGGAAGCGAGAAGAGCAGAGGTCATAAATTCTTCTGAGATTGTCATGAAGGAACACTTGTGTTGTCCTGCATTTGCCAGTCAAAAGCCTAAGATGCCAATCAAGTCAGTCTTCTAAAGCCTCATCTGAGCTTAATGAGAACAGAGGAAAGAAAGCCTACAGATCACAATCCAATTAGTAAAACTTCAGAAAAAAATTAAGCTATGAGGTTACATCTGTGGCCACTTCAAAGGAAACTGACACATCCAATTCAGTAAACAGAAGTTGAAATCCATCCAAACTACCTCTGTAAGTCATTCAAATACATGGCAGGTAGAAACTTTGTCAAGCATCAAAGATTTTGAGGGAAACACAGCAAGACATTAATCTGAATCCTGTAAAAAACGCTGATACACTCTGTGTGTATATAATCACAGACAATTAATTTGGTGAGGTTCAAGTTATAACATCAGTTAATCAAATGGCTAAGGCAGAGGTCCCCACCCTTCTGGGCACCAGGGACCGGTTCTGTGGAGAGAGGTTTTTCCATGGACCAGAGGGCGTGTGCTTTTGTGTGGTGCCTGCATCCCGCGGATGGGGCTTTGCCTGTTTGCGTGGACCGGTTGCTGGCATGCCACTGCCCAGTACCAGTCCACGGACCTGGGGGTTGGGGACCCTGGGCTAAGTCAACTCTGAAGAATATTTTATCACTGATATATCCAAGGAGATCAAAATGGCGTAGTCTGGCTTTTTCTCCGTTTCCCACAACATAGCCAAATCAGACTGAAAAATGCACAAACACAAAATCAGCTTCTTGAATGAGTGGCTTCTCCAGTCCTCCAAAGCTTGAGGAATTACAGTGACCTCCCCTCCAGTTTAAAATGATACAGTCTAACTTTTATCAGCCAGAGTTATCATGCCTGCCATGGGGCTGAGAAAACCTAGAATTATGATCCAACTATTTGGTCATGGTGGCGCAGTGGGGAGAATGCAGTATTGCAGGCTAACTCTGCTCACTGCCAGGAATTCGATTCTGACTGGCTCAAGGTTGACTCAGCCTTCCATGCTTCCGAGGTTGGCAAAATGAACATCCAGATTGTTGGGGGCAATAGGCTGACTCTGCAAACCGCTTAAAGAGGGCCGTAAAGCACTAGGAAGTGGTCTATATAAGTCTAAGTGCTCTTGCTATTTGGAAGAACTTCCTTGTTACATGTTCAAGATATTGCGGGTTTCAAAAATAATAATAGGAAAATGCTAACATACATTTTCCAGTTAACAGGACTGTCTTTTAAATACGTTCAAATTGCTCCTTCATCTTTTTTTTTAAAAAAAATAGCGAATCAATCAGTTAATGCACACGCACCTGTATCAACATCATACAGTCAACGGATGTGACTGAGATCACCCAAGCTTTCATTCTGTTGATACGAGTGACATCTTGAAGACTGATGGGGAATTTTGGCGGAGCTTTTAACGTGTCAACAAATGCAGGAAATTAATTCGTTAAACACATGTGCCATTGATATTGTACCTTCGCTGCATTTCTGACCCAATGTTGACTATTAGTACTTTGAACCTTCCAAAATACTGAAATGATCTGTGTCATGGGAGGAAACGCAAAGGGAAGAGGCAGAACATCTGCTCAGTTTCAAAACTAATAGAGGCTGGAAAGCTTGTGTGTATGTAGGAAGAGGCTGTATTTTACATTAGATTCTCCTTTTCCACAAAGAATGAAATGTTGAATGCCAATGTTTTACTTCTGAGTTTGGACGGCTGTGCCCAAAACAAACTTTTGCAGAGAAGAACGTGAACATTTGAACCCGGTATTTAGTTGTCTTTCCACACAGAAACCAGATTTGGAAAGCTGATGGCCTCAAGCCAGGTGTCAGTATCAAATAAACACAATTCTGATGATAATCACCAGTGTGCTTATAGCTCTCGATTTTTTTTTAAAAAAAGAACTTCATATAGATATATCATCTTTTTTCCCCCCACACCTCTATACTTCTGGAATGATATAGTTACACAATCTGAAGTCTTTCAGATCTTTTAACCTATAGTTATTTTGACTTTTTTGGCGGGGGGGGGGAACTTTTGACTTTTAAAGACCTACAGGGTTTTTAAAGGTTTGCCTTTAAATGCTGGCTTGGACTAATGCAGATGGGAGCAGTTGGAGGAGACAGGCCTGGTTAGCCAAAAGAGGAATAATCTATTTGAGAAATGTTTCTTTCTTTATTCTCCCGCTCTGGCTGTCAATTTTTCATTGGAAAACCTCATTAGCTAAATATTTAACTGTCAATAGACTTACTATGCGCTGAAGTGAAATTCCGCAGTGAATAAGGCCTTACAACTCCAATCTGTTCCTAATTACCATTTAAGTGGGCTCTATTGTAAAATCAGGTCGAATTATAGATGATCATTAACTTGTGGCTTCCTACAGATCTTGTCTATGGCAAAGGGCACTACATCTCTTGATGACATTCCTTGAAGGATGCTATTCTAATTTTCCCACAACGTCCTTGATATAGCTTTGGTTTGGACCTTGGGGAGAATGAGAAATGTGGGTTATCCGTCAGGGAGCATGATTGCCTCATAGCAGGCTCTCTGATGCACTAGACATTTAAGCCTCTGTCCCAGTGTGATACATTTTGAACTTCAATTCCATCAATGGCACTTAGCTTCCTTTCCGATCTCTCAATCTGATCCACTCATCCCCAGATCGTTTCTAAACATTTTAAAGAGTCTGTAAAACTGCAATCACAAGCTCTATCTCTAGCTCCTCCTGTTATTTAGAATGCTACAGATGTACCGCAACTTTCCAAAACAAGGTAAAAGGGCTCTCTCGCACTATTTATTGCTTCCTTAGAAAAGAGTAACAGTAATGCACTAGCCCAGAGCAGCCTACCCCCATATTAGGGAAGGAAGCCTAGCTTGTTTTGCTAAGTCAGTTGAGGATAAATATGTCAGAATCCAAAGAAGGTTTAAACATTCCATTTCTTTTCACGTGCAATGCTAAAGATGCAACCTTGAAAGGGAAAATTCCTTGTTCAATGTCAACATAAGTAATTTATTGGCCCAAATAAATGACTTTTTTTATTATTTTTAAACTGGCCTAAGGACTTCTGGCTGAACAGAAGTTTGTTTATGAGCAATAGATCCTCCTGCTTCTACCATCTGACCATTCAGAATAGACATCGATTTATTATCCAGGTTTTGGTTCCTCTTTGGACCCAAGTCAACTCCATAATCTACAGACCGTATCAACAAAACATTAGAATAGCATTCTGGAAAGTGTCCATGTTGTTCTAACTGCAGGTCCTTAAACTCAACTTGGTGGAAAAAAAAAGTGAAATGAATGAGCAACGGGAAAAATGGAGAAGAGGAAACCACAACTTTCAAAGTGCTGAAATATATGACTTTGATTAGTCATTTCCATTTGAAGAAATTTTTATTGTATAGGGGCAACCCCAAGGAAAACCTGTTCCTTATGGCTTACGAGATCGCCATCAGATAAAATTAAGATTTAAAATAAGGTCCTATTTATATGTTGTGGCACGGTGGTTCGAATGCAGTATTGTAGGCTAACTCTGTCCACTGTCAGAAGTTCAATCCTGACCGGTTCAAAGTTGACTCAGCCTTCTATCCTTCCGAGGTTGGTAAAATGAGGACCCAGATTATTGGGGGAATGATGCTGACTCTGTAAACCACTTAGAGAGTAAGGAAGATGACCTGGATGGAGATAGCCAAGATGCTTTCCTAGGGAAAAGGGGCTGAAATATTTTTCCGGTCCAGAGCAATAGATAACATTTGGAAATGATACAGGCAGATTCTTCCCTGATTCATTGGATATAAGAAGTGGAGGAGGTGTCTACGGAGATTCTCAATCATCCAGGTCATGGTGTCCCAAAGGCATTTTTTTTCAAAAGGCAATTGGACTTTCTTGAAAACTTTTTGCTTCTTCTTCTTCAGTTCTGAAGAAGCTTCTTGGATGAGAGGCAAAAGGTCTTCAAGGAAAACACCCCCAAAAAGTCCAGATGCCTTTTGAAAAAAAAATAGTCTTGGGACAAAGGGAAAAGGTCCAGCACACTTCTAAGCACAGAGGTACAGGGGAATCCAGCCAACAACAAACCAGGGTTCATTGCTATGTTATGTTTGAAATGGCTTGAACAAGCTCACCCTCATTCCATGGGTGAAAAGAGTCAAGGAGGCAGCCACATCACACAACACTCATTAAAAAGGATGAGGCATTCATACGGTCGCATGGCTGGACCTGCTACTTTGATTGCTTTTATTCCCCCCTCCCCCCTCCCCCTGAGAAGAAACTCCAATCTAAATCCACGGTAGTTCCTAGGATCCATTGTGTAATTTTGTGCTCAAAGCATACAAAGAGAGAAGATAACTTGGAAACACAGCCCTCATTCCAAAATAAAACTGCTTTCAGGAAAGGAAGGCATTGTTTAGCTTTCAAAAGACATACTTGACGTTCGTGTTGGTGCAGATGATATACTCAATCTCATCCGAATACGGGTTCTGAAATGTAAAGCTGCTAGTCCTGATTAACATCCATTCCCGGTTCTTGGTACGAAAGCGGTACATCACAGAGAGCACCTGGCCCTTCAGCTTCACCACCTGCAAAATCGTTGGGAAAAAAAATCACTGGGAAAGGAGATCACAGTCTAATCCAAAGGGGAGGTTTACAGGGTACCGAGAGAAACCCACCTTGGAGAAGTAGCTTTTTAAGCTGGCAGATCTTCACCTGATGAGGTTAAACGGCTTTTGCCTTTGTACGTGACCTTTAGCATTTCTTTTTAACCACCACCACACACACACAAAAAGACATTTATTTATTTATTATTATTTATTAATTTAATTTATATACCGCCCTTCTCCCAGGGGACTCAGGGCGGTGAACAGGGCATCATTTAGGGATAATAGGCATCATCATAGATGATGGGTAGTGATTATGGATGATGCTACTAGGATGCCTTAACTGAAATTCCAAATAACGAGAGATAACAACTCAAGAAATGTAGTAATAGTGTTCATTTTAACAGCAAGTGTATATCTCTTATTTTGCCAGCAAATACAGCTAGACCTTGACTTACAACCATTCATTTAGTGACTGTTCTAAGTTGCAACAGCACTGGAAAAAGTGACTGAAGACCACTTTCCACACTTACGACCGTTGCAGCATCCCTGTGATCATGTGGTCAAAACTGTTGACAATTCATCCATATTTATGATGGTTGCAGTGTCACCTTTTATGAACTTCTGACAAGCAAAAATTCACTTAACAACTGTGCTACTAACTTGACAACTGCAGCTGGCTCCTTTAACAGCTGGGGCAAGAAAGGTCACAAAACGGGGCAAAATTCACTTAACAGCTGTCTCACTTAGCGACAGAAATGTTGGGCTGAGTTGTGGCTGTTAAGTCAAGCACCATCTATAGCAGTACGTATTTGAATGGCGGGTGTATATCTCCTCTTTTGCCAGCAAATATCCTAAATGTGCTGTGTCACTAGAGAATGTTGTTGTTGTTTTACAAAGGATAACTGTAAGCTGGAGGAAACTCAAGGAGCTTTTGCACACTCCATGTAGCTAATCCCTCAACATTCAGCCTTTGAGTAGGAAAGCAAGGAGGTGTGAATGTCTGTGGAGATTCTCCGTCATCCTGGTCGTGGTTGTCCCAAAGGTGCTTTTTCAGGAGGCAACTGGATTGTCTTGTTTTTCTCTGAAGAGGTTTGGCTTCTCATCCAAGAAGCTTCTTCAGCTCTGGGTGATAGGAAATGGAAGGACTTATAATCTTCTGTCTGCAATGAATATAAATCCTTCCAGTCCCCACCGTCCAGTCAGAGCTGACGAAGCTTCTTGGATGAGAAGTGAAATGTCTTCAAAGAAAAACAAGAAAGGCCAGTTGCCTCCTGAAAAAAAGCACCTTTGGGACAAGGAAGTGCTGAATTTTAGGCAAGGACCAGAGCAATCTAACGTGCAGCTAAATATGGCAAGGAAAGCAGCTGGAATGCGTGCCTGGTAACCCGCCAAAACTATTTGTCAAAAGGCACTCTGGATAAATCAAAATCAATTTCTCTTACAGTGACACAAATTCCAATTTATTTTCTGAAAAGATGGAGCTCAGCATAGAATTAGTTCCACATGCTCTGTAGGCTTGATTTGAATTATTTGCTGAGTAAAAATTTCAGTGAGCTGGATGTTTATTACTCGCCGTGGTAAGAAAGTTTAAAAATAATCCGATATTTATAAATCATCAATTGAGTTTTTCCAAATGCATGGCTTGACAGCTTAAGAGAGTCGAAATTGGCAGAACAGCATGCGCTGACTTTGGCCTGCAGGAGTTAAAGGCATTTTAATGGCTTTGGTGGTTGTTTGTGTTTTTTTTAAAAAAAATGAGATGAAAGGTGACACCCCAGGATGGTGTACTGAGCACGTTTTTTACAACTAGGAAAGACCTGAACTTGAAGTCCTAACATGCAAAACAAACCCAAGACCGTATTGATACTTAGCATTCAAGTTATGATCTGTAACAGAATTTTTGCATGCAACAAACAGCTCAGGGGAGTATTGGAGAACATAATTTTGTGCTTACATATAGTTCTAGGCTTCGACACGAAGACAGAGAGCATGTATTAAGTTTTATTAACATTCTAAGTAAGTGTATTACATATTTGACCACTGTTATTATCTTTCAGCTGGTCAGCATGACTAAATAATCATGCTTTTCACATTGGGATGAAAAATACAAAGAGTATTTATGAATAAGGAGAATGTTACCTGCTGGAAACTTTCTCTTAAATGGCTTTGATCTTCTGGATGACAGAATTCTAAAATGTCCTTCCCTAAAAGATCCTGGCAAGCAAACCATAAAAGGAGGAAAACCACGTTAGTTACAAAATGTTACAAATTGCCAAAGGAATAGTTTAATAACAATGAATTCACTAAAACTTTAAAAATAAAATTTGGAGCTACTTAATAGCAAAAAAAAACAAGCAAGGCCCCAATAACTGATTTGCAAATCTGTCAGATGAATACAATGTCTTAAGAAGTGACTTACAAAACAATAGCAGAGATAAGAATAATTATTTTCAGATGCTCCCAGTCTCAAAAGATCTACCACACAATAATACAACTGAATCAACAATAGTTTTTTATATTCAATTTGAAATTTGTGGTTTAAGACATTCAGTATGGAGAAGAGTTGGTAAGACTGGGTAGCATGAGATATATATTTATATCTCTGAAATTTGGTGACTTAGGCAAAAAAAGAACAAACAGACCTGTGGCTGATAGCCAATAACACTGATGCATCTTGGATCCACAAAGGTAATTATTCCATCTGAGCTATGCCTGGATAAGAATTCTGTGGGTACTGACATTCCATTCATATCCATGCACACCGGCGAACTGGTCACCTGAGAAAAACAATCCATACGTGCTTTATTCCATAAAAATATCAGGGGATGGGGGGAATAATCAAAATACAGTTTACAAGAATAGATTTTACTAGTGGCTGTGAAAGAAAACTGTATAAAAGTTTATAACTGTATGCAACATTCCACAGAAGATTGAATGGTTATGAATCTGAGCTTGTAATTTCCCATCTCAAATGGGAACACTTCTTCAAGCAGCCAGATAGGACAAAGAAAAATCTGGCATCCAGGATAAATTAAATAATAAGTCCAGGCTGGGTTTCTAAAATAACCTTCTTAAAAATGCTCAAAACAACCAGAACATTGGAAGCAAAAGATTTAAAATGCCAAGGACTCCATTCAGTGCTAATAATTCCATTGATAATCAGACCCAAACTGCCTGAATTCACCTGCAAGCAGGAAGGAACATTTTCCAGCAAGGTGCTGCAGAGGAATATGGGATAAATCAATGGGTTAGAAAGTAGTACCTATTATGAAGAGTTTTCTAGTAGCAACCCAACTTTTTGGCAGCAGTGAATGAGAGCATGGCCAGCCTAGAAAGCTATGCAAGTACAGAGGGTATTATGATGAAATGGGCTTTCGACAAGATGCTCTTATATGAACTCTTCTCTCTATCCCACAGTACCAGATGGCAGTTCTCAAGCGAAGAAGCACGTTCCAGCATTGTTAGCCCTTAAATGTTCTCCCCCAGAGCTGACACCGTATCAACCTATCACCCTAAGGAAAGAGAAAGGCTCTGGCTTCCAGCTTGGACTATGTACTTCCTGGGGAAGAGAAGAGTTCATAATGTATGATCTTCCTGATTTCTTTGTGGTGACACTTCCCAGCATGGCTCGGGCAAAAGGCTTTTGGTCCTCTACATATCGTGAATAATCCTTCAGAACTACAGTCTTATTTAGACAGCTGCACTGTTAGCAGATTATGTTCTTCCTCTCTCCATTTGTGCAACCCCTAAGTGGGTTAGGACACTGAGCTTGTCAATCAGAAGGTCGGCAGTTTGGCGGGTAGAATCCCGAGTGCCGCATAACAGAGTGAGCGCCTGTTACTCGTCCCAGCTTCTGCCAACCTAGCAGTTCGAAAGAACGTAAAAATGCAAGTAGAAACATAGGGACCACTACGGTGGGAAGGTAACAGCGTTCCGTGCGCCTTTGGTGTCTAGTCATGCCGGCCACATGACCACGGAAACGTCCTCGGACAAGCGCTGGCTCTTCGGCTTTGAAACAGAGATGAGCACCGGCCCCTAGAGTTGGAAATGACTAGTACGCATGTGCGGGGGAACCTTTACCTTTACTTTTAAGTGGTGTTTAGTTTTTGTACTTAAGGCGTAAAGAAGTCAGCAGTGCCAAGATCACTCTTTGCCACTTGAATTCAATTCAATTCAATTCAAGGATTTTACATGAGCAGATCTACCTTTAATAGTATTCTGGAAAAACCAGTGTACGAGTTTTATTCATGTATCCAGCTTACCTGATTAGTCACTATGTCAAATAAGACCCCGGGTGTTGTCCTATTCACTGAAAAACTGTCACTCCTTTTGCCCATTGACCCTGATCTGTGTGTATGGACTCAACCTGTGATGTGTCTTGGTCAAAACAAAGATCAATGCTCAACACAAGGCAAGGGTCAGGACAAGGCCCTATTCCTTGATGCTTTCTTGCCTCCCGAAATTGTCTCCCGAAGTTGTGGGTGCTCCATAACTGGAGGTTTTCAAGAAGAGCTGGGGAGCCGCTTATCTGAAATGGTCTAGGGCAGGGATAGGCAACCTCGGCTCTTTTATGACTCGTGGACTTCAACTCCCAGAATTCCTGAGTCAGCATGGCTGGTTCAGGAATTCTGAGTATTGAAGTCCACAAGTCATAAAAGAGCCAAAGTTGCCTGCCCTTGGTATAGGGCAGGGGTAGGCAACCTCGGTTCTTTTATGACTCATGGACTTCAACTCCCAGAATTCCTGGCATAGGGTCTCCTAACATAGGCAGGGAGTTGGACTAGAAAACCTCCAAGGTCCCTTTCAACCCTATTATTCCATGTTCTGTGTTCTTTCTACTGATGGACTGGGCTATAGCTCAGAGGCAGAGTACCTGCCTTGCATCTCAAAGCTCCCGGGTTGAGTTTCCAGCATCTCCAACCAGGTATGAAAACCAACGCTGGAGGGTCTCCGCCAGGTAACTCAATCTTCCTCAGTTTAATGTATTGAATCCCTGCTGCAAGGTGCATCAAAGTGGAAAAACAGGGACATGCAGTACCGTACATAAAGCTTTTGATTTAATTTCCAAAGCCTGCAGCAGAAGAACATTTCAGATTTCAGATTTCTGATAAGAGATGCTTTTCCACTGGTTGGTGAGACAGACGAGTGCTACAAAAGAATGGAGGTACTGTTTTTCTTTGGGCACTGATTTTAACCGGCGTTGACTTCAACCCTGTCCCTTATCTCTGAGATAATGTGACACACAACAGAGAGAAGATGATCTACTTTGGCCATCAGGGGAACCTGGGCTTTGACTGAAAACAGATTTCTCTAGAGGGAAGAACAACACCTTTAGAAGTGGTGCATTGCACCAAATTATTTGCAGTGGTGTGTGTAGATCTTACATGTATTAGGACAGTGATATATTTGGTAGCACTGTTCTATATATCTTCCCCTCCTTGGGCTAGAGTCTGTCTTTTTACATTTCATCTGGGATTATTGTTGTTATTTGAAGTCCAATAATTTCAAGCAGATTTCATAAAGTAAATAAGCCACAGAATTTACTTCTGCAAGCATTTTTGTAACCAAAAAAGTGTGTGTGTCTCTGTGTGTGTGTGCTTACCTGAAGTCTTCCTATAGCCACCAGGCAATATTTGCTGCCTTGTCCCACCTCGGCATCTTCTTCCGGTATGGTCATTCCTAAAATTATTTCCCCAAAACAACAATTTATTAAAAAAAAGAAAAAGAAAGTTAGAAGGATCAGAAAGACGAGAAAGTTCTCTTTAGCTACTCAGCCCCTAGGAAAATAAGATGGCGCTATTTGAGCTAATTTTCTGGTACCAGTAGAAACATATTGAAGCTGTCACGCTGTTAATAATTTTCAGTACAGAGATAGAAAAATGTATTTCTGCTCTTTTTTTGGTTCTGACATACTTTGGTTCTGTAATCCATTTCTTCGTAATTTGCTTTCCATGGTTTGTTTTTGTACACTGCCTTGCTGGCCCACGCTAAATCAAGTAAATGTTTACAGACAGTCCTCTAAATGAAAAATAAAAATAAAAATAGAAAAGTGATAGGATCATTCAGATATTAGACTTGCCATCTCTGGGCAGTTGTTTTTACTGTAAATCACCAACATATTGTATGATGTTGAAAAGAAACAGCTGCATGAAAAAAACAACAACTGGGAGTTTCATTGCACTTTGTTTTCAACCTTTTAATGGAATTTAATGCTATAAACATGTTAAAAAACAAGGCATGTCACGATGCTTTTTAGTGCCTTGGGGCTACATAAATACCTTTGATTGGTACATCAGCATAATTTCCCCACTGGCCTTCCAAGGCTTTTAAGTAATCTGATTTCCCAGATTGAGTTTTGGAGCCAGAAGCTTCCTACAAATCCTTGAGTGAGTTAAGTTATTTAAAGCATATTCCCTTGAGTGTTTGGGATTTACATCATGCAGGAGCACTGAATCACTGGGAGAGGAATTCTGGCCTATTAGTCAGGTTAAAGAGAAAGGAAGCTCAAGTTTCTACCAGATTGCAAGAACGCAGGCGAGCAGTCTGACGAGCAGACCCAAACTCACTGGTAACCTCACACTGCAATGAACAAGGATATACATTCAATTTCGCAGGAACTAAGATTGTTGGCCGAGCAAGTACAAAAATAGACAGAGAAATTATTGAAGCCTGGGAAACGGGCCGCTTGTCAGTCAATGGGAAAGCTGATTTACCACCATCTTATCAGGTACTTAGAAGCCGAAGACTTGGCAGCCCAAGGAAACAATAGCCAATGACTTAATAGCCAGCCATCAACAACCCAATCAACCAATAGTAAGACACCATGTAAATTCTATGCATAGAATAGCCCAAAGCACATATTCTGGTAGAGAGAAGTTCCCTGAGGATGGGCTCCAGCACAAGTCGGAAAGCTCAGAAGACTAAACCTCTGGTCCTGGTGACCACTCAGGTTGGATCTTGGAAGCTCATGTTTTCAAAGCAACAGAATCTAAAAGATCTCAACATTTTCTGTACGAATAACAATTCAGACCAGTGCTGTGTTGTGCATGCGTTTGTTGTGTACAGGTACTCCTTGACTTACATTTGTTTAATGACCATTCAAAGCTACAACTGCACTGAAAAAGCTTGACTTATGACCATTTCTCACACTTATGACCCTCATCCCCACAGTCACATGGTCTAACTTTGGGTGCTTGGCAACTAGCATGCATGTATGCATTACAATTTGCCTTTAGATAAAGGCTAAGTGTGTGTGTGTGTGTTACTCTCAAGTAGGTAGATGGAGGAGCAAAACTTCTTTGATTCAGCTGCAGATCGTGGGAGCCTGAAGCCTTGTCAAGGACACCAGAACAGATGTGGATTTAAACACAGATGGTTCCCATAACAAAGTGGACTTGTTGATATGGATTACATAAGACGTTGAGGGATTTGACTCGGAAAACTATTGTTTAAATCTATGAATTGGTGTGGGAACCTCAGAGTTAGTTTTACTTTGACATAACCACACAATAATATTCAATAAAATATGAGATTTTCGGAAATGGAATTATTGCTGAGTTTTTGGCTTTTATTACATTTATATTGCTAAAATGTAATTAGAGCCTCGGGAAAGCTTTATAAAGCTGAAGATGCCTGCCAAAGGGTGGTAAAGCAACCTATATTCTGTGGTTAATTTGTTTCCTTAAATGGCATCTAGAAGGCCAGATATAAAAATAAATTAATTATATAAAGGAATGAGATGGCATTAATTACAAGGAAAGGGAAGAGAAGAGAAGGGAAAAAAGGGAAAAGGGGAAAAGGGGAAAAGAGGGGAAAGAGGAAAGGGGAAAGAGGGGAAGGGGAAGGGGAAAACAAGGGAAGGGGAGGGAAAAGAGAGAGAGAAAGAAAGAAAGAAAGAAAGAAAGAAAGAAAGAAAGAAAGGAAGGAAGGAAGGAAGGAAGGAAGAAAGGAAGAAAGGAAGAAAGGAAGAAAGGAAGAAAGGAAGAAAGAAAGAAAGAAAGAAAGAAAGAAAGAAAGAAAGAAAGAAAGAGAAAAAAAGAAAGAAAGAAAGAAAGAAAGAAAGAAAGAAAGAAAGAAAGAAAGAAAGAAAAAGAGAGAGAGAGGGAGGGAGGGAGGGAGGGAGGGAGGGAGGGAAGGAAGGAAGGAGAAAAATAAGGAAGGAAGAAGGAAGGAAGGAAGAAAGAAAGAAAGAAAGAAAGAAAGAAAGAAAGAAAGAGAAAGAAAGAAAGAAAGAAAGAAAGAAAGAAAGAAAGAAAGAGAAAGAAAGAAAGAAAGAAAGAAAGAAAGAAAGAAAGAAAGAAAGAAAAAGTTTTTGTATTATCAACATTCTGATTACTGTGGGTATCAACTGTGCAAGACGTGCACCAGTTTGCAGTCTGGAGAGGAACATTTGTCCTACTTCGATTCCTGCAGGCATGCACATCAAACTACAGCGTGCCTTTCTACCAAATATTTTCCCTCCATTGTCATGCAGTGAACAAATCTGATTAAGGGGAAAAAAAACATCATATGGACTGCATAAAAATTCATTTCCTTCTCAGAAATATGAGATCCCTTAATTGAAATGGAGCAGGGGAAGGGAAAGGCAAACGGTTGTTTAAATAAAATCAGACTGGTAAACTTAAATACCAAGAAGCAATGGGGAAAAGGGCATTTCATTGGTGCAATTCGTGGGCTGGGTTAATGCAGTACTTGGGAGGACGCAAGACACTCCGTAAATTGGCAGCAAAATACATGGACAAAACTTCGAGGATAGAATTCAGACAGGGCACTTTATCTACTAATGTTCCAGCACCTAATTTTGTAATTTATTGTTATGTACATCACTGATGAATCCAGATCAGCCTTATTCGATCTACTTCCAGTTTTTCACTACAATCTCATTTCTATTCCCTAGAGCCACGTACAGTTCTTAGTGTCACTTCTTTCTCTTCCATGCCCAGAAGCCACCTTCTTGGCCTTACTGTTGGCCAAAATTAAATCACTATTGGTACATGCTTCTGCTAGTAGCTGACGTTAGAGTCAGTGACTGGACCCATTGGCATCAATATTCCCATGGAAATAATCCATGAGAGCCAATTGATCTGCAGTCCCAACTGATTTTAATGTTTGGTCATGTCAACTAGGAAAAAACCAGGATGTCGACCAACGCAAAGCAAAGCACCAAACTGCTAACAGGTCTATTTCCAGCTTGGTTCCAGAAGATAAAAGCACTGGGTGATTGCATTCAATTTGCAGGATGAAAATTCTTCTTTCAATATTTTTTTTTAAAAAAGGCATGCGGGGAAGGAGTTTTTAAAAACCTAAGATGGTGGTCACAATAAACACGGTTATGGGTGACCCTTGGATTTTGTTGAGATCTCTAGCTGATGTTGCAGCTTTCAAGATGTCCTCTGCATAAAGAGTCATCCAGACTGCCCCAAAGATACCGTTTGAAAGACAACTGAACTGTTTTTGGTTTTTTTGTGTTTTTTTGTGTTTTTTTCCTTGAAAATTGTTTTGCTTCTCATCCAAGAAGCTTCTTCAGAACTGGAAAAGCACCCTTGGGACAACCTTAACTTGGACGATTGAGAATCTCCATAGACTGTTGTGATTCAGAGTCAGCCTGTGGGTTCGGCAGTTGGGTCGGACGACTCAGAGGAGGAGGAGGGGGGTATTGAAGAGCTTGCTGAGCGGGTTGGAGAGCTTGCTGATGAGAGCCCTCAGCCAGGCCCCTCCCACCTGGTCACAATGCAGACCCAGCTGTGTGAGCCTGACAGCGTGGATGAAGATGACCCACAGCTGGCCCTGTTCAAGGACGCCTGACGCAGGAGGCAGTCAATCAGGAGTAAACAGAGGAAGGCAATGGGGCACCTCAGAAGGAGGCAGAGAGAAGCCACGCCCTGAACTGTATAAAAGGGGAATGTGTGGGAGGGCTGGTTTGCTGAAGGCAACCGCTTGAATAGCTCCTGTTTCATGGTTCGTGTCTTGTTTGCTTTTGTATCCATAAATTTGGTAGGCTTAGTTCCAGCCTCTTGCCTTCTTGTAAAAGGGGTTGTCCCTGCCTTTTCTGCAGGGCCGGTAGCAGGCTGGTACAGAACATAGACCATCATCCAAATGAAATATGGAAGGAAAAGGAAAGGGCGATTAGGATGCTGTAATCATCCATCAACCATTCATCTCTGGATGGTACACCGAGTAGCAGATGTACGGATTATTTGGACATTGCCTTCATCCGCTATAATGAAATATTTTGCACTTCTACTCAAAGCCTAGCAATTATTTCTAAAGATGCCTCTAGGACTATCCATTAGCAGATGCAAATATTACAAAAACCAGCGTCGTTTCCCCCCCCCCTCCAATGCTGTTTTTGGCAGGGAGTCAGAAGCCACTCTCCAATTTAGGCACCGCATGTCCCAAATTACTTATACAACCTTGAAAGATGTGGTAATTTTTCCCGCAAAAGGCAGTTGGGGAGCCTGATGTAATCGAGAGATGCTTCTGGAAAGGCTTGCCACTCTTCCTTTCCTTCTACACATGAGGAAGAACTTTCGGTCTCCTCTCAGCATGGCGGAGAGAAAATAAAAGCATCTTATTAATGGCCTTCTGAGGAAAAAAAGGTGAAACTAGCATCATTTATTTACTGGGGGAACAATGATCCTGGTGACTCTGACCTCAGGAAGGAGGCAAAATGAGCCGAAAAACAACTCCCCCCCACCCCAACCCCTGGTGTGGAGAAAAAAAAAATCCTCCTTTGTGCCCTGAAACTTTTATGAACTGCAACAACAGAGCTGAACAGCTGAGTGTGTAAACTCAGATGAATCTGACACAACGAGATCTGTTTTTTATTTTATTTGGAGACATCTGTTTGGTGCTATATAATAAAGAGCATAGGACTGTTTGGAATGTTTGGCAGGCAGGGGTTGTTTTTTAGCATTAAAGAAAGGACAGAAATAAAGTCATACTGAGTTTCTGAGAGGTCAGCTCCATGGTTTCCAAGTTTGGATGCAAGCGAGGACTGTTTTAATGAAAAATTGTGAGCTGAGGTCTGTCTGTCTGTCTGTCTGTCTCTATCTATCAATCCATTTATTGTCTCTCTCACTCTCTATCTATTGTCTGTCTTTCTGTGTGTCTATCTTATTGTCTATCTCTCTCTCTCCTTCTCTGTCTGTCTGTATTTATCTATCCATTTATTGTCTGCCTCTCTCACTATCTATTGTCTATCTATCTGTCTGTCTCTATCTCTGTCTGTCTGTCTCTAGTGATCTGTCTATCCATCTCCATCCATCCATCCATCCATCTTTTGTCTCTATTGTCAGTCTGCCCATCTCATATCTATCTATCTATCTATCTATCTATCTATCTATCTATCTATCTATCTATCTATCTATCTATCTATCTATCTATCTCACTGTTTCTCAAGAATGTTAAAAGCTGGTTTACTCCCAATCTGACCACTTGCCCACAGTGTAGATCACATTCTCCACTCTGGTGGAAAATGTAAGGCAAAATGTGCTTCCAATTCTTATTTGTCAGGCATCTTACATGAAAAGCATGTGCTATACTACTGGGATACTGGCCATTCCTTTGCCATGTCTTTGAAATAGATCGTGAGAAATTACACCCCAGCACATACGGATAGGGGAAAAAACCCTTTTCAGTCATAGTTTATACTAACAGCTTCAGTGGCAGCAGCTACAAGCCAAATATTCAGATCCTAGAAGATCATTTTGAGTTCTGCAAATTTCTGAGGTCAATCTTAAGTTATCAGTTTCACTGCTCAATACAGGTTGTTCCAAAGGCTCTCTCAAAGCAAACAGAAGCCAGAGATTTGCTTTTTTTCTCTGGACCTGATCTTAACAGCTATAATTCCATTATAGGGTAGAGGAATTTGAACAAATTCAATTTCCCCCCAGTTAACAATATTTCTTGTGTGCTGAGTCTCCTGTTTATACAAGCGACTGCAGGAGATGGTTCTGTCTCTTGCTAAAAGTTATAGATCCACAATTAAGCTTCGGTACAAATTATGCTGGAACTGAGGGTCTGCATCACAAATAAACAAGGTACATTAAAGAGAGAGAGAAGAGAATGGCAAATACTTATTTAACTTATCTGAAAGGGAATGGGTCAAGGGATGGGCCTCGTGATGGGTCCGGTGTGGGTCACATCAGGTGAGGGCCTTGTGACAAGTCCCATCACAAGACCTACTGACCACACAAAGCCCTTATCAGCAGAAGAACGCGGAGAACCGACATTCCATAAACTCCACTGAAGATGTTACCTAGCCTGGTAACAAAATGGAAACCAACCCACAAGCTCAGAGAACGAACCTCCATCCTCATTTAGTAAGGGTATCCCTTGGATTCTTTCTGTTGGGATTATAGCTCCTAGATTTAGATCTAGATTTCCCATGATCCCCAGAAGGCACCCAGTTGAGAAAGGCCAGCATAAATAATAAGCCGCTAAGCCAGAAAAGAATCATTAATATCATCATCATCATCATTATTATCATCATCATCACCATCACCTTACACTTCTGAATAGAATTTACCATCTTCCCATTATTTGGTTGATTCTTTCACAAGGGAGTTGAAATGCATTTGTTTCTTATAAGACCCTTACGAGACAACTGAAATTGCCAAAAAAGAATCCACTCGCCCCCCTCCCCACTGCATTTTTTCCATCGTTGAAGGATACACAGCTACCAGAAGAAGCCAATTAGGGGATAAGCCATCATTCAAAGGCTCCTAAAATGCCAAAAGAACGCAGGGCGCGCTATATCCTTGCACGCATTCAACAAATACACACACGCACATACGCACATTGTTTAAGAGCAGATGAGACAGACTTGGCTCCGTTTATGTTCTTTTTCACTATGTTCACTACTATTATATCTGATGCAGCTCATCACTCAGACCCCTCTGGAAGAAACCCTTAAAACAAATATACGCAAACTAAAATGGAAAGGTTTGTTTTCCAAAAATGCCTGAAATACTTATACGTTTTTGTTTTTTTTAAAAATGTGCTGTTTCTTTCTTTCTGAAAGATGGGGAAATGTTTTAGAAAGCAGCTGTTTGCCATTAGGTACTGTCCATCTCTGAATCAAAAAAAAAAGAAATAAAGAAATAAAAACATGGCTGTTCCATTGTTTTTTTTTGTCCCCCCCCCACTTTTTTTTTCTATGAAGAAATTACGATCACAAATGAACCCAAATTTTCTCCTGCTAAGGGAAACATTTGTTGGGTGAGTTTTGTCCCCATTTTATGACTTTTCTTGCCACCGTTGTTAGGTGAGTCGCTGCAGCTGCTAAATTAGTAACAGGGTCATTAAGTGAAACTGGTTTCCCCCTTGACTTTGCTTGTCAGAAGGTTGCAAAAGGGGATCACGTGACCTGAAGACACGCTGCAACCATCAAAAATATGAGTCACTTGCCAAGCGTCGGAATTTTGATCATATGACTGTGGGGACACTGCAATAGTCCTGGGTGGGAAAAACGGTCCTAGGTCACTTTTTTTTCAGCAAAAGCCTTGGTGGAGCAGTGGGCTAATGCCTCCTTAAGTAACACCAGCTGCCTGCAATTAGTGCAGGTTCGCATCCCACCAGGCTCAAGGTTGACTCAGCCTTCCATCCTTCCCAGGTAGGTAAAATGAGGACCCAGATTGTTGGGGGCAATTAAGCTGACTTTGTAATAATGCCGCTTGGGGAGGGGGGCGAAAGCCCTAATAAGCAGGCATATACATAGAATGAAGGCTACTGCTAAGCACATTGGTTTGTGCTTAAATTGTAAGCTGCCCTGAGTCTTCGGAGAAGGGCAGGATATAAATGGGATTAAAATAAATAAAATAAATAAATGTTGTAACTTTGAATGGTCACTAAATGGACCATTGTAAGTTGAGGACTATCTGAATATGCAGCAGCGTAGGGCGATTACGTTGGATTGCTAATGTCCTGTGCTTTCTCACGCCTCCAAGCAGTTTAAAACAAAAACAAAAACAAAGAGAAGATCTAAAATTTAAGGGTTAATTAACCTCTTAAAAGGGAAAGTTAAGAGTCGGCAATGGGGCAAGTGAAGGACTAGGGACCCTGCCCTGCCCCCTCGAAAAGAATTCCCGGGATTTCAAAAAAAATAAATTAAAGCATTACCAAGCCTTCACAACTCAGGAGGTTGCTAAGATAACGGAAAACTAGGCCACCTCTTGTGAACGTTTGGCAATTTTTCACGAGATTGCAGGGTTTTCATACAAGGCATTTTGGCCAGGAGAGAGAGGTGGTGGTAGTGGGGGGAGACGTATTCTGCATTTGAAATGGTTGCCAGTCCAGTTGTAAGGACTTATGAGATAACCAACATTTGGAAAGATTCACACAGCTTTCCACTAGCCCACCATATTTACGTTCTGTAATAAGCCGTGGCTCCACAAGTAAGAGAATTAGGCTCATTCTAAACTGTAGCCTGAGCAAAATCCTCTTTCAAATGAAGGCATGTCCCAGGACAACGTTGCAGGATCCTATCTGTACAGAGTACAGAGAAGAGCAACAAAGATGATTGGGGGACTGGAGGCTAAAACATATAGGGAACGGTTGCTGGAATTGGGTATGTGTAGTTTAACGAAGAGAAGGGTGAGGGGTGACATGATAGCAGTGTTCCAGTATCTCAGGGGCTGCCCCAAAGAAGAGGGAGTCAAGCTATTCTCCAAAGCACCTGAAAGCAGGACAAGAAGCAACGGATGGAAACTAGTCAAGGAGAGAAGCAACCTAGAACTAAGGAGAAACTTCCTGACAGTTAGAACAACTAACCAGTGGAACAACCTGCCTCCAGAAGTGGTGAATGTTCCGACACTGGAGGTTTTTAAGAAGAGACTGGACAGCCATTTGTCTGAAATGGTATAGGGTTTCCTGCCTGAGCAGGGGGTTGGACTAGATGACCTCCAATGTCCCTTCCAACTTATCATTATTAGGGTCCTGGATTGGTCACTGGGACCCGAGGTTTAGTCTTCCGAGGTGTGTGTGCTTTGGGCTATTTTGCGTGTGATATTTATATCATATGGTGCCTGGTTGTATGTGGCTTTTAAGTTGATGGTTGGGGGTTATAGCTGGCCATGAACATTGCAGTCAACATCTAAAAAGCCACACACAACCAGGCACCACATCAATAGAATAAGTGCTTTGGGCATAGAAGAGCTCCAGCATGACTCCAAAAGCTCAGAAGACTAAGACCCAGACTGGATCCTGCAAAATCCTCTTCCTTCCCTGCACACAATATAATTATTCTTTGCAAAGCTCTGAAATAGCCACACTACAGTATATGATCCATGACCAATACCTACAGCTCTACAGTAAGTTCAAAAACAGTAAAACCTCATACAGCTTTAGTGGGATGGGACATGTTGATATGATGATGATGATGATGATAATAATAATAATAATAATAATAATAATAATAATAATAATAATAATAATAATAATAATAATAATAATAGAATAGAGCTGGAAGGGACCTTGGAGGTCTTCTAGTCCAGCCCCCCGCTTAAGCAGAAGAACCTATACCATCTCAGACAGGTGACTGTCTAGTCTCTTCTTAAAAATCTCCAGTGATGAAGCGCCCACGATTTCTGGAGGCAAAGCTCTTCCACTGGTTGATTGTCCTCACTGTCAGGAAGTTTCTCCTTAATTCCAGGTTGCTTCTCTCTTTGATCAGTTTCCAACCATTGTTTCTGGTCCTGCCCTCTGGTGCTTTGGTGAATAACGTGACCCCCTCCTCTTTGGGGCAGCCCCTCAAATACCGGAACACTGCTATCATGTTGCCCCCATTTCTTCTTTTCTTTAGACTAGCCAAACCCAATGTCTGCAGCCGTTCTTCGTATGTTTTAGTCTCCAGGCCTTGGATCATCTTAGTTGCTCTTCTCTCAATTTTTTCCAAACTCTCTACATCTTTTTTGTGATAGGGTGACCAAAACTGGCTGCAGTATTCCAGGTGTTTTTTTTGTGTGTGTTTTTTTGCAATACCTACAACTCTACAGTAAATTCAGCCAGACTAAAAACCTCATACAGCTTCAGTAGGGTGATATTTGGTGATATTTGCATCCCAAGGAAATAAAACCACCACTGCTTTAGGCCAGTAATGCATCCAAATGTCGACAACCCAAGATAACTCCTGTTCTGATTCACATCAGCAGGAGCTTTCAGAAAGCTCTTTCAGACGCTCTTCAGCAAGTCCAAGAAATAAGGTCAGCCAAACCATCTCTTGACAACATTGGACACAATCCCCTCTTGGGTTTCCAACTGTTTCCCACATTTTCCCGTATGTAAATATCCCCACGCGTGATATTGAGTTACAGCATGTTTAGAGTATATTACAGTGGGCCAAGAAAAGAAAATAATCCCAGAAGACCTCATTCAAAACAGAAATGCTTTATGGAAGAAATGGAGGGTGTGGTAGCTTGGAACCAAGCGCTTACGTATAGGGTGTTTTTTGTTTTTAAAAAATCAGGTCTTCTCTCTCTCAAAAAAAAATCATTTCAAAATTCTTCTAGGTTCAGAATTGGCCATCAGGGAGGAAAGATTACTGTGGGAGCAAAATACATAAAAGCTTCTAGGGTTTTAAAAGCTGCTCTTTCTTTATACACTTGCTAGCTGGGGGCCTGAGGAACTACAGTCCACGAGATGTGCTAGATATCCCAGCATGGCCAATAGAAATTTGCTAAGGGTGTCCATTTCTTGAGATGAGTAGTACTTGACTTTGGTGCGTATTGACGGCTTCTCTAGAATAAAGACTCAAAAAGTACTTTGGCATTCTGAATCATGGTCTCTCACCCAAGGATATACAATTAAAAATGCAGAGATAAAGATATTGCGAGCGCTGATTTCATGTAGGAAAGTAATATAAAATGAGATTCCAATTCCTGGAATTCTAAAATGTTAAACTTCCCCGAGGAGAAGTTTCTTTGTTGCCTTCCAAGAAGGAACACAAGGAGATGGCAGTTTAGAAACAGGGAGGGAGGAGAGAGAGAGAGAAGGAAGGAAGGAAAGAAAGAAAGAAAGAAAGAAAGAAAGAAAGGAAGGAAGGAAGGAAGGAAGGAAGGAAGGAAGGAAGGAAGGAAGGAAGGAAGGAAGGAAGGGGCAGTTTAGAAAGAGGGAGGGAGAGAAAGAGGGAGAAGGAGGGAAGGAAGGGAGGGGGAGAAAGAAAGAAAGAAGGAAGGAAGGAAGGAAGGAAAGAAAGAAAAAAGAAAAAGGAAGGAAGGAAGGAAGGAAGGAAGGAAGGAAGGAAGGAAGGAAGGAAGGAAGGAATATGGCAGTTTAGAAAGAGGGAGGGAGAAAAAGAGAGAGATGGAGGGAGGTAGGAAGGAAGGGGGAGAAAGAGAGAGAGAGAGAGAGAGAGAAAGAAAGGAAGGAAGGAAGAAAGAAAGAAAGAAAGAAAGAAAGAAAGGAAGGAAGGAAGGAAGGAAGGAAGGAAGGAAGGAAGAAAGAAAGAAAGAAAGAAAGAAAGAAAGAAAGAAAGAAAGAAAGAAAGAAAGAAAGAAAGAAAGAAAGAAAGAAAGAAAGAAAGACCAGCTTCAGGTCAAGAATCTCTGGTCACTGATGAGCTTCCATGCCTCCCCTATTCAGTTCTGGAAGGAACCCAAAGGAAAAAGAGTCATATGGAAGATTTTATATTCTGCCTGGTCTATTTTACCTGCTGGGGGCCAAGCCTTTATATACCCGGTACAGTGGACCACAGCATATTGTGCCTCTCCTTCTTTCACTGGGCCCAGGCCGTTTCTGAATAGAAAGCAAAGAGTAAAAAAAAAACACGTTTGTTTTTCAAACAAGACAATCCTTCAAATTTATTACTCTCTGAATCCTCTTTTCATAGTTCAGTCAAAGTGACTCCCTTTGAAGCAGGGATGTTTTCTATTTGGCCCATAGTCCAAATTCAGGCGCTCCATTACGTCAATTAGAAGCCACGGAAAGAGGCTATAGAAGAAGCTGGGTGAGTCACATATAGTATAAAGCCACAATTTATTTCTTGTATTTCTTGTGTTCAGAGAATTTGGAAGTCGGTATCACTTAAAAAAATATTTTGCCAATAAATGACTGTCATTTCTCAAATCCTTGAGCAGAACAAAACATGTGAGATACGAAATCTACAAATGCATATATGTGGAAAGAAGCAATTGAAAGGAACAGCCACAAATTTGTTGCAGTGTTTATGTTCCCCTCCCTCTAATACTACGTATCTTCTTGGTCTTCTCTATTTGGGATATAGCTAAATATACCCAGATATATATTTAAATGTAGATTATAGACACATAGACACACTTAAACTCATGCACACATGCAAATGCATGCAGACAGTCGTTAAGCAGAAACGTGCACAAACCACATGTATTTGTTAAAATTATATTCCCCGTGAAATTAACAAGAACCATGACAAATAATAAATCCTGTTTTGAGCATATTTTAAGAAAACAGATGCTAGGCTCCAACACTAGGAATAATTGTGGTTTGGTCCTAAACTTTGGTTTAAGCACAAGAATTGTTCTGTGCTCACCTGAACCCTTTTGCCAATGTTTTAATTTGATGGGTCTGTTCAAATTCAACTAACCCACAGGCACATTTGTTGAATTCCTTAGAGTCCATGTGTCAAGCATGAGCGCCTCTGCCACAAGAATATGAATTGATGCTTATGAGCCTTGTCTTGTCAACCCAAGCATAATACGCCAACATTTGACTTGGATAAAGACCTAAAGCAGGGAGGGGTCTTCAAACTTGGCCCTTTTGTGACTTGTGGACTTCAGCTCCCAGAATTCCACAGCCAGGCATGCCTGACTGAGAAATTACAGGAGCTGAAGTCCACAAGTCATAAAAGGGCCAGGTTTGAAGACCCCTGACCTAAAGATACAGAAAACCAAGTAAGGTTTATGCCAAAGAAGGAACATAAAACACCAACCGGTATCTTTTCCTCATGGTTGTTATCCTGTTCAGAGGTAAATGATCCAATGGAGCATTGCCACATCTGGAAATGAAACAGCGTAAGACCGTTAGCAACCATACTTGATTGCAGGGAACAAACTAAAACAATAGAGTAACACAACTGCAGTCAGAAACCTTTGTAACAGAAGGCTTTTAAAGGCCAGGGGCTGGCGTTTGCTTTGCTTTGTGTTTGCCTTGAAGTCACAAAGAACCTGGGTTGGTGTTTCCTTTGCTGTCCCAAAGAAGAGTGGGGCAATCTATTTGGCAAAGCACCTGAGGCCAAGATAAGAAATAATGGATGGAAAGTTATCAAAGAGAGATCCAACTTATAAGTAAGAAGAAAAAAGCCAACTAATAGTGTCATCTTAAACGGGTTGTTCTCTTTTTGTTTCTCTCCGTAGGCTGATCCAGAAGTCATTTTGTTGTAGCTTTATGTAATTGCTGGAGGGGAGATACCAGCCAAAGATAAAAGCCCAACCTCCAGGGGTCTTCAAACTTGGCCCTTTTGTGACTTGTGGACTTCAGCTCCCAGAATTCCACAGCCAGCATGCCTGGCTGAGGAATTCTGGGAGTTGAAGTCCACAAGTCATAAAAGGGCCAGGTTTGAAGACCCCTGGAATAGAATAACACAATTGAAAGGGACTTTGGAGGTCTTCTAGTCCAACCCCCTATTCAAGCAGGAAACCCTATACCATTTTAGACAAATAGCTGTCCAGCCTCTTCTTAAAAACCTCCAACGTTGGAGCATCCACAACCTCTGGAGACAAGTCATTCCACTGATTAATAACCTCAGGCAGGAGACAATTTTCTTGGTTTGACACTGGATCCCATGGTTATATGGATAAATCCAAGTAAATACCAAACCAAAAGAATTAAAAAAAACCCTCCAAGAACAGTAAACAAAAAGGCAGCTGTTTTGACCATAGGAATCCCAGATCTATAGTATCATTACAAACAGATTAGGCGAATTCAAGATCGTAAAATAAAACGCAATTTCAATTACATAAGCTCTTCCTTGGACAAAATGGTAAAAAAAATCAAACTAAGGAAGTCAACAATGGTCCACGTTTGGTGACAGCCTTAAGATGGTTAGAAGAATCCCAAATATTTATTTCAGATCAAAAAATGGTTCAACCATAAACCACAGGCCCAAGACAAGCTTAATTATTGCCATACGATGGGATTTTTTAAAAATAAAGTATTTAAAGACAGACAACGAAAGTATTTCAAAATTGGAAAAATGAAGATGTTCTCAAGAATTGCTCATGTGCCTGAAATTAGCTGGGCGATTACTTATTTGTGTTCTTTCCCCTTATAAATAAAAAATGTGGTGTGTTATGAAACAAAAATAAGGCCACATTTCCATTCCAATCTTAGGTCTCAGAAATAATAATTTGAATAATAATAATATAGTAGGATGACACAATGGATCACATTCCATGGTCAATCTGATGAGTAAGTTCTGGTAAACACAACCAAGGAAAGGATGTGAGCTACTGACTCTTTCATAAATTGAAGAAGAATCAAAAAAACCCACAAGCTGCAGATTGATGGATGTTATTAATGAAAACAAGCATCACTTTCTGAAAATTGCTAGTTTGCATTTGGGATCATTCTTTTCTGACAGTTAATTTATAGCACTTATTCTCCAAAGCGCCCGAAGGCAGGACAAGAAGCAACGGATGGAAACTAATCAAGCAGAGAACCAGTCTAGAACTAGGGAGGAATTTCCTGACAGTGAGAACAATTAACCAGTGGAATGACTTGTGTGGGTGCTCCAACACTGCAGGTTTTTAAGAAGAGATTGGACAACCATTTGTCTGAAATGATCTCCTGCTGGAGCAGCGGGTTGGACTAGAAGACCTCCAAGGTTCTTCCACGGATGGATGGATGGATGGATGAATACCAGTGTGGTGTAATGATTAAGGTACTGGGCTAGGAGGAAGGGTCTAGTCTTCTCTTAAGGATGAAAGCAGAAATAACATACCTCATTCTGCATATGAAGGAACGCCTGGATCCCATGCACATTCTCATTGAAGACTGTTGACCTTCTTTCTTTACTGTGCCAGTTTTCAAATCCAAAATCCTCCCTACAGAGTGGGAAGGGAGAGTGCAAAGGAGAAAAAAAAAAGAGAAGGAAAAGATTGCTCACCGAGATGGCCGTTTGACTTAGAGCAGCACAGTCTATCTTCAAATCATTTTACAGTGCTAAGGATAAAAGGTAAAGGTTCCCCCGCACATGCATGCTAGTCGTTTCCGACTTTAGGGGCCGGTGCTCATCTCCATTTCAAAGCCGAAAAGCCAGCGCTTGTCTGAGGACGTCTCCGTGGTCATGTGGCCAGCATGACTAGATGCCAAAGGCGCACGGAACGCTGTTACCTTCCCACCGGAGTGGTCCCTATTTTTCTACTTGCATTTTTACGTGCTTTCGAACTGCTAGGTTGGCAGAAGCTGGGACGAGTAACAGGCACTTACTCTGTTATGTGGCACTCGGGATTCATCCTGCCAAACTGCCGACCTTCTGAACCACAAGCTCAGCGTCCTAACCCACTGAGCCACAGCGTCCCTAAGGATACAGTACCTCAAAAGCGTGCTAAGAGTTTCATACTATACTGTCAGCAAGGAGGAAAGAGAAAGCAGAGTAGACTAATCAAGCCATTACAATAGCATATGGAGTCACACCTTTCACCTATTTCATATTAGCTAGTTTGCTGCACATCTGAACTCACACCGAAACATACCAACAGTGTTTTGTTTTTCAGTGGCCTTGCTGTAGCTCCACACCCATTAAGACACCCAACAGCTGAATCTGGCATGAAAGCACTGAATGTGCTACTCAAATTCTAAACACAAGTCAGAGTTTCTGCCACTGAGATTCTTAGGACAAGGATACCAATTTTTGTAGTAGGCATAGATTAAACCAATGTCAATTTCTATGCAATCATAATGACATTTTGGTTTATTTATTAGGGGGGAAAATCATCTGTCCCATTTTTCAAACCTCTTTGAAACCAATGCTCAACCATCCGGATCTTGTTGAATTCTCATTTCCATCAGCCACAATGAAAAGAGAAGATTAGATTTGCAGAATTAGAAAGCCATACTTTGCTGATCTTTGATTTAAACCAATTTATCAGCTCAAGATATTCAAATAATTGTACCGTAGCAAGTAAAACCACATTAACCGCCAGCCTACTTGTTAACTGCACACCCAGGCATTTGATGCTGGTAACCATCTAATGATTCACCTGAGGAGATGATTACCAGCATCAAATGCCTGGGTGTGCAGTTATCAAGTAGGCTGACTTGGTCGCTCAACAGCGAGACCCCAGTGAAGCGGGCATAGCAGCACCTGCATTTTCTGTGTCGCATGGAAAAAGCACATCTTCCTTCCCTTGTCCTTACCACTTTCTACACAGCGATGATCGAGAGCATCCTGTCATACAGCATCACCGCCTGGTTTGGAAGCATCCCTGCTTCAGACAGGAAGGCGGTGCAGAGAGTGGTGAGGAGGGCTGAAAAGATCATTGGCAGTTCCCTCCCTTCCATCCAGGACGTGGCACAGAAGCGTTGCTTGAGCAGGGTCCGTAAGATTGTCTGGGACACCCCACATCCTCTTCACGGCCTGTTTCCCTTGTTACCTTCTGGGTGGAAGGGGCTACACGTATGTTGTATATAGTACGTTTTAAATGTGTGTTATGTATGTGTACACTTTGAGAGCAAGCAACAAAATTTCATTATGTGTGCCATTGTGCCCACAGTAAAAAAAGACAATAAACGTGTCTGTCTGTCTGTCTGTCTGTCTGTCTGTCTGTCTGTCTGTCTGTCTGTCTGTCTGTCTATCTATCTATCTATCTATCTATCTATCTATCTATCTATCTATCTATCTATCTATCTATCTGCCAAAGATATTCAAATAATTGTACCATAGCAAGTAAAACCACATTAAACCAATAGAAGCCAAGCAGATTGATTGGAATTGAAGGATTTACAATCCATCTCAGCCATAAAACACACCGTGTATAGGAGAAACAAAGCATTCAATGAAAGCAAGCATATATTTTGAGAATTTGGATCCTGCTGCAACAAGACAATGAATTCAAAACCTCAGTCATAAATCATCTAGTAAGGAAGGAAGAACCCTCATGCTTAATGCTAACAGTCAAGCCCCATGCTGGAAAACCTATGTGACTGTTCTTCCTTTGCTCCCAGTGTTGAGACATTTACAAAAAGCATAATTTGTTCCATGTGATGCGTTTTCTGGCCTGGGACACCTTAATGAAGCCACTGCCCACACTCATATTTTTGACTCCTTACATCTTCACTTAGGAATGTTGTAGGAGATGCTTGAAAGATGACCAGCAGACACCAGTTCTTCTCCTGAATCATGCAATCCAATGACCTTCTTTTCAGAGGCGACTGAGAACGTAGGACAACCAATGTATGACCTAGCCTCCAATAATTTGGGTCCCCATTGCTGCATTTGTTATGCACAAAATGCGGATTCTTTTAGTATTGCAAATCAAAGTAACAAGCACTCAGACCAACCGACTACTGGAAGTCCCCAAGTTCTCAAGATTAAGCAATGCATACAAGTTTAAAGGAAAGTATGTCTTTTCCATATTTTTCCCCAGTAATTATTCTTTTTTTCTCTCCAAGTTTCTAACCATACCAAGATCTGGCTTATTCAAAAGAAAGAAATTAAGAAAACAAAGCCATCATTTGAACTTTGTCACTTCCACAACTTATTGCTTCCTGTGACAAAAAAAGAGGTTTCTTTATTCATCATTGCCCCATCACTTTCTCCACAAAATGGTAAAAGAACAGCAGCAAAGTTCACTGCCTGATTTTTCATTCTCTCTCCCTCGCTTCTGCGATCCCCACTAAGCAGTTGGTTCTACCTCCTAAATTCAAAACTGGGCTCTTTTCTTTCGTTCCTGGATCTTCAGATTTTATACTACAGTTAGTCCTCGGCTTACGGCCACAAGCGAGCTCCAAAATTATGTTGCTACGTGAGAAATTTGTTAAGTGACTTTTGCCCCATTTTTACGACTTGTCACGTCGCTTGAATGAATCGCTGCAGTTTTTAAATTAGTAACCGGGTTGTTAAGTGACTCTGGCTTTGCTGGTCAGAAGGTTGCAGAAAGGGATCACGCGACCCCAGGTCACTGCAACCAGTTGTCAAGCATCTAAATGTAAATCAGACGACCATGGGGATGCTGTTATGGTCGTAAGTGTGAAAAATGGTCACAAGTTATTATTTTTCAGTGCCGTTGTAACTTCAAACAGTTACTAAATGAACTGTTGTAAGTTGAGGATTGCCTGTATTTCTTCCTAAAGACAATGGACAACGTTCCTCCAGGCCTTCCTGTCCTCTACTATCTTCTGGAGTCCATTTAAGCTCACGCCTACTGCTTCAGTCACTCCATCCAGCCACCTCATTCTCTGTCATCCCCTGCTTCTCTTGCCCTCAACCTTTCCCAGCATTAGGCTCTTCTCCAGTGAGTCCTTCCTTCTCATGAGGAGGCCAAAGTATTTGAGTTTCAACTTCAGGATCTGGCCTTCTAAAGAGCAGTCAGGGTTGATCTCCTCTAGGAGATCAAAATTAGAAGGATCAATAGCCAGGAGGACAATAGCTTTGGCAGGAAACAAAATGCATAGATCTGGTAGAGACAACTGGATGAGGTACCTTGGAAATAGGTTGCACAAATACTTCTCTTTGGTGGGGGGCGGAGGAATACTTTTACCTATATTCTCCAATTTTTGTAACAGGTACTCTGCCCTGGTTGACATAAAACCCTCTAGGCTATCATGCATTTTATTCCAGATACAGCATAAACCAGGGGTCTCCAACCCCCGGTCTGTGGGCAGGTACTGGGCCGCGGCATGCCAGAAACTGGTCCACACAAACAAGCAAAGCCCCATCCGTGGGATGCAGGCAGCACACAAAACCACACATTCTCCAGTCCACGGAAAAACCTCTCTCCGCAGAACCGGTCCCTGGTGCCCCAAAGGTCTGGCATAAACCATCCAACCTGACTTCGTATTCTCTGCCATCCAGGCTCTTACGACTTGTTCAACAACCTATAACAAAAGCTTCCTAGGTTACAGCAATGTGTGAATGCAGTTCAGGGAAAGTCTACCTATGATCCATGTCCTTGTTTTTACTGCATCTTTTTTCGGTTCCGGGGGGGGGGGAAACAACCCCAAGTTAAGCAGCTCCAGAAGACTTGCACAAACCTAGCCAGAGTCTCACTAAGACAGAGGTCAATCTTGATATCCTTAAATGCCCCTGTGCACTCGTTCTTATGTTCCCTGCTGTTGCCTTACTACAAGAGAAATTCAGTTTGACTTGGATAAGATAATAACAACAATTACCCCCCACCCACCCAAAAAAAAGAGACTCTACTCCAAGAAAAATATTCCAGAGGCTATTTGGGAAAAACAACAGAAAATGGGAATAAAAAAACAAAACACCAGAAGAATCTAAACTATTTCTCCTTTGTTTTAATACAGAGAAATGAGAAACCTACAAGGTAAAGACACAGAGAAGCGTATGCTGAAGAGCTTAATCAGAAACATAAGCAACTAATATTAACACGGTTTTAATCACAATAAACTAGAATGTGGTTCCAAACTCTCTGGAAACGAGGCTTACTAATACATGCCTCTTCTTCTGACTAATATTCTAGTAACCTTCAAAAACAACTTGCTGCTAGGTTTCCATAAAAGCACGGCAGAGAGAGGCCATCAACCACAAACGATGATCACGGTTTTCTCCAATTACGAAACTAATATTGTTCCTGAAAGTTTCCCTTCCCCCATGAATGAGGTTGTTTTTCTCAGGCTGCTTGAAAATGACTTTAGAATTTCTTGGGGCAATGCTTTTTAGCTGGCTTTGTCACTGTGAACTGATGCCGGCACGGTACTTGCTGTTTTGCCCTGTTACCCACTCGTTCTCCAATCCCAATAATCAAATAAACAATACTCCAATCAAGAAACTGCCAAACAAGCCAATAGTAAACAGCCCAGCCGTACCTCTAAGACCACCCCCACCAACACTGACAGGGCAAGCCATTAGAACAAGGGTCCCCAACGCCCGCTCCATGGACCAGTACCAGGCCGCGGCATGCCAGCAACTGGGCTGGACAAACAAGCAAAGCCCCATCCGCGGGATGCAGGCAGCACACAAAACCACATGCTCTCCAGTCCATGGGAAAACCTCTCTGCATGTAACTGGTCCCTGGTGCCCAAAAGGTTGGGGATTTCTGAACTAGAATATAAACTGAGGGCAAAGCCCACTCCTTACAAGCACTGATGATGTTACCTAATTTGGGTAAGGAAACACCTGCAAGAAAACAAGCAAGCTCAGAGAGCACCAAGGACCCCACAGCTCTCCTCCTCCTCCTCCTCCTCCTCCTCCTCCTTTTGTTCTGTACCAGCCTGCTACCGGCCCTGCAGAAAAGGCAGGGACAACCCCTTTACAAACGGCAAGAGGCTGGAATTACGTCCGCCAAATTTATAGCTACAAAAACAAACAAGACACGAACCAAGAAACAGGAGCTTTAAGAAACACGAACTATCCGAGCGGTTGCCTTCAGCAAACCAGCCCTCCCCACACATTCCCCTTATATAGAGTTCAGGGCATGGCTTCTCTCTGCCTCCTTCCGAGAAGCCCCATTGCCTTCCTCTGTTTACTCCTAATTAACTGCCTCCTGCGTTGGGCGTCCTTGAACAGGGCCAGCTGTGGGTCATCTTCATCCACACTGTCAGGCTCACACAGCTGGGTCTCCGTGGTGACCAAGTGGGAGGGGCCTGGCTGAGGGCTCTCATCAGCAAGATCTTCAACCCCCTCAGCAAGGTCTTCAACACCCCCCTCCTCCTCCTCTGAGTCATCCGACCCAACTGCCGAACCCACAGGCTGACCCTGAATCACAACACTTTCCCCAACCCCTTTACCTTCTAGCACTGATGACGTTACCTAGTTTGGGTAAGGAAACGCCTGCAAGGAAACAAGCAAGCTCAGAGAGCACTAAAGACCCCACAGAAGTTCTTTTATCAAGCTCTCCCTTGAGTTGCAATGAACAATTGAGAAGTCAGGGAATTTGCAAGTCTTAGACAGAATGGCTATTTGTTTATGCTCTCTCTCACACACTGATGCTCACATGTACATGAGCAGTATGTAAGTCCCTTTGAAGGATCTGAAATCCTTCTTCCCAAGTGTCATCTCATCTGGGCTCAGTTGGCACTTTTGACATAAGCGGTCCACTAACTCATTACCCGCTGTCCCTCGATTGTTTATCCTGGTTCTGTTTTCCACTCTTTTCCCAGCTTCCCATAATGGCTCACATTTAATTTCTTTCTTATGGGTCCTATTTGGCCTATGGCCATAAATTGTAATAATTGACCTGGAACTTTTGGGGGGGGGGTCCCAATGTAGAAAACGTGTCTACTTCCAAAATGATCTTGCCGGGGTTTAAGACTGAGAATGTGCTATATTTCAGTTTGGAGGAGATGGATAGATTATATTCAGAACAAATATGGGACTAAAAAGTTCCATTTAGCTTATGAGTAGATTTTAGTGGGATATTGTTATTGGTACTTTGTTTGTAGTTATGTTAAAGGGGAGTTAAAGCACATTATGAATTTGGTTAATTGTATATTATGCATAATTTTTATTTAGAATATGATTATTGTAACTATAACCCTGTACTTAGCTCTGGGAAGTGGGGGGGGGGAAGTGGGTGGGTTTGGGGTGGGAGGGATTTGGGGATATATTCTAAAATTTTGTTTTTGTAAAACTCTTTAATAAAAAAATATGAGAATGTGCTTAACCCAAAACTACAATGTGTCTAAATGCAGTAAAGAAGTAAAACAGTACAGTGCATAAATGGACAAGTTATCCAGAAATGATACGGAAATTCCAACGTCTACCTCTCCACTTTCTGATTAGTCCAGGGTTTTGTTTTACCTGCTTCACATAAAGTCTGCTCGAAGATAGGAAGAATTTCCCCCACCACCACCACCCCTTTCCTTCTCTGCTGACTAAATTTCCCTCCTGGAACTTCTCTGGGATTCCAAAACAAAGTCAACCACAAAAGTCAAGCTGCAAATCAAGGCCACCATTTAGATGTCCAATTTGGACACCACCCATCCCACTCTCCTCTTATTGAAGCAAGGTTGGCTCTCCCTTTACTCAGCAATTACTAACAATATCAATAAGCCATGCTGATACAGTGGTTGCAAGTGCAGTATGGCAGGCTGATTCTGCCCACTGCCAGGAGTTCGATCCTGACCGGCTCAAGGCTGACTCAAGCCTTCCATCCTTGCAAGGTTGGTTAATTGAGGACCCAAATTGTTGGGGGCAACGTGCTGACTCTGTAAATGGCTTAAAGAGTGCCGTAAAAGCACTATGGAGTGAGATATAAGTCTACTACTACATGGAAAGCATGGGTCATAGACATAAAAACAAAAAAATGTAAACGCAACTACCAAAATTTAGGGATATTTATGGATCCCTCAGCTGATAGAGGAAAGGGCCAAACATAAAAGGACAATAACAATAGTCTTCATTTTGGGTCATGTTCAGAAGGCAAAAGGGGGAGAAGAATGGGGAATTCACCGGCACGTGACCTTTGCTTTTGAGTAATTCCATTTGGAGCCCCATCCTTTAAGAAAGATGCAATCTGGAATAATTCAAAGAAGGACAGCAAGGATGATCAGAGGAGATTAGAAATTTAGATTTTTTTTGAGGAGAGTTGAACGAATTGGAAATATTTTGCCTTGAGAAAATAATTTAATTTGAGGGAGTGGGAAGAGAGCAATATGATACGTTTTGAAGGAAGAAAGTCAAACTTTTCATGTGGAAGAAAGTTAAAATTTGCTTTTTGTTACATTTATTCCCAACAAAACTCCCAGTTTGTATGTCCCAACAAACTGAAGAGGGATGCCAGGATCTGAAGTTGCTTTTCACTTATGAGACGTTAGGGCAAATCAAAAGTACCAGGAAGCTCTTGCTGGTTAGTTTCTGGTTTGCTGTGCCCAACTCTTCCTAGTTTGTTACCTTCCTTATCCACTGCATTAAGACAGATAAATTGCTTATGAATCAAAGGTCAGAATCTCAGCCATTCCGAATTATCCCTGCCTTCAAACACACAATCTTTGTGCATTCTTGTGTACTAAGCAAAATGATTTTTGTTTTAATCTTAGCAAATTGTGTGGAGCCAATAGTAGTTTATATAGCAAACCATGCCCTTTTAGTGTAAGGGAACCCAGTCACAAAAGCTCTTAGCATACCTTAGTCCATTTTTTTCAAAACAATTTCTATCTTTCTAACTCTGGGGCTATTTATTCAAAAGTGACTCAGTGTGTTGCATCCTCTCTTTGGTCTGATGTCACACATTGCCAGAGCACTGTTTTGCTGATTAATTCATCTTCCATTGCACAGAGACAATCTGACTCCTTCAACATCTGGATTCTCTCTGGGTGTGCAGACTTTGTTTGCTAACAGCATTCCTTGCAAACGGACATCGAACTAACCCCCCCCCCCGCATACAGCTGTTGAACCTATAAACATCTGCAGAACTAATGGCTTCTGAAAGGCAGACTTGTTTTTCCCTGTTTTTAATCTCTGCAAACTCCCTACTGTTTTACAAGGCTCAGACTCTAGCGGTACAGTAGACTCTGTGTGTGTGTGTGTGTGTGTGTGTGTGTGTGTGTGTGTGTGTGTGTACAGATTCTCTGCAAAACTTGTGTTCTTTAATTCAATAAAAGGCAGTTAATCAAAATAAGCCGATCCCTGCTCTATCACTTTTTCCATTATAATGTAAGCGTATTTCCTGTTATGGCTCCTTACAAAAATCACAGTGCAAATGGGAGAACGCAATCGTGTTTACATGCCAAACAAAATAAGACCCACTGAATCTGCTTAGTCATGTTTTTTCAGTTACACAATAAGAAAAAAAAGCAGGGATTGTTTCAGCCCCCGGATCATCTGTTTTGCTGAAACTTTAAACTATCAACTATTTCTCAGAGGAGTCAATGCAAGCCACAAGCTTGATTAGGGGAGATTTCATTCCTCCACCCCCACCCCACCCCGCATAAACCCACATTGTTTTCCTTCAAAAATTTAAGCCAAATGACAAACGTTATATCCCCTAATAGGAATTAGAATTCCTTCTCTTTGTCTCAAAACAAGTGATTAAAATTGGCATCTTCCAAGTTAAAATGAATGTGACATGGCTGGATCCCCTTTTCCATGGCTGTTCTGCTTTGTAAGGGTGTGAAAGGAAAAATCTACAAAGATATTAAGCAGATGGTATTTAGTATAATGCTGTATCTTTCTCATTACACTCTTGGCCTTTATATATATATGTTGTGTCCTTAAGATATCCTCCCATCAAACGTACAGTCTGGGAATGGCGAGTGGGAAAATTAGACAGGGCCTTCTTAGTAGCGACACCCATTTTTATGCTTTTAAAAACATTACAAGTTGTCCTGGGGATTTCTGCTTATGGTAAAGTGGGATTCGGATTCCATTAAGCAATCAAACAAGAGACGCATTTATTCTCTAAGCTTTGATACATGCCATTTCTGTTGAAAAAAAGATATACTATCATCTATCAATATATCATATCTCTATATCTATCTATCTATCTATCTATCTATCTATCTATCTATCATCTCTAGGTATATTTATATCTGTTTGTCTTTGTCTGTCTATCTATCATCTATCAATATATCATATCTCTATATCTATCTATCTATCTATCTATCTATCTATCTATCATCTATCTATCTATCTATCTATCTATCTAATCTATCATCTCTAGGTATATTTATATCTGTCTGTCTGTCTGTCTATCTATCATCTATCAATATGTCATATCTCTATATCTATCTATCTATCTATCTATCTATCTATCTATCTATCTATCTATCTATCTATCATCTCTAGGTATATTTATATCTGTTTGTCTTTGTAGAGTAGATTAGATTAGATTAGGTTAGATTAGATTAGATTAGATTAGATTAGAGTAGAGTAGAGTAGAGTAGAGTAGAATAGAATAGAATAGAATAGAATAGAATAGAATAGAATAGAATAGAATAGAATAGAATAGAATAGAATAGAATAGAATAGAATAGAATAGAATAGAATCAGAGTTGGAAGGGACCTTGGAGGTCTTTTAGTCCAACCCCCTGCTCAGGCAGGAAACCCTATACCATTTCAGAGAAATGGTTGTCCAATCTCTTCTTAAAAACGTCCAGTGTTGGAACATTCACAACTTCTGGAGGCAAGCTGTTCCACTGGTTAATTGTTCTAGCTGTCAGGAACCCTGATTCAACATGGGGCGACTAGATGCACTGGCATTCCCTTCTCCCTTTGTCTATTCTGCTTAATAATTCTGGGAACTGCACTCTCAACATCTGGAGAAGGCATCAGGTTTGGGAAGGTGTTTGAAGACCCTCAGCTTTCTCCAAGATGGCACTCTGGAAATGTACTCGGAGTACAATGTCTATCCTACACATCATGCTTGTGGGTCTGATGGCTGGGAATGTTGGACCTTACAATCCAAAATGCATCCTCATTGAGTGAGTTGTTGTTCAACTGTATTTTTAAATCACCCTAACACATAAGCCCACATGTGATTTTTTTTTAAAAAATGATCGTGATATCTCCTCTGCTAGGCAAGTATCTGGAACACACCACAAATAAACAAAAGAATGGATATCTCCATCCTTCCTTATCATTATTTTAGACAGGTTTTGCTGAAACCTTTATTTCTGGCAGGGTGGAGACATGTAAGAGAAGATTGAAAGAAAGTACTCTGATCCTTTAAAAGCCCTTTGATTCCTAAATCTAATAGAGGATTTGATGCCAGATCAACTCAATTAAATCTCCCCTTGCCTGCAGAAAACTACATTTTGTGGAGGAAAAAAAAACATAAAGAAGGTGGTGGGGGGGAAAGGTGGGAACAGCTGAACATCCTGCAGTGCAGGTCTTTGAAGGCTTCTGTTGACCTTTTATTCTGTACAAAAATCTGTTTGCAGTACTCAGAAAGGGCCTGGAGGTAGCCAAATGACTTGCCAATTCAAAGTCAAGGCATTACTCTCTCCTGGGAGTTAAAAACAGCCCGTTTGCTATGGTCCTCCCCGCTTCTCCTTCCAAGCTTGCTAACCCATGCAAGGTTAAAGCGAAACAATCCAATGGGAGAAAAAAAATAACAAATACCGTCCATTAAAAACATTTCAGTAGTTATTAAGATCAGAGAGTCTCAAACCAGCCACAAAAACTGGCTGGAACAAAGAAGATTTGATGCCTTTTCCCAAAAACCTGTGAAAGCATTGATGGAATTGGGGGCTGGATGAAAGAAAGTGAGCAGCTGTTTTGCTGCATTTCATCCCTAAGTAGATGAATTCAAAGCAGTTTTTTTTTAAAAAAAAAAAGTCTGCAAGATAATATTTTGGATGGAGAGGAGGAAGTCAGGAAGAGAAAGGGGAGCGATTGGACAAGGGGAGGGCAGGTTACATAAAGTTAGAATAAGTGTCAGAAAGAAAGATATGGAGAGGATGTCAAGAATAAAGAAGACTGCTCAACTCAGAGCTTCAGAAACAAAAGAGGGTCAGGAAGAGGAAGGGGGGGAGTATAAGATAGATATGTGGTTCCAAAATGTGACAGACAGATATGATGATAGATAGATAGATAGATAGATAGATAGATAGATAGATAGATAGATAGATATGATAGATATTGATAGATGATAGACAGACAGACACAAACAGATATAAATATAGCTAGAGATGATAGATAGATAGATAGATAGATAGATAGATAGATAGATAGATAGATAGATAGATAGATAGATATGATAGATATTGATAGATGATAGACAGACAGACACAAACAGATATAAATATAGCTAGAGATGATAGATAGATAGATAGATAGATAGATAGATAGATAGATAGATAGATAGATAGATAGAGAATAAGAAAAATGAAATCTCAGGCAGACAGAAAGAAAGGAGGGGATGTCAGGTAGGAAATGATGGTGCCAGAGAAACAGAGACCAAAGGAAGAACGACCCAAAGGGATGGATGGATAGATAAGATAGATAGATATAGAGATATGATATATTGATAGATGATAGATAGACAGACAGACACAAACAGATATAAATATAGCTAGAGATGATAGATAAATAGATAGATAGATAGATAGATAGATAGAGAGAGAGAGAGAGAGAGAGAGAGAGAGAGAGAGAGAGAGAAAGAAAAATGAAATCTCAGGCGGGATGTCAGGTAGGAAATGATGGTGCCAGAGAAACAGAGGCAAAAGGAAGAACGACCCAAAGGGGGGAAAACAAAAACAATCTATCGTTGTCTTTTTGAGCCCTTGTAAATTTCATGCAAAAGAAGAAAGAAAAAAAAATGCCAACAGAAGCAGATGAAAGTCCTTCAGAAAAACAAGAGTACATTCAGGGTCAGCGCTCCAAAAGGAAAGGAAATCAGATCCATAAACACCGCAGAGAATCCTGAAAAAGAAAAAAAACCGTGCACGAAAGCCAGAGGCAAAAACTCCCCCCCCCCCCCCCGCAATCTCTCACAAACAACTACTGTAGATGGAAACTCAGCAGCCCAGCCAAGGGACAGGGGAAGCCATGGCCAAAATGAAATCGAGGCAGCGGCTCAAAGGAAAAAAGAGAAGAGACAACAGGAACAAACTTCCTAGATCAGCCCCGCATCGCCGGGGCAAATAATCCTTGCTTCCCTTTGTTCTCACCAATATGCCTTTCACCCAAAACCACAGAAGACCTCCAATTGCCCAGGCTCCTCTTGTGTGTATTCCAAACTTACCGGCTATACAGGTTTTTTTTTAACTGTCATAACCCAGCGTTTCCCAACCTTAGGAACTTGAAGATGCGTGGACTTCAACTCCCAGAATTCCCCAGCCAGCTATGCTGGCTGGGGAATTCTGGGAGTTGAAGTCCACGCATCTTCAAGTTCCTAAGGTTGGGAAACGCTGTCATAACCAAACACAACCTATTTAACACTGGGGGAGAGGGGAAAAAAATTGTTGTGTCAGCACAGCTGGAGATTAAATTTTAGATGGCGCAGTGAAAAACCATCAACAACCCAAAGGACGCAAAAAACAATAGAGGAAGAGGATAAATCAGAAAAGAGCTGACACAGCAAACGTTTCTGTGAAGAAAACAAGGAGAAACTGTGAGGAACACAAGGGACATACCGGTAAGTGGAAGCGGAGATGCACGGATGCAATTATGCTTACTTAATTAACAGAATGAAGCTACGATCCTGCTATGACTTTTTTTTCCCTGCACCGATCCTGCTATGACTTTTTTCCCCCCCACCCAAATCAATCTATCTGTACTGAGGCACTGAGAGTGAGATGGGCAGCATATAAATTCAATTTAATTTCAGTTCATAAATAAAATACAGCCTGCGATCTTGGACGTGTCATCTTAAGCCTGCTTATTCTTCGAAATGATAAGAGAATATTTGTAGCCTGGGCGATGGATGATGCTGGTGGCCTGTTCTCCGAGCTTGCCTTTTAGCTTCCGAACATTTCATCACGAGGTGACATACTCAGCGGGACTTTAGTTGAAGCACTAAATTACCACTGAGGGTGACACCTAGCCTGGCGATGAAACGTTTGGAAGCTGAACCTCAAGCTCAGAGAACAAACCACCACCAACCTCCCTATCTTCAAATGACTTGCATCTAAGTAGATATCTGTATGGGATCTCAAGCCATTAAGATAGGCTTCTTCAACGTGGAGCCAGAGGCCTCCGACCTTTTGGGCACCAGGGACCGGTTCTGTGGAGAGAGGTTTTTTCGCGGACCGGAGGGTGCGTGGTTTTGTGTGGTGCCTGCATCTCGCGAATGGGGCTTTGCTTGTTTGTGCAGACCGGTTGCTGGCATGCCAGGGCCCGGTACCGGTCCACAGACCAGGGGGTTGAGGACCCATGATCTAAGGGATCAAAGCTTCCAGAATTCCTGACACGCTGAGAATTCTGGGAGTTGTAGTCTCAAAACATCTGGAGCTCTCAGGACAGGGAAGTGCGCGTTAGGGTGTCCCGCACAAGCGAAGCGAAGCTGTTCAAGAGGCCACTGACCCGTCATGGAGTTTTCAGATGTACACAGCTGTTCCCTCAGCTTTTCCACGTCATCCGGGTGAACCTGCTCGTAGAGGGTGCTGCCAAACCACTCCGACTGGGGCTGGTTCAGGACGGGCGTCACCGAGTCCGAGACGTAGATCACTCGGCCCGTTTCAGCAGCCACCACAAAGAGAAAGCCGTCAGCCGCCTCAAGGATAAGGTGCTTCAATTCCTTGAGAGAAGGAAGGCAAGCGTGTCAGAAAGCAGACTCCCTACTGCTAAAGCCCCTTTGTAGACAGGACGTCTTGTGCTATAATTATTATTTTATAACACTTACCATTTTTGTTTGCACGCTCCTCTCCCTTTATTTTGGAATATATGTCTTAAAATTACATGGCTCCCTGCATCTGAGTAGTTTTCACTGTATTTTGTCACACTTCTTTGTTGCGCTTCTTCAGTAATTTTTTTATAACCTTTTGACATTTGCTAAGCAATTAACGGCCATGCTTGTTGGCTGTCATTCTTGCTATACCATGCAGAGCATTCTGGGTAAATAAAATAGATGCCATATTTTGGCTGGGGGAAAAAAAACCCCGAACTGTCTTACCACCGTTCCCTTCTCCAAAAGACACGTCCCCATTTTTGCCTCTGAGCTTTAATTACAGAAGAAATTAACACGGATCAATGCATTTGTACAATCTAGTGTGCACAGAACAACCCTCTGCAAACATTTAAAGAGCTTTGGATACAATTGCGCTGTGTTCCAGCTGTTCCTTCAAGAGCCCCACACCTTCCTGGATATGGTCAGTGACTTTCATTCTTTTTCTCCTGGAGTCTTGAGTCGGAGGAAGGGCAGGCAAGTTTGGATGTGAGGTTCACAGAAGGATCACACAGCACATAAATGGCCAACTCCTCTTTTAGTTACCTTCTCGCCCCGCACACCACCCAATCACAACCGTGTTCCTGTTCCGAATTAACTATGATTGGTTGCCCATTTCTTATTTCTCTCAACTTTAGCAAACACAGATCCTTACTTCTCTCACATCATGTTGTCTTTTCCTACTCTCTGGAATATAGATAGATAGATGATAGATAGATAGATAGATAGATAGATAGATAGATAGATAGATAGATAGATAGATAGATAGATGATAGATAGATAGATAGATAGATAGATAGATAGATAGATATAGATAGATAGATAGATATAGATAGATATAGATATAGATAGATATATACACAATGCCCAGCCAAAATAAAATATCAAATCAAGGTTAAGGCACAGGCTGGATGCCTACAACCCAATGAATCATAAACTACTCAAATCTCTTTTTACACTAAGGTAGCATGCTGTATGGACCGCAAACAATTTTTTGTGTGTGCGTGTGTGTATGTAAGTGTGTGTATACAGCGAAACCAAAAGTTAATTATCCACAAATACTTTTAGACAACACCTCAAATATAACAAAAAGGCAGCAAGTGTCAATGAAAAGCATCAGGACAGATATGTCAGCTATTTAGCTTCAAGGCCATTAAGCTCAAGGCAAAGAGAATGGGAAAGGTGGAGGAAACCAACAAGCCACAGTTATAAGGGGGAAGTGCACCCACTTCTTGACAGAGGGCAATCAACAATTCAGTGTGACTCTATTCTAAAAAGGTAAAGGTAAAAGTTCCCCCGCGCATGCGTGCTAGTCGTTTCCGACTCTAGGGGCCGGTGCTCATCTCCGTTTCAAAGCCGAAGAGCCAGCGCTCGTCCGAGGACGTCTCCGTGGTCATGTGGCCGGCATGACTAGACGCCAAAGGCGCACGGAACGCTGTTACCTTCCCACCGGAATGGTCCCTATTTTTCTACTTGCATTTTTACGTGCTTTCGAACTGCTAGGTTGGCAGAAGCTGGGACGAGTAACAGGCGCTCACTCTGCTACGCGGCACTCGGGATTCGACCCACCAAACTGCCGACCTTCTGATCGACAAGCTTAGCGTCCTAACCCACTGAGCCACCGCGTCCCTGACTCTATTCTAGCTCGCAATAAAAATTCTTACCTAGTCACATTCATGTCACGTGCCTAGGAGCTTTCAGCAAAGTTGATGCTTAGCAGTCAAGTGAAGCCATGTCTGGTGGTAGGACTGACATTTACACTTCCCTGGGTTCAGCTAGCCTAAGAACACGCTCGTTGTAGCTCCATCCAGAGCAACCAAAGGCTCAACATAAGGCAAAGGCTTGAAGAGCATCTCAGAAAGCAGCTACCGGTTTGGGTTGCTATGAGGCTGACAGCTGTGGAGCAGACCGTGGAAGTTTGTAGGACTTTGCTCACAGGACACTATGTGCAAAGAAAGGCTTCTTAAGCCATCCTCCCATCTTTAAGTGGGCTAATAACAAGAAACAGGGAAGAAACCTGGCTAGCACTTAGATGGGAGACCAACAAGAGATATAGAAGAGGTTTCTGAAGCCCCCAGGGTTGCCTTGTTTTTCAATCTGGTCCTGAACTCTTCCTTGGGAATGAATGGAAGGGTGGGAAGCAAAGAAGAGGGCACAAAGGAAGTAGGAAGAGCCATTATCCAGGCGATGATTAGATAAACGGGGCTTGAGCTGATTCCAAGGAAGTAACTTGAGTAAACACCTCAGGCAAGCCCCTTCTCTAGTTCGTTGGCAGTCAAGATCAGGGAGGAAGAATCACATTCAGGCTGGCAAGTTTCCGTTTCTACAGCTGATATGGTAAAACATAGTCCTGACTTGTGCCTTTAAGACAACAAAACTGTCGTTTTAATCTGCTTTACCTGGTTAGCCTGACAGATGAGTGCAGAAAGCTGACTGTACTAGGAAAGACAGGACATTCACTCACCACCTTTCAAACCCCAAACCCAACAACCCCATCAAGAAAGCTATTCCCCCTTGGAAGAACTGTGTGCCCTCAAACTGAAGGAGAATGATCTAACGATCGATCGATGGAAGAAATTTACAGGACTAGCTGCAATCCACTGCAATGCCTCACTGTTAACAGGTCAAAAGGAATGCAGATGAGCAGCTGTCTGCAAGGAGTATAAATCCTTCTATTTCCCCACCATCCAGTCAGAGCTAAAGAAGCTTCTTGGATGAGAAGCAAAACATCTTCGAAGAACAAACAAGAAAGTCCAGTTGCGTCATGAAAAAGCACCTTTGGTGTTCTTTTAGAGAGTCATTTAAGCCACTCGGAGGTTTAGGACTGTGCTGTAGACTACAACCGCTGAAAGGACTGTGTTGTAGACTACAACACAGTCCTTTCAGCGGTTCCAAGGAGGCTCCACACCCATTTGCATCACTCAGGTGACCTTGAGGACACAGACAAAACCTCCAAGTGGCCTCAACGACTCTCTAAAAGTAGGCAAATGACCAGTTTTTCTGCAAGGAATATAAATCCTTCCATTCCCCACCATCCAGTCAGAGCTGAAGAAGCTTCTTGAATGAGAAGCGAAGCGTCATCAAAGAAGAAACAAGAAACTCCAGTTGCCTCCTGAAAAAGCACCTTTGGGACAACATATCAAAATGCGCCCGTTTCTCCAGCCCCGGCTCTACCCAGCCTTTTACAAAGCCACCCACCTGCTCGGTTAGGAAAGAAGGCTTATATGCTCCATCAGTAGATTTGTTCCCAGTGCCTCTCATGGACTTCATGTGAGACACTGCCATGCGTAGGATGGTCAGCTTGTCGGGTTTGCGCGCCAAGGCGCTGCAGGTGGGCACCATGTCAGAGAGCTCGGTGATGTACTGGGTCATCTTGTTCCTCCTGCGTCTCTCGATCTCACTATGGTTCTCCCTAAGCACACATGAGAAGGAGAAAACCGAGAGAGAAAGCGAGATGCTGTCGGTAAAAGATGCAGTGCTTGGAAATCGTTACAGAGCCTTGGTGGAGCAGTGGGCTAATGCCTCCTTAAGTAACACCAGCTGCCTGCAATTAGTGCAGGTTCGAGTCCCACCAGGCTCAAGGTTGACTCAGCCTTCCATCCTTCCGAGGTAGGTAAAATGAGGACCCAGATTGTTGGGGGGCAATTAAGCTGACTTTGTAATAATGCCGCTGGGTGTGTGTGTGAAAGCCCTAATAATAAGCAGGCATATACATAGAATGAAGGCTACTGCTAAGCTTGTAAGGCGCCCTGAGTCTTCGGAGAAGGGCGGGATATAAATGGAATTAAAATAATAAAATAAATAAATACAGCAGATCCAGGGTGGGCTCGAAAGGGGTGGCACTAGGCCCGAGCATCCCAAAGGCTTGAAATGCAAGGACCAGGGGGAGAGAGAGAGAGAGAGCCATTGTTGGTGGCTCTCATTCAGATTCCTAGGGTTAGGTAAGCTAGCAGACTAGATATGCTTATCTGGGGATAGCAATAGCACTTAGACCTATATACCACTTCACAGTGCTTTACACTGGATACTTGGTTTAATTTTCTCTTAACTTTTGTATCTTTGTATTTTAGTATTTATTGCCCTTTTCACCGCCCTGAGTCCTTCGGGAGAAGGGCGGTATACAAATAAAATTATTATTATTATTATTATTATTATTATTATTATTATTATTATTATTATTATTATTATTATTATTATTATTATTATTATTATTATTATTACAGCCCTCTCTAAGTGAGTCAGCATCTTGCCCCCAACACTCTGGGCCCTCATTTTACCAATCCCGGAAGGATGGAAGGCTGAGTCAACCTTGAGCCGGTCAGTATCGAACTCCTGGCAGTGGGCAGAGTTAAACTGCAATACTGAATTCTAACCACTGCACCACCATGCTCTTGGTGACTTATAACTAAGTGACAATAGCATTTAGACTTATATCCCGCTTCAAAGTGCTTTGCAGCGCTCTCTAAGTGGTTTACTGAGTCAGCCTATTGCCCCCAACAATCTGGGTCCTCATTTTACCGACCTCAGAAGGATGGAAGGCTGAGTCAATCGGGATCAAACTGCTGGCAGTCGGAAGAGTTAGCCTGCAGTACTGCTTTCTAACCACTCTGCCATCATGGCTCTTATACAAGTAGTCCTCAACTTACAACCACAATTCAGCCGCAAATTTCTGTCGTTAAGTGAGACATTTTTTTTTTAGTGAGTTTTGCTCCATTTTGCAAACTTCCTTGCCACAGTTGTTAAGTCAATCTCCACAGTTGATAAGTTGCTAACCCGGTCGTTAAGTCAATCCGGCTTCTTCCCCGTTGCCTCTGCTTGTCAAAAGGTTGCAAAAGGGGATCACATGACCTTGGGACACATCCACACTCACACGCATGAACCAGTTGCCCAGCATCTGAATTCTGATCACATGATCATGGGGATGCAGCGAAGGTCGTAAGTGTGAAAAACGGTCATAGGTCATTTTTTCTGTGCCATTGTCACTTTGAACGGTCACTAAACGATGGCTGTAACTTGAGGACCACCTGTACCCAGTTGCACCCAACAATTCTTGTTTCCCAATCTGCATACATAAGACTGTGCTGCGAATGGGTATCAGTCTATACCAGGGGTAGGCAACCTCGGCTCTTTTATGACTCATGGACTTCAACTCCCAGAATTCCTGAGTCAGCATAGCTGACTCAGGAATTCTGGGAGTTGAAGTCCATGAGTCATAAAAGAGCCGAGGTTGCCTACCCCTGGTCTATATGGATGCTGGTTTATGGATAGAAACAGTAGCCTAAGGGAGGAACAGAAAAGTTGGGTGAAGTGGCTTTGCTTCTCAGGTGCTTCTTGAGAGCTAAACAAGGTAAGAAAAATTAAAGCAATGATAAAATAATAAAAAAAGAGGATTGGTCATTTTTACATCCAGCCCAGTGGTGGGCCAACCCTTCCCCCACCCAATATTTATACCATCCTAGTTAGTCTCACCCATTCCACTGCAAAGAATGTGGACTTTCAATGTCAGCTTCCACTTTGGACAGTGGGTGTCCAATGTTCATCAAGAGGGCCTCATGGGTGCTAAAAGGGGAGGGTCTTTCTCTGAAGGTGTCAAGTCTACCAAATTTTCTGCTCTCCCAAATCCCTGATATTTTCAGCCACCAATCCTGCCATTTGGGTAGGAAACAATATTTTGCACTTCTTGTCTAGAGGCACTGACGTTCCCAGCCAAGGTCATCTCTTGGTGTTTCCCCCCCCCCCACTTGCTTAGAAAATAAGGGCACATAACCCTGGTTTTAACAGGCATAAGAACACACATGGAACCCCCCTGCCCACAAAACCTGAAGTTGCAATGGAGGAAGCAGATCCACACTCCGATTTCGTGTCCCGGGCAGATCTTCCTCCTTCACTGAAAATGAAAAAGGTAGGCCTTGGCAAGCCGGGGAGTTTCATGCATGGGTTGGCATGCATGGGAGACTTTGCACCAGAGTGATCAGTTTGCATCTCGAGGAAGGCAAGCAATTAGGAACAGCAAAATTCCAAAATTGGAAGGAAAGCTTGGAGAGCAAGGAAAATGGAACCATCCCCCACTTTCTGGACAAAACTTAATCGAATATTGAGTCAGCTTCTCAGCAAAATTGTATGTGGTTTATGAAGCACCATGTTACCATCCAACCAGAACAACAGTAACAATGGCAGTCCAGGCAAGCCAGATTCTGCTCCATGAATAGAATTCTGCACTGTGCATAAAGGGGTGTTTGAATCAATTCATTAACATTTCATCCCACTATTACTGTACTTATACAAGAGCGAAGTGAAGATTACCCATTCTACCTTCACACATACTATATATAAACTTCCAAGCATATTTGCACAAGCAGTAAATCTGGATACTTTTTACAAGGGGTGGGGGGCTGGACTGGGGAAAATCCTTGGCAAGTTCATTTCTATGGTTAGTTGCATATTCTGCATTTCTCCTGTAGCTTCACTCAACGCAGCCCCTAGAACTAGGTTGCTTAAATAGATCTGTTTTCTCTCTCAACACGTCCATCTTCTAAAACAGACAGAGAATTTGCATGCCTACAGCCAATTCCCCATTTCCTCCACTGAAGCACGGAAGATAATTGGAAATAAGGAGGGAAGGAACAGAGAAATGTGATCTGGACATATTCAGAGTGGCCGGGGGCAGGAAACGGGGTGATGTTCTGCCCCCCAAAAAACGTTGGCATGAGGCAACAGATTAGCATAGACAATGATAACTTGTCTGTTTTCAGATAAGACTTGCCTGCTTTTCACCAAGGGCTTGGCTCCCCAATAGGCCATCCGAAAGTAACTGTCTTAAACTTCACGTTCTAACTGATTCGATTTTATGGAGATAGATCTATTCCCAGGAAGATAGCTTGGAGCCAAGTTCCAGCCTGCAGCAAAGGCTGTGCATGGCTTTTAGGAAATAGCCTCAGGCTGTGCCGCCTCAGGTTCTATTTAGGACCACATCCAGGGGAGAAGAGGAAGAAAGATAAGAGAACAATAAATGGAGACTAGAAAGAATATTCTAGGAAACTGCAGAATGCAGTAGAAAACAACCTCCCTGAGGCAGATGTCTTGCAACAGCAGCTATGAGATGCTCCTAAAATTCCAAATTACTCACCAACTCCCCAGACTGGGGATTCCTGACACAGAGTTTATAAAACGGGTTCCATCGATCGGGGTATATGTGGATGAGAGAAACGGATGGCGTCCCCCTGAATGTGTGAATGCACGTGAGAAACAACCATGCATTTTCCGTGACCCATTTGCCACACACCACCACTTGCCTGTTCTCGCTGTATCCAAGTATTCGGCAATATCTCAAGGGCAAGGAAGTCAAACCATAAAGCCATCCTAATGCTTTGCCTCTCGTGTCAACCATAGCCGAGAAACCACTGAGCTACTTCTAAGAAAAGCCAGGGAGGACGGTGCAGCCAAACCAGTAGATATGAAGCTATACTACGATATGTCTATGAAGATTCTCAGTTATCCAGGTCATAGTTGTATCAAAATTGGTTTTTATTTTGAAAAAGCCACTGGATTTATTTATTTATATATTTATTTGAGGAAAAACAAGATGTTTCGCTTCCTATCATAGAAGCTTCCAGGATAGGAAGTGAAACGTCTTGGGCAGCGGTCTTCAAACTTGGCCCTTTTATGACTTGTGGACTTCATCTCCCAGAATTCCTCAGCCAGCGTGCCTGGCTGAGGAATTCTGGGAGTTGAAGTCCACAAGTCATAAAAGGGCCAAGTTTGAAGACCCCTGGTCTTGTGTTTCCTCAAAAGAATCCATCCAGTTGCATTTTCAAAATAAAAACCACTTTGGATACTATGCTGCGATAATTTTAGCTCTCCTTCAAGTGAAGGCTAACACCGGCCTTCCCAAAACATTTTATGGAGTCTCCCCAAAACCTAAATCCATTGATCGATGAAGATCTCTATCATGTCTTTTTCCAATGATTCTGCTTCAAGATACTAAGCAGGTAAGATCAAGCTTCTCTGCAGCAACTCCTGGTTGCACAGTTCCTTCCCCAAATGAGTCTGTGCAGCACCAACTACAACAGCTTCCTCCCAACTAACTAAACCTGTTTCTGTTCACTCAAGCCTAATTAATTTATGACTGGCCCTGTTTGTATTAAGTGGCTGGGGTCATGCGTCACTGCCAATAAGATGATGGGTTAGGACAGGGGTAGGCAACCTTGACTCTTTTATGACTTGTGGACTTCAACTCCCAGAATTCAACTCCCAGAATTATGAGTCATAAAAAAGCTAAGGTTGTCTACCTCTGGTTTAGGACAATGTGTAAATTCAATGCCAATCTGCTGGATAGTCTTTCCCAACTAGTCAATTTATTTTCAATTGTGTTTTTTTTTTACTGCAACAGACAGAGGACACTGCTGTACAGCAAGCCCGCCTCTTTGTTCTTCTAAACTGATTTGAGATGGTTCCTGCTATCTGCTTCTCTAAAACAAAGGGAGATGGCAACAACCTCCTGAAGCAAATGAAGTTATGTCTCTTCTTTTGAAACGGTAGATCACTTTGAAAGTTGCTCTGCTGCAGAAAGATGTTGACCATGGAGCTCCATCAGTCTTTTGGGGTTGTATTCACACAACGTACTAAAGCTAGTCAACACCTATCAAATAGGTTCTGACAACAAGCACGGTTCATTTTTTCTGGCTTAATGTTTTCCACCAACTCAAGTCAATTTGTTTGGGTTACGATTCTACACAAAAAAAAGGTTATTTCAATCATCAGACTAAGTGGGCTGTGTGAATTCAACCTAGTATTTCTATATGGATGGGAAGGAGTATCTCCAATCCTGGGTTTGAATTGCATTTAATTTTCATCTGAATCAAGTCCAAGAAGTTAGTGGGATGTACCATCTTTTCTATTCATTTCATAGTAATCCACTTCCAAGGGATGTACTTGCCTCTATAACAAGGACACTTTGCTTTGACTTTACAACATCTTTCCAAGACTGCTCCTTCCGGATGGTACATCCTATCTCACCATTCTTTTCTGGATCAACCATGACTTTGACCACCCAAAGAGAAAAAATAACTCCTTAGACTGAAATACAAGAAGGCTGGATGGATTTAGTATTCTTTTTTAATCTTAGGATTATCCCTGCCCTTTTTTTCCAACGCCTACCTTGCGCATTTTTCCTTAACAACAGAGATTTGATCATCATACCTGCAAAGGAGAAAAAGAAAAGAAAACGTAACCAAACCCTGGTTAATAAAAAGGAAAAAACATAATTGAAAGGATAGGCAAACATCTTATAAATTCCCAGCCAGTTGAGATAGGCATCAAGGTAGCCTCCAAAGATTGTGGGCATCAATCCCCACCCATTTAAAACAACATGACCAATAGCAAAAGTGTTGGCAAAGTAATATAGAAACCATCTGGAGAGCATCAAGCTTCCTGTATTTGCTTTAGGTGTCTCTGCATGAGATTGCTAAATCCTCAAGGTTCATCTATTCTTCCCTGTCTGGCTTCACTCAGACTATTATTCAAACTTGAAAGCCAGAAGACAAAAAACTGAAGGGCAAAGCTCTCGGATCAGCTATTTTTATTGCAGATACTAAAATAAAAAAGGCATAATTAGAGCAGAAAACCAGCAAGTGCCAATATGAAGTCTCATGCCATTGGTACAGCAATCCAGAGGTGCAAACCCATTTCTCTGGGTACCCCAACAGACCGAAAGAAGCAATTTCTCAGTGAGAATGACAGTTAAGTCATTATAACTGCATAGTTGTAATAATGGGCCTGTCTGTCTTGGGCTCTTCTGTCTGGCTTTGGGCCTTCTAGACCTCAAAAGCCCTCTCCTCTATCGTAGCATCAAGGACACCCAAAGCTCTTTCTCCCTATTTTAAACTGAGAACAGCTTTCTTACATTTTAACTTGGAGCACTCCAGCTCATTTAAAGCAGAGATGTGTATTTTTTTTGATTGTTTGTTTTTCAAGCCAAAAGGCAAACTTGGTTTTCACTAGTATTCTAGGGACTACATTCCAAAGGTTGGGTAGGGCAAGGACAAAAAAAAAAACAAAGAACCAAAACAAAATTGCAGTTTATTAAAATTAATGAACTACAAATGTAATACCACTCTCTCCGTGTGTTCAACCGCTTCCCCCTTTGGATGAATTCAAGATTACAATTCTCTGTCTTTTCTTTTGCTCGCTTTAGGCAGCAGCATTTGGTTGATCGCTGAATGGGAAATAAAATTTAAAAGAACAAAAGGCCGCTTTTGGCAGCAGCTGAAGAGACTCTAAAGCCAACGTTTTAGACGGCCACGTACATCCCTCTGGCCACAGATTAGGCACCCTAATTGAAATGGGTCATGAGTTAGTTAGAATTACAGAGCAGGGTGTGAATCTCTCACTGGAATGAACTTTAATTGGAGTTTTGCTGTCTCTGGAGGGCATGGGAAATGGTGGCGATTTTAAAAGTTCCGGTGCTTTAAGCTTGCAGCGGTACCAGGAAAAGGAGAGGAAAATTGAAAAGATAACAACAACATTTGTCTTGGCTCAGACATTAAGACCTGTCTCTTCACCCAGACTTTGGGCGAGGGAGATTGAGACATTCCACTTCATTCCATCTGGTCTGTTGCGATTGCTATCTTTTTATCTTCTACTGATTTTATTTCATTTCTTTGATGTTGTGAGGCAGCCAGAATTGTGGGGAGTGAGGTGGCACACAAGCTTCAACAACAGTAAACTAAGGTTCACCCGTTACATCTCAGCAGGTTGAGTAAAGGTATTCCTCAAACTACGATCCAATTAGGACCAGGATTTATGTTGCTAAGGCAGGCAGTTGCTAACTGGGTTGCGCCCAATTCTACAACCATTTTTGCCATGGTAGTTAGGTGAATCACTGCAGTCAAATGAGTCCTGCGGTTGTTAAGCAAATCCAGCTTCCCTCATTGACTTCGCTTGTGGGAAGTTGGCTAGGAAGATTGTAAATGATAATTGCTGGAACTGGGTATGACTAGTTCAGGGGTAGGCAACCTTGGCTCTTTTATGACTCATGGACTTCAACTCCCAGAATTCCTGAGCCAGCCATGCTCCCTCAGGAATTCTGGGAGTTGAAGTCCATGAGTCATAAAAGAACCAAGGTTGCCTACCCCTGGTCTAGTTTAATGAAGAGAAGGACAAGGGGTGACATGATAGCAGTCTTTCAATATCTCAGGGTTTGCCATGAAGAAGACGGAGTCAAGCTATTCTCCAAAGCACCTGAAGGCAGGACAAAAAAGCAATGGATGGAAACTAATCAAGGAGAGAAGCAACCTAGAACTAAGGAGAAATTTCCTGATGCTGAGAACAATTAACCAGAGGAACAGTTTCCCTTCAGAAGTTGTGGGTGCTCCATCACTGGAGGCTTTTAAGAAGAGACTGGACAGAAATTGTATAGGGTTTCCTATCTGAGCAGGGGGTTGGACTAGAAGACCTCCAAGGACCCTTCCAACTCTGTTATTCTATTCTATTCTGCTCTGCTCTGTTGTATTCCATCTATTCTATTCTACTCTACTATTCTACTTCTATTCTATTCTATTCTGCTGTGCTCTGCTGTATTCTTTCTATTCTACTCTATTCTATTCTCCTTCTGTTCTGTACTGTTCTGCTGTGCTCTGCTCTGCTCTATTCTAATCAATGACCCCAGGACAGTGCAAACATCATAAATACATGCCAGATACCAAGTGCCCAAATTTTGATCACATGATCGTGGGCATGCTGCAATGGTCCTAAGGGCAAGGACAGATCATAAGTCGCTTTGTTCAGTGTCATTGTAAACTGTCCATGGTCATAATTAAATGGTCATAAATTGAGAATTACTTGCAGGCACTGTTTTAGTTAACCCTTTTTGTGCTGAAGTATAAAGAATCACAGAATAAATGAGTTAGAAGGGACTTCCAATCTTCGTCTCACTGCACTAAACCAGTCACTAAGCCAGTCCTGGTAAATGGCCTCGTGGACCCTCATTTAGTAGAGCAAAATGTCTGGGGAAGCTTCCTCTTTCAAAATGATTTTAAAAGCTGCATTTGGATTCCAGGAACGAGGAATGCAAAGCCTTGAGTTTGAAAACCCAGAGAGGTTGTTTTCATCGCACCTACAATATGTCAAACAGATGGGAAGGCGCTCCGAGGAACGCAAGCGTGTAAATCCTGCTTTGTCATTCCGTTATTATTTTCAAGCCGAGCTCCTGGCCCAGATTGCACAAGGACAGAACAATAAAGCAGCAGTAATAAAAGGTTAGGGAATTTGTCACAGTGCAAGGCAAAAGGATGGAAATCCTTCTGATTCATTTCCAAGACAGGCACAACATACCGCAGGATTGTGATTTGCTCACCGATAGGAAAATTATTCTTGCATTCAATCCATTCCATTTGGATAGTTCTACCACTTTGCAGCTGAGGGTACAAATTCTCTAAGAATGAAATAGGTTGCAGATAAAGGAGAATATTTGTAGCTCAGGGTTGAAATGCATGGGGTCCTCATGAGTGGTGCTCACTGAGCTTGGCTGTTTTCTTGCAGACGTTTCATGACCCAAACTAGGTAACATCATCAGTGCTCATCTACAGATAGGTAGACTGATGAGTTACTTACTTTGGGTCATGAAACGTCTGCAAGAAAACAAGCAAGCTCAGAAAGCACCAAGGACCCCTCAAAGTCCAGCACAACCACCGGTAACTTCGCAGAAATATTGTTGTACATTGGTTCACACCAGTACCCCAAATAATTTCCTATTCGTGTTTTGAGAAATTCCCTGATGTCTCCTCTTCAAATCCTAATCAGTGCAGTCGGCTGATCAACTAAAGAAAATGCCTATGGTTAATAAAGCAGCACATACATAGGTGTGTGTGTGTGTGTGTGTGTGTGTGTGTGTACAGGCACATATACATCTGCTTACACAGACCCACTCCAAAAATATTTACTTTGTCAGAGTTGTAAGTGGCACACCTGGTTTTTTTTACATTTTGTTCCATGCTGTTTAATATTAAACACATGAAAATTAATGCAAATCTGCTGAGATCACATGGGTTTCCTTGTGGCAATAGCACTATTAAATGTACAGAATGTGTCCCCCTCAGCCATTTAAATTCCTCGATGGAGCCTTTAAAAAAAAACTCACCTTGAAAATTTGCTGGGTCCTTCACCATCTTCATCGTCGAATTCCATTCTGAAGGAGAAAGAAAGAGCATTATTACAATTATATCTCCATACCTGGAAGAGCCTGCATGTATTAAGGAAAGATGAGGTGAATTATGCATTATTTCTCACCGGGCCTCCCCCTTCTCTGCTCGTTAGCATCGCTTACTTTACTTTCAGTTCTTACTTTATGTTAAGAGTTTATGAACAGTCTTGTCCCTTCTCTTTCTGGAGCAAATCTAAAACAACCAAAATGGGGTGTTTGCAGTTCTCCAATATTCTGGATTCCAAATCCCATCAGGCTCAGCCTTCCTGGTCAACATCAGGGATGAGGGAAGCTGGGCTCTGACATCCACAAAGCCATAGGTAAAAGGTAAAGGTTCCCCCGCACATGTGTGCTAGTTGTTTCCGACTCTAGGGGCCGGTGCTCATCTCCGTTTCAAAGCTGAAGAGCCAGCGCTTGTCCGAGGATGTCTCCGTGGTCATGTGGCCAGCATGACTAGACGCCAAAGGCGCTCGGAACGCTGTTACCTTCCCACCATAGTGGTCCCTATTTTTCTACTTGCATTTTTACGTGCTTTCGAATTGCTAGGTTGGCAGAAGCTGGGATGAGTAACAGGCGCTCACTCTGCTACGCGGCACTCGGGATTCGACCCGCCAAACTGCCGACCTTCTGATCGACAAGCTCAGCGTCCTAACCCACTGAGCCACCATGCTATGGATTCTTTTTTCCTAGCGCTGCCCAAAAGTAGACTTGTGGGTCACCTTGAACTTCCACTGGTTTCCTTTCTATCCAGCTGACCACTTAAAAGCAAGCCAGAAGTCAAGTGTCCTGGTGAGGTTATCTGTTAATTTGGCTATTCTTACTTTGTGTGTGTTACAGCCAGATGGTCTTCAAAGCCTGCCCAATTTCTTCACCCATTACTTTCCTGGTCACCCGGTCAAAAAAACACAATTCCATCTCTTCTAGTTCCCATCTTAAACTTTCTTTGCAAACAAAATCCACCACCACCATCACTGCTATCCTCATAATATTGCCCTATTTTGGGATCACTGTCTTTGAGTTCTGAAGTTTGACAAGATTGTTTGAGGCTTTACTCAAAAACAGGTGCTTTGCAAGGACCATCACATACTGCACTCCTGAGATTAACATCCCAAACCTACATTTAAGAGGTAAGAGAAAAGTCAGGGTGCGCTATGTTCTCAATTAAATTTTAATTTTGGTTAAATTATGACCACCTTTTCTAATTCCATCATTACATATTTCTGAGCAATCTCTGCAGGGAGAATGACATTGAAATTAAGCTGTTCTTCCAGATCTTAATTTGTTGAGGGTTTTTTGATGGTCACTGATGGGTAGAGAAACACTGACCTCCAGTGGTCACTTGGCTAGCTAATAAAATGAATAGGATTCACTGTCCACTTACTAATAATGGATCTGTCTCTTCCAGAAAAGGGTAGAAATACTTGGAAATGCAATTTTTTCCCCTGGATTTTGTGAACATCTTGCTTGCTTGAATGATTCAGAGACCTCAGAAGTGATCAACTGTTTTGTAAACATTCAAATGGCTTTTTAACAAAAGATCTTACAGCAGTATAGATTTTGAATTTTCCTTTAAGGTTATTCAAGCTGCTTATCTTTTTCCATCTGCATTGAACTCCTCTGTAGATCAGTATATAAGTTTGAAATCCAAGCAAGGTAAAGCTTTCCATCTTTTATAAATATATTCCCCCCCCCCAACCATTTAGCATGCACAATATTTCATTCAGATGGATGTTTGGCTTGCTTGCAGTCCTTCAAAAAGACCGTTCCTTCCACCATGACATTTCACCGCGCGTTATTTATTGGATGCAAGTGAAAAAGAAAAAAATCCACACATCAAGAAATATGACTGCATCTAACTTCAGCTTTCAGTCGAAAACACAAGGTGGAAACTATTAATCCAGGAGTAGAAAACCTTTTTTGTGCTTTAGTGGCCGAAAATCGTTTCAGAGGGGATGAAAGCTTCAACGGCACAGTTTTTCCTTTCCAATGTTGTATCAGATTGATTCTGGCCACTGTCAGCATCCCTCTTAATAAATTATGATGCCTTTCATTCATCTTCTCTGGGATCATATTATTTACGGCTTTACTTCATATTTTATTTTCAGAAATTTCTGAATAGGTTGGTCTATTTCTAATAGACTGGAAATAAACACACACACACACACACACACACACACACACACACAGAGGATAAAACATTCCATCATTGTCCTGGCATTTCCAACATTTATTGGTGCATGATTTATCCATCTTGCAATACCCACCTCTTATTTTCCTTCCAAGTGTTAGAAAAATCCATCAGGGAAGACAGATTCAAACAGAAGAGCTGCTGCTAGTGAAAATGAAACAGGATCCCTCCCTCTTAAATCCTTTTCTTTAATTCGTTTGCCATCCTAAATAAATGTTTTTGTGCAAAACTGGCAGCCATTTAGCATGTATCTGTGTTTAGGGGTGTGTTGCGTTTGTGTGTGTTTGTATGAGACAGAGGGAGGGAGGAGGAGAAGAAGGAGAGAGAGAGAGAGAGAGAGAGAGAGAGAGAGAGAGAGAGAGAGAGAGAGAGAGAGAGAGAGAAGGGGGGGACTCCATCTTGAAAATAACTTGTCCGTCCATTCAACATTATTTTGAAAAAGTGATGCCTACTTACCCAGAACGCCTCTTTCCGCCTCTGGCAGGCACGGATCCGGCCATTCTTACTTGACCAGCGGCCATGGGTGCCACCGGCAGTGTCACAGACCCTGGTATGTCCGATGCCATTTCTGTAACACAGAACATAAAGCATCAGCTTAAGTTGGTAGAGTAGACAAATGGAACGAAGGTCTGGTGGCCTAGCTGAGATTTTGATAGATTGTGGTGAGCTCATTCACAAAATGGTTTCCATGGGAGGCTTCCCTATTTACAGAATGGCTGCTAAGGTAAGTATCTAGGAGACACATTGTCTACTCATGAAAGAAAGGAGACCGGCACAGTCCAATTTCTGTTTTCAGGGGTAAAGCACTTTTTTTAAAATAAATAAATTAGATGGAAAATAGCAAGTTGTGCCAGTGGATCGTTTTTAAGATATCCTTCCCTCTAAATGTCAATGCAATATTGAACTGTTATAAATACAATTACTCTAAAATTGAGTGGTTGCTTGAGCGAAGATATTAATCACCATGAAGCTGAATGCAGAATGCGCAGGAAAAATCCTAAATGTATAACTCTTTAAACTTGCTAAGATTCAATAGAGAGCTAGTTCAATGTAAGGGTTAAGGCATCAGGGTAGAAGCCAGGAGACGATGAGTTCTAGTCCTGCCTTAGGCACAAACCTAGCTGGGTGACCTTGGGCCAGTCACTCTTTCTCAGCCCTAGGAAGGAGGCAATGGCAAGTCACTTCCAAACTCTGGCTAAGAAAATTACAGGAGTTGTTCAGGAGTCAACATTGATTCAAAGGATTGGTCTGCAGTAAATCTGAGATTTACCTACTTTCTATCCAGCAGCCTTCTGATACAAGTGAACAAAAAAAATCATATTTTTTTTTGGAACCGTTTACCGGTGGAGCTCCGGATGGCTCCCGACCTTCGCTCCTTCCGACGTGACCTAAAAACATATTTATTTGAACAAGCCGGCCTGGTCTGATGGGTTTAGGGGTATTTTAACATTTTGTATTAATCTATTTAATTGGGCTATTGTATTTAATATTTCTTTTAATTTTTATATATTGTATTTTATTGTATTGCCCTGTACACCGCCCTGAGTCCTTCAGGAGAAGGGCGGTATAAAAATTAAATTATTATTATTTATTATTATTATTATTATTATTATTATTATTATTATTATTATTATTATTTTACTAATATGCAAACTTTCATTTGCTTTTTAATGGCCATTTGGAACTTACAGGTGCCTCTTTCTTCCATCAGTCCATTATTATATATTATATTATTATATTAGCAGCATTCCATGCTTCCATTTTTCCCCCTCCAAATCCATGATATTGCTGAGTTTTAGGTCTTAATAATATTTACAAGCATTCTAATAAAAATAATAAAGAAGTCATAAAAATTCCAAATTAAACCACCAAATTGGTTTGAATGCAAGAGTTACATTTTATTCCCACTGCAATCCTTCCAATGCTTAGGAAAGACGGTAGCGTGGAAGCAAAGAACTGAATGAGACTCGCTGGGAAATAATAACTTTGGTGAAATCCTAGGCCAATGGCTTTTCTTAACATTTTCTGTTTTATATTATGAGTTTTTAAAAATTTGTTAGCTGTGCATCATCCTTTTGGAGCCAAGTAACCTCAAAAATCTAAGAAATAATTAAAGAAAATTCCAAGTGCCAGAATGCTACACTATCTTTACATTTTGTCTAATACAATGTAGTAGTTTTTACAACGAATGTTTCAAAGAATGAACACACAAGAACATTAAAGCACCATTTTAAAAATAATTACATTATTAATGACATTATCGGCATTCCATGAGTTAGCTGTTCCCACCATACACCTCTCCCCTCTACATGAATGTCAAGAAGAAATCAAAATACTCAACATTTGTAAAGGAGGTTTAAAAAACAACAACAATTTTAAGCCATGCCAGATACAGAGGCCTTTGCCTTAACCTCCACCATGCAGTTAAAGAAGCTTTATCGTCAAATGCAAAAAGAAGGAAGGAAGGGGGGGGGGAGAGAGACCGAAAATCACAATGCCAGCTTAGAAATTGGGCATCAAAAGCTAAAACAAATCTTTCGTAAAAACATACGCTGCCCAAAATAACATTAACCGATTTCCTTTCATGTGGCAATACCGATACGAACAACAACAAAAGCCTGAGATTCCGAAAGACAGATTTGTGCAGATATAATTTAAAAGGAATTGGATTAATAAATTATTGCAAAGGTCCAGTTCAACCCCATTCACATTAATGCTCAACACTCTTCAATACGCCCTCCTCTCAGCCTGATCTATTCTCTCCCACCTGTCCAGAAGTGGTCCAACAAATACGTCTTTTTTTTTCCTCCTTGGGACTGCACCTTCTTTCAAATGGAACTCATAAGAAATGTCAACAACCTCCGGGAAGAAGCATCACTAGATTGGTATTCTGCTCTGAACTGTCATCGCAGATCCGTTTATCTCAACAGCAGCCTGTGATTCAGCAGGGAACAAACATCTTGCATACTGATCAATTTATGTGCAGCGGGGAAAACATTGACATTTTCTAGGTTAAATATTTGAGGTCTGCAAGGAAGGCAGAAATTGGGATGGAAGAGAGCTTTTTGATGCATGATAGGCTGATATACACAAGTTCACCAACTCATTGCCCAGGGCAAGGGGCCTATGACTCGTGTGAGGTGATAACCAACCCCATGATCATTTGAAGGCAGGTAATTGAGCTACATGAGATAAAAGCTTTCTGTTACCATCTCCAACTTTCTCCAGTCTGGTGCCTTTCATTTGGCAGGATTTCAGGGCTGACCATGTTACTTTGATGGTATGCAACTGAAGAACTGAAGTCCAACACAACTGAAGGGCACCAGGTAAGTAAAACGGCATGCTTCAGTCACTGACCATATGATTCACTCAACAACCAGAATAACAGAGCTGGAAGGGACCTTGGAGGTCCAATCCCCTGCTCACATAGGAAACCCTCTACCATTTCAGACAAATGGTTGTCCAATCTCTTCTTAAAAACTTCCAGTATTGGAGCACCCACAATTTCTGGAGGCAAGGCATTCCACAGGTTGTTTCTCCTTAGTTCTAGGTTGCTTCTCTCCTTGATTAGTTTCCATCCATTGCTTCTTGTCCTGCCTTCAGGTGCTTTGAAGAATAGGTTGTCGCCCCCCCCCTCTTCTTCATGGCAGCCCCTCAGATATTGGAGCACAGCTATCATGTCACTCCTAGACACACCCAATTCCTGTAACCATTCTTCATATGTTTAACCTCCGGTCCCCTAATCCAACTGCCTGCTCAAGGCAGGAAACCTATACCATCCGCGTCAAAGGATTGTCCAGTCTATTTTTCAAAATCTCCAGTGATGGACCAGCCACATCCAGGAAGAAAGGTATTCCATTGATTAATAGTTCTGACAGGAAATTTCTCCCTAGTTCTAGGTTGGCTCTTGAATGAACTTCTACCCATTACTTCTTGTCTTGCCCTCAGCTGTGTTGGAGAATAAGTCAACCCCCTCTTCTCTGTGACAGCCCTTCAAGTATTGGAAGACAGTTACCATGTCTGCACCGCCCCACTCCTTATCTGTCCCTTCATTAAGCTGGTCAATTATGACAGTCATTGTGCTCATGACAATCTCTCCAAAACCAGAAAGGTGTCCTTCAGTCACAAAAGCTGGCCATCCCCAGCTCTGCTGTCTTTGGAGCATGAGTGTAAGGCTCCGGTGTCAAACTCAATTGCGTCATGTGACGTATAGTGATGTATGGCAACATTTTTTTTGCCTTTGCGGAGCCAAGGTGGCCCGCGGCCCGTGCATGACTCATCCGGCCCACGGGCCGCCAGTTTGACACCGCTGGTCTAAAGGATACTTTGTAGGGGTCTGGAACAGACGGAGCACAGCCAGTTAATGAAAACAAAACACCACTCAGGTTGCTTCCAGGGAGCTGTTGTCTTTGTTCTTTATTACTCCAGGCAGAATTTGTCATAAAAGTTCCTGGTACAACTGCCATCTAAGTAATGACAGCTTGTCAGATCAGTAACAGGAGCATTAAATTGGCCAATTAAATCTGTTCGGTGTGGTGCATGGCAAAGAAAAAAAAGGGCGACGTTTTCTTTGTGATCCAAAAGGCAACATATCTGAACCTTTGTGTGAAGCTGCCTTGACACCATATCAGCTCCCTGCTCTTTGGGGCACAAAATCATACCAACCACCAGCCTCTCCCACTAACAGGAACCTGATGGTTTTTGCTGGAGACACCACAGCTTGAAATTTCCCGTACGCAAAGTTCTCCATGCCATTCACTTAGAGCTACACTGCCCTGTTTTCTAATCTCCTGGAAAATACTCTGGTTTTTGCTCACAAGAGATTCTTTTCATTCTAAAAGGGAACATCTGCACATTTAAAAAAAAATCCAACAGGCCAGCTGAATGCTTACCTTCATGGCCAAGCAGAGAGACCTCTCCATTCCTCCCCAACCACTCTCGTTTCTCATGCTGAAACAAAAGGCTGCAACCAACCAGCCTTTTCACATGTAAAACAAAAGCAAAGCATAAACTTCAGGATGACTGACAGATCTGGCAGCTGTATTCTTCTGACTCCTACTCAGCTAAAGAACCCAGGATAATGGCATCCCAAAGAGCCCTTGTCAAATAAGCAATTTCACAAGAGAGTTGTGTATAAATGCCCTATACCTCACATCTAGAAAGAGGAGGCCGAAAGATTCCAAAACATGTAGAGAACATGGTCTCACTGTTTTGATTTGTTTCCTGAATCTCCCAGTAAAACCTGATTCTGTGTGATTCAGCTCTGAACAATTCTTCTTCATCCTGATCTATAACCAGTGGGCTCTTAGAGAAGATTACTTCATTAAGATTATTTATTATTTTATTAGTCAACCCAACTAGGTGGACAAGACTTAAGTATCATATAGTTCACTTAAACACTAATAAGCTTGTTTGGTTTTGACCTTGGTTCTTTTGGGGTGGGGGGAGTTTAACAGATAGTTTGAAGCCAGATCACCTAATACAACTCATTATAGTGCAATCCAGTTGCGTATAGTGCAAAAATGAATGTGTTGTATGTCTCCAATCCCTCAGTCAGTGTTTGAGGCAAGAGGCTAATCAACACTGAGATTGTGTTCTGTTTCATTTTTTGTAATCTTTCTTTCTCATTCTCCTCTTCCTTGACATGAGGTGTAGGGCATCATCTAACTTTCTGTCTTATTCTCATTTAATTTAGGAGCACAGATACATATTGATCAATGTAGCTTGATTGTGGTATATACCACACTTTTTCTTATCTTTCTCACTGGAACATCACGTTCTACACACGTCAACCACACAAGATACCACAAGGAGACTAAGAGCTATAAAACTATAATAGTAACAATAACAGACAAGAGGCCACAAGGATCTGACTGACGTATAAAGAAATGTTGGTCCTTCCTGAAAAGACAATGCACCCAATGTTTGTTACAACTTTCAGGATGGAGAACAAATCTTCTGCCATTAGGAACATGGTAAATATCTCAGCTTAAGAGATGCTACTGGGGGTCAGAGGTATCCATCACTGGAGATTTTTAAGAAGAGGATAGACAGACACTTGTCTGAAATGGTATAGGTTCTCCTGCTTAAGTGGGGGGCTGGACTAGAAGACCTCCAGGGTCCCTTCCAGCTCTATTACCTCCCATTTCACCATCTGTGTCATTTTCCATCATTTGGGTAATTATGCAGTTGACATAATGGATGTCAGTTATATTACATAATAGCCATTCTGTGCCATCATGGGACACAAAAGCCATAAGAACCTCGACTACGTAATTATAATAATGACTGGCATTGATGCAAATTATATAAATTACATCAGTGATCCAGACTGCTTCAGACTCTGTGGAGGGAAGACTACGCTTATACTACATTTTGTCCATTGAAACCCAGGCAATTGCAAGGCTGTCTGGAAAATGGAAGTTCTGTGCTGTTTTCAGCTCACAACATTTTAAGGGTCAACCAGCCTTTAATTGAAGAGACAAGACTTCTCCCATTTTGCATCACACTCACAAAGTTCAACCAGGCAGAAGTAGATTCATCCTGCTGCGCTGAAGCCCATATAAAAATGTAGTTTGGACCAGCACCTCAAAATGACTCTGAAAAATACATTTCACCAAACTGGCTAGAAAGTCTTGAAGTTCCTTCCCAAGTTCCACCTCTATCTCCAGGTCAGTCACTTCACAAGCATAATTTTAATGTGAAGTCAGTTCTGCTGAGTATTGATATTTCTGGAATCGATAAACTCATAACTGGGATGGAAGAAACGCCAAGCAGTGAATGAATTGTCGAATGCGAGCAAGTTAGAAAGAAAAAAAAAACAGCTTAGAAGATTTTAATTAAAAGCATGTAAGGGAAGCAGGCGGTTAAGTAGTTTACCAATTCATCAGGCCTTAAGGAAGAACTATGATCCCCAGTAAACCTTTCAAAGTATCTGCTAATGAAGCTCGAACCTGAACTTTTCCTTTCTCTGCAGGTTTAATGGGACGCGCTAGGTTCCTGTGAATTTTGCACATCCATATTGTCAGGTCTCATATTTTGCAAAGCCTTGCAGATTCGACCGTGAACCAGATTCTTTCATTATTTATAATACTATCGGCATATATAAAGATTGCTCTGCTGGACCAATCCAATCTCCATCTGGTTGAGCATTCTGCTGTTGACAATTGGACACTTTGGGGAAATTAAGGTGCAACACAATGACGTCAATAGCAAGCTCTTCCCTGTTGGACCTTCTCCCCCACTCCCCCCCCGTACCCAATACTCTGAAATAAAGTGCCTCCAAAGCTGGAAATTCTACAAATGTATTAAAATAATCATTAAAATCGCTTCAGCAATGTGGCACAAAAAGTTGCAAAATGGGGCAAAGCTCGCTTAACGAATGTCTCGCTTAGCAATATAACTTTTGGGCTCCCTTGTGGTCATAAGTACGAGTAATGCGTGCAGTTCCCAGGAGTGACGCTGGTTCTTCAAAAATTAGCCCTTGACAGATCTGTGAATTTATACAGTTCCCCACTTCTGGCCCAAGCAAGAAGAGAGAAACAAGGCAACAAGCAATGACCTCGAAACAACTGCACACAACCTTGTTTGGGCTTCTGGAGAACGCACATTATAGCCCAGATCTTTTGCCAAGGGCCAAATAAAATGGTGCAGTGATTTAGCATCATTAAAAACCCAGTTGGCAAGTGCAGTTAGTGTTTGGGCATTCGTTTCTCTTCTCCTGGGTGAGAAAAAGGCCCTCAATCACACTCTCCGATGAGCTGGGATCACTTGAAATGCGTCTCACAATCCCAGCATTCAGTGCAGTTTAAACAATGGTCCCAGAGAAACCAGATGAGAGCTGAATGTCACTCTGCAGCGGCTTTAAAAATATCTCGCAAGTGGGTCCCCTGACTGTGATAGAGGAGCAATAACGGGCTGGCTAGACACAGGAGATCGGAGAAAACAAAAGATCAAAGAGAGGAAAGATAAAGCAAAGAGAAATAAAAGTTTAGAGGAGAAGAAGAAGAAGAAGAAGAAGAAGAAGAAGAAGAAGAAGAAGAAGAAGAAGAAGAAGAAGAAGAAGAAGAAGAAGAAGAAGAAGAAGAAGAGGAGGAGGAGGAGGAGGAGGAGGAGGAGGAGGAGGAGGAGGAGGAGGAGGAGGAGGAGGAGGAAGAAACACAAGAGGATTCCAAAAATGGAAGAACGGAAAACCAGCACTGGATAATTTCTTATCCTGGAAAAATCTCATTAATGGCAAGAGTTTAAATTAAGAAGGTCCTTCAGGACCAACCCAACAGAACGTGCTGTCTGAAACTACTTTGGTTCAAGATGCACAAACCAGGAGCCTCAGGATGACATGCCACTCAACTCTCCAGTTTTGGGGTGATTTTAAAATTGCCACCAAATTATTATTTCTAATTTATCAACCCTTGGATAGCACTGTCAACTTTCAGTGGTCAATACCGGCCACTCTGGGAAAACCTTAGATGAAACTGTGGTGAAGATCAACCGAGGGATGGCTGTTTTCTATTGCCTACTCCTGCTCTGAACTGCAGTGCCAGTCTCAGCCTGACTCCATTCAAATGAAAGCATTTACTCATGCTGTATGGGTGCAGCACGATTATTATCCTTATCTTCTTTACTACCCCCTTTCTGGATAGGATGATGATGATGATGATGATGATGGCTCTGTTGCTTTGTATGTACACTGAGAGCTTCTGCACCAGAGACAAATTCGTTGTGTCTAATCACACTTGGCCAAATAAAGTGTCCTCTTCTCTCCCTTCCACACCCCACCGCTTCCTCTCCTCTCCCCACCCACCCCTCCCCTCCCCACCCCCTCTCCCCTCCCCACCCACACCATCTCCTCTCCCCTCCGCTCCCCTTCCCTTCTCCTCTCCTCCCCTCCATTCCATTCCATTGATCCTGACCTGCCCAAAGCTTTGGAACTGAAACAGTCCTTTGAATGTATGCCTCCCTTGCAATCATTTAAAAAAAAACAAAAACCAGCACCCTCTCTTGTATCTTTCTCTGTAAATCAAAAATGTCAAGAGAAACCGTGATCATTCGTCACAAGTTATGGTCCTGGTGACAGTTTTAAAATTAAAAGCTATATCACTGCTTGACTTGGAAGCAACCTACGCACACGCTCCCTTAGAGCCAGAACTGGATTGAGAGTTCATAGATAGAATGGATAAAGCTTCCAGAAACAAAATGCTCCCCTTTTCTGGCTTATGCTTAGGAAATGCTTGACAAAAACATTATGGTGTAATGCTGTTGCCCATGGGAGCATCTCCTTTGAACATCAAGGATGCTGCAGAGGTTTCTGCAGCTAAACAGTGGAAGGGAAGATGGAAAGTAAGAAGAGTCCATGTCTCCTTCCTTTTTTTCAGCAAAACAGCAATGCTTTCTTCAGCCAGAACCATAAGATTATTAAGCAGATCTCCTTACTTTACTAAGATAACAAACATTTGAGTTTACGGGGCTCTTGGTGCCCTCTGAGCTTGGTGGTTTTCTTGCAGATGTTATCTGCATTATCAAACTAGGTAACACCATCAGCAGTGAGGATGAATGAAAGATCTGCAAGAAGTTTTGTGATGAATGAAACATCTGCAAGCTCAGAGAGTACCAAGGACACCACAGTTCAACCCTGAGCTACAAACATCCTCTTCTATCAGTATTTTTGAGCTTTATCATCCTTCAAGACTAATCAACAGAGAAGCAAGGAAAGGAAACTTTTCATTGTGACCCACCACACCTTATCCATTCACTCAGGGGGCTTTAGAACTGCTCTCTTCCAGATATTCCATGAAGGTCCATCTGTTAAATAGGAGTAGAGTAGAGTAGAGTAGAGTAGAGTAGAGTAGAGTAGAGTAGAATAGAATAGAATAGAATAGAATAGAATAGAATAGAATAGAATAGAATAGAATGGAATGGAATGGAATGGAATGGAATGGAATGGAATGGAATGGAATGGAATGGAATGGAATGGAATGGAATGGAATGGAATGGAATAGAATAAATATGGAGGAATAGAATAGAATAGAATAGAATAGAACAGAACAGAACAGAACAGAACAGAACAGAACAGAACAGAACAGAATAGAATAGAATAGAAGCTGGAAGGGACCTTGGAGGTCTTCTAGTCCAGCCCACTGTTCAAGCAGGAGGACCTATACCATCTCAGACAGGTGACTGTCCAGTCTCTTCTTAAAAATCTCCAGTGATGGAGTGCCCACAATTTCTGAAGGCAAGCTGTTCCACTGGTTGATTGTCCTGTCGGGAAGTTTCTCCTTAATTCTCTCTTTGATCAGCTTCCAACCACTGTTTCTCATCCTTCCCTCTGGTGCTCTGGTGAACAACCTGGCCCCCTCTGCCTTGTGGCAGCCCCTCAGACACTGGAATACTGCTATCATGTCTCCCCTATTTCTTCTTTTCTTTAGACTAGACACACTCAAGTTCCACAGCCATTCTTCACAGCAACTTGCACTGGTGCTTTCACAATTCCCCAAGGGGGGTGGGGAAACACTAGTGAACAAATCTGGTTGGAGAGATGATGCGAAATGGTGAACGGAAAGGACATTTGACCTAAAGAAACTAAAATATAGGAATTGAGTCTAAGGGTAGCTTATCTCACCAATGGCAGTTTAGCAGAGGGGATAAGCAATTGGGAAGAAAGACGCTATTTGAAATATTCTGAGAAATGTGACTTCATTACTAAATCTTTATGTTTATCTTTATCTTTATTAGACTTATATACCGCCCTTCTCCTGTAGGACTCAGGGCAGTTCACAAGGTTTTATTAAAATAACAATACAACAATTACAAAAATTAAAAACAGTTAAAATAATTAAATTTAAACCTTGAATAAATATAAAACCCCAATTAAAATCCAATTTAAAACCCCAATTAATACTCTCAGTCCAGGCCAGAAAGCTCAAAGAGGTTGGAAGGTTGGAAATTCCTCTCCAAGTTTCCGAGATTTGGACTCTAGCCTAATACTAGCATTCTAATTAATGCTAGCATCAACGGTCGCAGGAATTGGGTATGTCTACTCTAACTATGAGAAAGACCAGGGGTGTGTGTGTCATGATTACAGTCTTCCAATACTTGAGGACTCTCACAGAGAAGTCTAGCCTAGTCTTCAAAGTACCTAAGGGCAGAACAAGAAACAATGGATGGATGCTTATCAAAGGAAGCTCCAACCTAGAATTCAACAGAAATTTCCCTTACAGTGGGAACAATTACCCAGTAGAACGGCTTGCCTTCAGAAATTGTGGTTGCTCCATCACTGGAGGATTTTAAGAAGAGACTGGTGGACAGCCATTTGTTTGGAATGGCATACGTTTTCCTGCTCAAGCAGGGGGTTGGTCTAGAGAAGACCTCCACGGTCCTTGCCAACTCTGTTACTCTGCGTTCCGTAAGACACTTTGCTACAATTCTTGTCCCTTAACTTCATCCAATTGTATGGGGCTTGACAGCGAATTTCCAGGAATGCATGGGAACACTCTCAAATTCTAAAACCAGAAATAGGTGAAGGGCAAGAAGAACAAACTCTTGGGGAGGACCGGCTTCAAAACACTCCTAGGCCTTCTCCGGAAGATGGACAATGCCTCTTCTGGGACTTCAGCCAAAGAAAAGGAATGATCCATCCTCGGATCAAAGTGTGTTTCCTGCTAGCAAACAGCCAAACAGAATCTCAATATTTCTTTTGACAGAGATCCTGTTTCCTGCTCTCCCTTTGCAAGAGTTTTCTGTGCACGGCTGTTCTACTTCTCATTAAAAGCAATGTAGTTGGCTGAGTATTTCCAGTTAAAGCTCAACCTGCTTTCCACCTTGAGCCACTACTAACGCATGAAGACCTTGTTAATTTCACCAGTGTTTATTCGCAGGTAGCCATGCCTAACCCTGGAAAAGATTGGGATCGGCCAAGTTCTGCTTTCAAACGCCTGTAACTTATAACAAATAGTTAGCTGCCCTGAAGAAAAGATAAAAGTATGAAATCAGGATGATCGTCTCTGGCCACCATTGGAAATGTCCCTGTTCGGCAAACACACAGTTAAGGTTTGCTCATGCTGGGCATGTTTAAGTGCGAAGGTTTATATACAATCAGCAATCAGCAATCTACGACTGTCAAGCACAAGCCCAGAGTGACACAGTGAAATCCAGTCGAGTCCAATGCTTTATTTGCTTGCACCAAATGGACAGCATCTCACCAGCTAAAGCTTATAATCTTCTCACCTCACTGATACATCCTGGGAAATTCTGGGGTGCACTACCCTGAGCCTTTTCCTCTCCCCACCATCCAGTTCAGGACTCTGTAGTCTCTTGTTTTGGACCCCTGTCTGAAGTTTGCTGCCTGCCCCACTTCCCAGAAGCCACAGTCCCATTGCTGACCTTCCTCCTCTCCCCAGTCCTTCTTCAGCTGCACATTCCATCCCCAAGACTCTGTACCCTTTGGGCTAAGCAATGGGCAGGTTCATGTACAGTTTGGGTATGTCTACTCTAGTGAAGAGGAGGACTAGGGGAGAGATGATACCACCGTTCCAATATCTGAGGGTCTGCCACAAAGAAGAGGGGGTCAAACTATTTCCCAAAGCACCAGAAAGCAAGAGAAGAAACAATGGATGGAAACTATGCAAGGAGAGAAGCAACCTAGAACTAAGGAGAAATTTCCTAACGGTGAGAGCAATCAACCAGTGGAACAGCTTGCCTTCTGAAGTTGTGTGTGCTCCATCACTGGAAGTTTTCAAAAAAAAAAAAAAAAAGAGAGAGAGAGAGAGAGAGAGAGAGAGAGAGAGAGAGAGAGAGAGAGAGAGAGACTGGACAACAGGAGCAGGAGATTGGATAGAAGACTTCCAAGGTCCCTTCTGATTCTTTTATTCTACGTATGTTCTATATGCAGAGATGGAGCCCTTTACATTGTGCTAAACAGCAGTTGTGTTTAATAGCAGTTCATTGTTTACACAGTATGCAGCTAAGCCATAGATGCTTGTGATTGAATGCACAGTGATATTTTATGATATACTACAGACTAGCACTATTCCCAACTTCAACGAAAACGCAATCCTCATCATATAAGGATTTTAAAAAGAGAGCTTTTCAGGCCTCTTTATAAAGCAGATTGTGATAACAATATAATTAACTTGAAGTAACCTTTACGTGGGGTTTACTGAATTGATCCAATGTTCTACATCTATGCAACAGAACAAACAGTAAAACCAACATGGTTTGGTTGTCCACCATGTAATGAACAAAAACCTAAGTTTCTAAATTACAAACTAGCCAAATTCTTTTAAACCCAACTTATTAAACACAAGAATTTAAGGAAGAGGTTCTTAACATTTCTGTGCCTTTGAGTGTCTGGTGAAATCTCAGGCAAATGTATTTAAATAAAATAAAACAGTGAAAATAAAGTTGCAATTTTTTTCTTATCCAAGTTCTTCCAAATCTGAAATCCCAAGTTCAGAAGCACGAACCTATAGTTCAAAGCTGCACTCAGCAATCTGGCATCTTTGAGATGCTTTAAATTGCAAGTTCTCTAGTTCCTTGTCATATGGCCATGCTACATAGAGCTGATTGGGCACTCTTTCCAAACAGCTGATCAATTTAAAGTTAAGTCCTAGTAGAATTAACTTTGGTTCCCTAAGAGACAAGAGAAAGCTGTAACTTTTTTTCCATTAAAAGACAGTGGAAAGTTTTGGGGAACACTCCAAAATGCAATCCCCAAAGGCCAGTTTTTCCAAGGCTTACCAATGTTGAAATGCCACGTCTAACTATTTACAAGTCTCCCAAAAGCTGCCAAAAGACCACGACCAGCTACTCACAAATACTTTTATACATAATGCCAACCTGGCTGATAAATTTGGTCCTTCCTATAACATTGAGGGTATCCCTAACGCTTCCATCTTCAGCCACTGCAAGGGTAAACATCTATGCCCAGATTTATTTATTTATTTTTTTTAAAAAGCCAACATCCTGTCTTGCTGGTCTGTTTGCATCCCCCCCCCCCAAAAAAAAAACAGAATTGTTTTTCATCCTAAGAGGAAATCCTCAAACTCAGACTTGGCCTCTCACTGGGCGTCAGAAACTCTAACCATCTCCAGAATAGCGGTCAACCTCAGGCGAAGCGAAGTCAATCGCAAAGGCGAAGGGAAGCCAAGCCATCCTTCGGGGAACAGGTGGCTTGCTAGGACCCCCATCTCTGCGCGCCATCGCTAGTCCTTTAAGGCTGGGCGGAGAGGTGCTCCTTAGGGGTGAATATAGGAACCCGGGAGGCTCCCTCTGGCCACGCTCCGACGACCCCCACTGGACCCACCAGACTCTCGGTTGCATCAGGGCGCCTTGCGCGATACCAACCCGTGGGGTTAAGCTGATCGCGACGCGCTGACGTCGCTCAGCAGCCGAGGTCCAGTAACCCCGGGGATACGAAGCCACCGAATCCACCTGGACCCGCTTATTCCCGATAGAGCTTGGAAAGCCAGGACCTCACGACAAAGGGGAGGCGAGCGGTTGCTGACGGGTCCAGAGAGATTTCTTCAAAGACAGCCCGCTTGGGGGGAGGGAAGAGTGTGTGTGGGGGGGGGGCAGGGGAATGGGGAGGCGTCCTGGCCGATTCCACCGGCCCTTTCCAGTTTGCAAGACGCTGCGGACTTGCAACCAGCCGCAGCTACTCACCGGGTGGATTAACAGCCGCCGGCGTTGCCATCTTGTCTCGGGAAGAATTAAGAGGAAGGCAAGCTGGGAGGAAGGGAGGGAGGGGGGGCGATGGGGAGGCAGTGATGCTCCGAGCAGCCCGGGAAGACGGAGAGCGGGCCCCGAAGCCCGCGGAGAAATGCCTTCCCACCTGCGTCCACACACAAAGGGAGGCGTCCGCGCAGGGGCGCCCGGCTCGCCGCGCTCTAAGCTCTTAACGCGCGGCGGCTCAAGATGTCTGATCTGATTAATCCCTTTTTTTTCTCTCTCTTCTTCTTCTCCTTTCAAATTTCGCTTCTGCTCATGCTCAGCATCCCCCCCCCCAACGAAGTGAGCATGTGCCAAAGGGCTGCACATGGGCAGTGGGCGAGTGAAGTCGGCTGCCCTCACTTTGCCCTGACTGGTGGACCGCGCTCTCCATCTCTTGGACCGCCGCCGACCGAGGCCCAGGTAACGGGAGGAGCGCGCCACGGAAGAAAGAAGCGGAATCTCAAATATTTTATTTTTTTATTTTATTTTAATTCCATTTATATCCCGCCCTTCTCCGAAGACTCAGGGCGGCTTACAAGCTTAACAGTAGCCTTCATTCTATGTATATGCCTGTAGTGTATCATAAAATATCACTGTGCATTAAATCACAAGCATCTATGGCTTAGCTGCATACTGTGTAAAATAGGTCTCTCTCCCCATCTCTCTCTCTCTCTCTCTCTCTCTCTCTCTCTCTCTCTCTCCCTCTCTCCCTCTCCCTCTCCCTCTCTCCCTCCCTCCCTCCCTCCCTCCCTCCCTCCCTCCCTCCCTCCCTCCCTCTCTCTCTCTCTCTCTCTCTCTCTCTCTCTCTCTCTCTCTCTCTCTCCACTCAGGGATTCCCTCCAGCTTGTGTGGTGTGTACGCGGGGAAAGTGAATCTCCAATGCATTTTTAAAAAAAGCAAAGATGCCAAACTTAGTGCAGAGCTCATCCTTACCCTTTGAATAGGTGTGGACTTGCAGGGAACCAATTTCGGCCCTTCCTCAGCAGGGTTCCAGTATGTCAAGGGTTGCCATAAAGATGAGGGGGCCAACCTATTCTCCAGAGCACCTGAGGGCAGGACAGGAAGCAATGGATGGAAAGTCATCGAGAAGAGAAGCAACTTAGAAATAAGAAGGAATTTCCTGACAGTTAGAACAATGAATCAGTGGAACAACCTGCCTCCAGAAGTTGTGAGTGTTCCAACACCGGAAGTTTTTAAGAAGAGACTGGACAGCCATTTGCCTGAAATGGTATAAGGTTTCCTGCCTGGGCAGGGGGTTGGACTAGAAGGCCTCCAAGGTCCTCCCCCAACTCTGTGATTGTATCTCACTAAAGGTAAAGGTAAAGGTTCCCCCGCACATGCGTGCTAGTCGTTTCTGACTCTAAGGGCCGGTGCTCATCTCCGTTTCAAAGCCGAAGAGCCAGCGCTTGTCCGAGGACGTCTCCGTGGTCATGTGGCCGGCATGACTAGACACCAAAGGCGCACGGAACGCTGTTACCTTCCCACCGTAGCGGTCCCTATTTTTCTACTTGCATTTTTACGTGCTTTCGAACTGCTAGGTGGGCAGAATGTATCTCACTAGCCATGTCCAAACAGGTCTTGGACATTGCTGGCTTCTTCTTGAGTGGAGACCTCCCAAATCAACTTCCCATTCATCAGGAGCCTTTGATTAGACTGGATGCTTGAAAGGAAAAGACTTGGACAAAATAATTGCTAATGTAGTTGGCTTCAGGGAGAATCAAACAGCTTTTCCACAGGGGAAAAGTGATCCATGGAAAGAGAACTCTCTCTCTCTCTCTGGTGTCCTGAATCTACCTTAACATTTCTCAACCGCCTTTGTTTTGAAGTTGGGGTTTCTTCCTGTTTTCCTCCCTTCAAGGGGGAAAAACCCCAACTGCAACACAAAGACAGTTGAGAAATGGGCAGGTAGATTCAGCCCAGCTGAAGTGCTTAATCTGGAACCATGCCAGAGGGACAGTTTCATAGGAAAGAAAACAGAGGGGAAACCCCAATTTAAAAACAAAGAAAGAAATCAAGGCAAAATTCCTTGCCACAGAGAAGAGGGAGTCAATCTATTCTCCAAAGCGCCCAAAGGCGGGACAAGAAACAATGAATGAAACTAATCAAGGAGAGAAGCAACCTGGAACTAAGGAGAAATTTCCTAACGGTCAGGACAATTACCCAATGGAACGGCTTCTCTTCAGAAGCTGTGCGTGCTCCATCACTGGAGGCTTTTCAGAAGAGACTGGACAGCCACTTGTCTGGCATGGTATAGGGCAGGGGTAGGCAACCTCGGCTCTTTTATGACTCATGGACTTCAACTCCCAGAATTCCTGAGCCAGCTATGACTCAGGAATTCTGGGAGTTGAAGTTCACGAGTCATAAAAGAGCCGAGGTTGCCTACCCCAGTGGGCTAATGCCTCCTTAAGTAACACCAGCTGCCTGCAATTAGTGCAGGTTCGAGTCCCACCAGGCTCAAGGTTGACTCAGCCTTCCATCCTTCCCAGGTAGGTAAAATGAGGACCCAGATTGTTGGGGGCAATTAAGCTGACTTTGTAATAATGCCGCTTTGGGGGTGTGTGTGAAAGCCCTAATAAGCAGGCATATACATAGAATGAAGGCTATTGCTAAGCACATTGGTTTGTGCTTAAATTGTAAGCCGCCCTGAGTCTTTGGAGAAGGGCGGGATATAAATGGGATTAAAAATGGGATTAAAATAGAAGACCTCCAAGGCTCCTTCCAACTCTGTTATTGTGTATTATTCTGTATAAAATGGTAAGAAATTGAAATTCGGCAAGGTATTTGATTGATGCCTGTGTTGTTTTCAATTCACACAATTTCCCAGGGTGCTAATCCATCCTTCCGAGGTAGGTAAAATGAGGACCCAGATTGTTGGGGGCAATTAAGCTGACTTTGTAATAATGCCGCTTGGGGTGTGTGTGAAAGCCCTAATAAACAGGCATATATATATAGAATGAAGGCTATTGCTAAGCTTGTAAGCCGCCCTGAGTCTTCGGAGAAGGGCGGGATATAAATGGAATTAAAATTAAAAATAAATAAATAAATAAGAGTGAGAAAGTCTTGTAGATGCACCACACTTTCTGCTACTGTGTATCTGCTTCTTTAAACCACAAACACCCCGTAAAACTAACTAGGCTACTCAATGGTCAACAGTAGCTACAAAGTATCAGGGCAAGCTTTAAGAAGAAGACTGCTTACAATATACAGCATTTCCTTTGTTTCTCTACAAACTGAATCAATTGCTAGCAAAAATGTCTAAGGCTCACAGCCACAAAGCTCTTTTGTAAGGGAGATGGAGATTTTCCTCAGCTCGGTTTAGATAACCTTGAACTAGCATCAACATAAAAACATTATTTCCTGATTATTTCCTTCTGGGCCACACGCTGATAATGCAGCCGGCACAGTCCAGCATGATACTGACTGATCCGGAGTCCTCAACTGAGAATTTTGCAGTTGATAAAGACTATAAATCCAGTACAGGAGAATATAGGTAATCCTTGACTTACGACGATTCATTTAAGCGACCGTTCAAAGTTGCAACAGCACTGAGAAAGAGGCTTACGACCGTTTTTTTTTCTTCAATTAACGACCTTTGTGGCATCCCCATGCTCCTGTGATCAAAATTCGGATGCTTGGCAACTGGTTCATATTTATGACGGTCGCAGTGTTCTGGGGTCACGTGATCCCCTTTTGCAACCTTCTGACAAGCAAACTCCATGGGGAAGCCAGGTTCACTTAACCCATGTTACTAACTTATCAACTGCAGTGATTTATTTAGCAAATGGGGGCAAGAAAGATCGTAAACTGGGGCAAAGGTCAATTTTAGAAATCTCCCGCTGAGCAACATAAGTCGTAAGTTGAGGACTACCTGTATTTGTAGCTCAAGGTTGAAATGAGGAACCCTTGGTGCTCTTTGTGCTTGGTTGTTTTATTTATTTATTTTATTTTATTTTATTACATTTATATACCGCCCTTTCCCGAAGGACTCAGGGCGGTTTACAGGGTGATTAAAAAACAAAGGTACAAAAGTTAAAAACAGATTTAAAAAAATTATATCCGTCCCTGAACAAATAAAACCCCAGTTAAAATTAAAATTAAAATTAAAATTCTCAGCCTGGGTCAGAGAGCTCAAAGAGCCAAATCTTCAGGTCCCGGCGGAATGAACGGAGGTCAGGGGCAGTCCTCAACTCCACGGGCAGCTGGTTCCAGAGGGCAGGCGCACCCACAGAGAAGGCCCTCCCCCTGGGTGTTGCCCGCCGGCAGTCTTTAACTGGTGGCACCCTGAGAAGACCCTCCCTGTGGGAGCGCACTGGACGAAGGGAACGATGCTGGCAGCAGGTGTTCCCTCAGATATCCCGGACTCAAGCCATTCAGGGCTTTATAGGTCATCACCAGCACCTTGAATCTCACCTGTTTTCTTGCAGACGTTTCATTACCCAACTAGGTAACATTGTCAGTGGACTGATGAGGTTACCTAGTTTGGGTAATGAAACGTCTGCAAGAAAACTACCAAGCACAGAGAGCACCAGGGGCCTCAGAGTCGTCGTCGTCGTCCTCCTCCTCCTCCTCCTCCTCCTCTCTGCACACCCCACTCCCTTCCAGCACTGATGAAGTTACCTAGTTGGATAATGAAACTTCTGCAAGAAAGCTACCAAGCACAGAGAGCACCAGGGGCCCCTCGTACTACAAAGCGGTCAACATCTTCTGCATAATATTTGTAAAGGTGGAGGATTTTAGAAGCTACAAACTATACCTTCTCCCAGCAAGGTCACGGGAGACGGATAGTATGTCCCTCCCATCATCAAGTCCTCAAGATCCTCACCTCTCACCTTAAAGTTGTAGTATCTCTCTTGACTCTAGAAGAGATGGTTTCCATCCCTTGGGAGAATCCTGTTTCACGATGATGCAACACACAAACACAACCCCTGGAACTACTATCATTTATTGGGAAGTGTTTCTTAACCCATACTTGACCAACTGAAGTGGAATCAGAGAAAGGAGGAAAGAGTGAGAAAGAAATGAGACAGCAAACCAGTTTTCCCCATTCAAGAATGATGGGGAGCCAAGTGCATGTCTTAGAATCCAGACCTGGACCATTTGGGCTAAGAAGTCAAACTAAACACAAAACATTTGGCAATAATTAGCTCTACTCAGGGCTTTTTTTCCCCTCATAGAACGCTCAGAACGGAGTTCCGGCACCTTTTTTGGATGGAACCTTGTAGGGTAAGGCAAGGCAGGTTGTATGACATGTGTGAGTTCCGGCACCTTTTTCTTTTACAAAAAAAGCACTGGCTCTACTTCATTATTTCAGTGGGCTTTTCAGTTCAGACAGAGGAGAAGCCAGCTTATTCCACAGCTAAGCCTACTGCTTCAACCCTGGATGGTGATTTATGGTTACCTTAGGGAAGGGATCATTATTGCCAATTAAAGATGCATTGCAATTCAGATGTTAAGAAGAAAAGGCAGGTTAGAGCACATTGTGGCACAGGAGAATTAGAATAGAATAGAATAGAATAGAATAGAATAGAATAGAATAGAATAGAATAGAATAGAATAGAATAGAATAGAATAGAATAGAATAGAATAGAATAGAATAGAAGAATAAGAATAAGAGTGGAATAGAATAGAATAGAATAGAATAGAATAGAATAGAATAGAATAGAATAGAATAGAATAGAATAAGAATAGAATAGAATAGAATAAGGAATAGGAATAGAATAGAATAGAATAGAATAGAATAGAATAGAATAGAATAGAATAGAATAAGAATAGAATAGAATAAGGAATAGGAATAGAATAGAATAGAATAGAATAGAATAGAATAGAATAGAATAGAATAGAATAGAATAGAAGAATAAGAATAAGAGTGGAATAGAATAGAATAGAATAGAATAGAATAGAATAGAATAGAATAGAATAGAATAGAATAGAATAAGAATAGAATAGAATAAGGAATAGGAATAGAATAGAATAGAATAGAATAGAATAGAATAGAATAGAATAGAATAGAATAGAATAGAATAGAATAGAATAGAATAGAATAGGCAATAGGCAATAGAATAGGATAGGATAGGATAGGATTAGGATAGAATCTGGAAGGGACCTTGCAGCTCAAGCAGGAGACCCAATACTATTTCAGACAAGTGGCTGTCCAGTCATTTCTTAAAAACTGCCAGTGATGAAGCACCCACGATTTCTGGAGGCAAGCTGTTCCACTGGATAATTGTCCTTGCTGTTAGGAAGTTTCTCCTTAATTCCAGGTTGCTTCTCTCCTTGATTAGTTTCCATCCATTGTTTCTTGTCTTGCCTTCTGGTGCTTTGGAAAGTAGGTGGACCCCCCTCTTCTTTGTGGCAGCCTCTCAGATACTGGAATTCTGCTATCCTGTTACCCCTAGTCCTTCTTTTCTCTAGACTAACCCAAATCCTGCCTTAAATAATAGTTTAAACCTTAAACAGTTTGATGGGATAGTTGCCCATCAGAGACCAAGCAGAGGCTGACTTGCAATCCAGGGTCTCCTGGTGTCAATCTAATACCTGAGCCATAAAACATTCTTAAAACATTCTTTTTCGAACAAGCTGGCCAGGTCTGATGGGATGGGGTTGGGTTTTTAAAATTAGTTTTAACTTAATATGTATTGATTTTATGGGCATGATGTTTAATGGTTTTTTAATGGTTTTTTAATTTTTGTATCTGATTTTTATTGTGTATTGCCCTGTTCACCGCCCTGAGTCCTTCGGGAGAAGGGCGGTATAGAAATCAAATTATTAAATTAAAATTATTAAATTAAATAAAGCCACAGTGACTGCAGCTTCGCTTGTGGCTTATGCTCACCTTTAAAATGAGGTCTTTTCCTGGGGCAACATGTCATACATGGCGAATGTTTAAGATGAGGAAATAAAATGTTGCTTGATAAAGACTGAGTTCTATTAAACATAATTTTGTCAGCGTTTGTGTGTACATGCGTGCACGTACAAACATGCACACATGCAGAGTTATACATAGGCAAGCATTTTTTGTACACATATTAATTGCAGATGGGTGTTTGTACATATGCCTGTACGGGCATACACTCACAGGCAAATATTATAATTACATATAATATGCAGATCAACGATTGTAAATCCCCCCCACCCACCCCCCAAATGTATGAATTAAAATAAGCTGATCAACTACTGTCCCATCTAATAGATTTCTAAGTTAATAGTTAGTATTGTCAACTAATGTAAATATAAATTGACTCCACTGGTTTGCAACGTCAACATACATGCATTCACTCTTAAAGACATGTCTCAACTCTTTGTCTTTGAGAATACGAGTGACCCCGTCCCAGTGCATTTTTTTTTAAAAACAAGGGCACCCCAGATTTTCTCCTAGAGGCCTCTGTAGGGATTGTTCTTTTCATTCTTTTGAGACTCCTCCTCAATGCTGGTATGTCCTTCCCACCCCCCACCCCACCCCCACCCTGCCAGGCTGATAAGAAGTCACTTTGATTGCCTCTCTTCCTTTCTCCTACTACAAAGGGATAAACTCTTCTCTTTTCCCATTATGGCTGCCTGCAGATTACAGGAAGGCAAGGAGGAAGCAATGTGCCACTTCAAGTCAAGCTCAAGGGTTTTGTTAGTGGTTCAGGAACCGTGTCGGTGGACAGGTGCCAAATCAAGGAAAAAGAGACTCGTCCACTCCCTTCAGCAGGGCTGGGAGCCTCTTCGAGCCACTGCTGGTGGGTGGCTTGCCTTTGCAAACCCCAGAGTGCGCATCTAGGGCAAAGGAGGGGCTGCAGGCAGAAGAGATCCAGGGACAATACTAGCCTGGCGATTCTCGGGGTGCCGCAGATGCTCAAATTGTGTTGTGGGAAAGAAGGGAGGAGAGCCTTCTGGCTGGAACAAGCAGGTGTACTTCTCAAGCACAGGCTGAGTGAAAACCCCAATGCAGCAAGTCATCCAAATATTGCAGCAGAAACGCTGCCCTGCAATGATTTAGGAACTGGGGGAAGCTCAGATGTTTGGGGAACCCAGAGGCCATTTCCCCCCCCTTCCAGCCCTCAGACGGGTGGTCAGAACAGAGATGAATCTCTCATTGGTCCTCCAGGGTTTAGGAAGAGGCCAGGAGGAATTTCAGAGCCGCTAAGCAAGAGGATGCTCCGAGACTGCACCTCGTGTCACCCTGCATTGCGAGGGAGGGTGGCTGTCTTGGTACTGCTGGAAGGAACAAGTTGTGATAGGTTGGTAACTCTTATGTTTTCTTTCTTTCTCTCTCTCTCTCTCTCTCTCTCTCTCTCTCTCTCTCTCTCTCTCTCTCTCTCTCTCTCTCTCCCACCCCATCCATTTGTTTCTTAAGAGAAGGCTGCTTCTCCTGCCTGCTAAAGACTGCTCACCTGCGCGTGGGGTTTTGGACAGGCGGGCAAACCCCTCCGCTGCACAACGGTGTGGCAGGGACTCAGGTTGCCCTTACAGACTTTTTGACTTTGGGGAGGAGGGGAGGGCAGTCCAGCCGAGAAAGAAATCATGAGGAGATGGAGATTGAAATTCTCAGTTTTATGTAAGGACTCCCTGAGGAGTCCAGATTTAATTCTGATCTACTTGAAACGCTGGATTGCAGGAGAATTCTGCGTAGGGATACACGCGCTCTCTCTGTCTCCCTTGTGCCACAAATTGTGTGTGCGTGTGTGCATGCACATGTGGGCAGGAGTGAATGTTCAGAAGTAGCTCAGCCAGGCTTTGTTTGATTGAGGGATGGAGCACTGTGATTTGAAGTTTGTAGTGGAGCAAAGGATGAGTTCCTTCAAAATTGGAGAGGAACCTTTGCATAATGTTAAATACAGGCTTGGCACAGGAAGAATTGACCATCTCTGAGTCTGACTGGGAAATAATTCACTGGATAGTATTTCTTTTCTCTGGTTTTAGCAATGTTCCTTAGTGCAGGGTGGATTTTCACAGAGAGAGGGATGGGTTGTTGTTGTTGTTTTTAAAAAATGTTTTCCCAAATCATAATGAACTTTGTTTATTGCCCTAATAAAAATCTTTTAATCTGCCCAAACTCGTAAGATTCAAATTCAATCAAGCCGCACCATTTTCAAGTTTACATTTTTAAAAGAGGTTCAGACTTGAGTGTACTACTTCTAATTTAATGCAGGGGAAGAAAAAAAATCATGACTGCCATTGATCTCTTGACGTGATGAATGAATCGTATTTGTCGCAGCTGCAGGAAATATTATGTTTTCTCATCAGAACATGGAGCAGGAGGCTAACTGTAGGGGTAGTTTTGATTTGTACACCAAAGACTGCTATTTCTCCTCCTCTCTTGCTCCCTTTACCTTTCCATTTATTTTTGGAAAGAGGCAATGCTTTAAAACTTGTTTAGAGCTGTACAGCCCAGCCTGGCACCTTTTTTTTTATAACGGGTAGACATATTATTGGATTAAGCAGTGCTTGCTCCGAAGTGTCTGTGGATCAACTGAAGGTGACTTGGAAATAATTATAATAGCCTGACTGCATGTAAAGTCTTCCTACGTGTGCCGCTATCAGGCAAAGTTACAAAGAAGGCATGGCTTAGGGCTGTTTCAGATAAACCCTAGGCTTAGAGTCTACCTGTCAGCCATAGGCATGGAGTAACTCAATGCCTGCAAACCTATTTATTAGTTAGGCAACTCGATTGGTGGTTGATGATATTCCCAAATATGCAATATGGTGTGTTTGGTTTTAACTTACGACAGTCGTATGCCTGTGTGAGATATGTCAACTGTACGTCCTTCCTCCCAGTTTTCCTGGTTTGGTACTAGATTTTTCTTTTTTGCTAATTTTACAACCATCTGGCACTTCCTTAAAGTCTTAGAGGTGTTTTAGCTATTCTTCAGCTGTAAATATCTCAGGGGCTGCCCCAAAGAAGAGGGAGTCAAGCTCTTCACCAAAGCACCTGAAGGCAGGACAAGAAGCAACGGATGGAAACTAACCAAAGAGAGAAGCAACCTAGAACTGAGGAGAAACTTCCTGATGCTGAGAGCAATGAATCAGTGGAACAACCTGCCTCCAGATGCTGTGAATGCTCCAACACTGGAAGTTTTTAAGAAGAGACTGGACAGCCATTTGCCTGAAATGGTATAGGGGTTCCTGCCTGAGCAGGGGGTTGGACTAGATGACCTCCAAGGCCCCTTCCAACTTTTATTATATTAAATTAAGACAAAGAATAAGCATCAGTTATCACCGTGTCCCTTTCTCAATCATTATATTTATTAGTCTATTTTTCTAGCATCTATAAACCGCCAGGCTTAAGCATTAGAGAAGGATTAAGGGCTGCAACCGACCCATTCCCTAGCCGATGGAAGAGTTTCCTCTAAAGAATAAGCCCCAAGAGTCATTTCTGGGCAGCCACATCAGTGTGATTAATTAATAAATAAATAACTAAACCTGATGCCCTCTCCATTTCCGAAATGAAAACTGTAGCTTTGCTGAGAGGAATAATTCATTATGATCAATTATTCATTCCCCTGTAAGGAAAGGAATTAAGGAGAGAGGACAGATGGGATCGCCAATCGTGACCTTCGGAGATGTCTCGAGAGATATCTTGTAATTTCCCAAATCTAATTCTCTCAAGTTGAAACGTCGCACACCTTCAGTGGTCCAGCGAAAGGAGAAAAAAAAGAAGAAAATAGAGCTCGGGGACTACCCCCCCCCCGCCCCGCCCCCAAGAAAAGAAGCCTCAACTGCATTTGCTGGAGGGCTTCAGAAATGCTACCCACAGAGTCCCCAAAGTGACCGACATTGTTTGTTTGTACAACTTACTGAGAGGGCAAGACAAAAGTACAGGTGTTTTTTTTTTATGAAAGATCATTGGGAAAAAAGTTGAGAGCTTGGTGGTTTGCTTGCAGACCCAAAGGTGTTTTCCCCCCAAAAAAAGGCTTGAAAAAGCACTTTTAGGACAATCATTGACCTGGATGTCCTAAGGATGACTCCTTAGACCAGGGGTAGGCAACCTCAGCTCTTTTATAACTCATGGACTTCAACTCCCAGAATTCCTGAGTCAGCTGAATTCTGGGAGTTGAAGTCCATGAGTCATAAAAGAGCTGAGGTTGCCTACCCCTGCCTTAGACGTTTGCTTGCAGACATTTCATCACCTGACTAAGTAACTTTATCAGTGCTAATGATGACAAACTCTCAAGCGGAAGACAATACCCTAACCAAGGAAATACCAAGGAGAAAACAATCATCCTTACGACACTGACAGGGCAAGCCAAAGGGAGCAAATCTGATACTCCCTAGCACTGATATTGTTTCCTAGTCTGGTAATGAGACTTCTGGAAGCAAACCATGAAGCTCAAAAAGCATCAAGGACTCTGCAAGTTTAACCCCGAGCTACATACGTTCTCTTCTATTGCAAAAAAATAATCCAAGTGAGATACGTTCTTTCTTTCCTTTTCTTCAGAGACAACCCTAATTTGCAAAGTAGCTTATGTTACAAATTAGCATGCAAATTAGATTTCAGAGCAAACACTGAAGTATCAGGAAGAAGCCAAAGGAAATATTTAATATAAAGAATAATCAGAGTAGAACAGACAGTCTTATTGGTCCCTCCAGATTCCTCAGTCAATCTGGAGTGTCTGGGCAGGAAAAAAAAAAAAAGCTTTGTCAGGACTGGTCCTTCAGCATGGAAAACACACGTTTAGTATAACTGCAAGGACAAAATGATAAGCTCCCTTCTACTCAGCCTAATTTCAAAGCGTTCACAGACAATAAAAATGCTGATCTAAGAGGCAGCGCTTAACCAACCATGACAGATCTGGAAAAGCTAAGCGAGACTTAGGCAGCAAACCCTATAGTACCATTTCAGACCAATGGCTGTCCAGTCTCTTCTTAAAAACGTCCAGTGTTGGAGCATTCACAGCTTCTGGAGGCAGGTTGTTCCACCGATTAATTGTTCTAACTGTCCGAAAATTTCTCCTTAGTTCTAGGTTGCTTCTCTCCTTGATTAGTTTCCATCCATTGCTTCTTGTCCTGCTCCCAGGGGTCAAAAGAGCACCGTTTTCTTTATCATCCAGGAAAAAAGTTCTTCCAAAACTTGAAGTCTGTTATTATCTCCCTCCGGAATTAAGTCTGTTTTCAGTGCTTAGGCAAGTAGGAAGATAGGGTAGAGGGGGTCTTTCAATATCATTATCATTACCACTACCACCATCACCACCTAAGTTAAATATGCATGGTTGTGTGGCTTCCTAATGGGGCTTTGTAACATACCTCTGAGCAGCTCCCCTGTCAATCACGTGGCTGACCGTGAACTCTTTACCAAAGGCAGAGCAATAGGATTGTGAACAAGTGTCATCAGATCTCTGCAACCGGCTTCAAAGGGAATCCCTGCCTTTTTTGAGCTGCTGTTCGGGTCATGTTTACATTTGCAAATCACAAGACTCTCGGATCATAGCCAAGGGATGTTTAGGGGGGGGCAATAAACCAGCTTCTTCTCATTTTATTAAGGATCACAAATAGAAAGAATAAAAACTAATACCAACTACAGAAGGGAGGGAGGGAGGGAGGGAGGGAGGGAGGGAGGAAGGAAGGAAGGAAGGAAGGAAGGAAGGAAGGAAGGAAGGAAGGAAGGAAGGAAGGAAGGAAGGAAGGAATTTCCCCCTTCATCCCATCAAAAATTCAATAAGGGAAACCAGATATAATGCAAGCCAACCTTGCATTCCTTCCCTGAACTTTTATCAGTCTTATTTTTTGACCCCTCTAAATATAGTCCTGGAGCTTTTTTCATGTTAATCTTGTTCTTTACCTCCAAATTTTTTCAAACTTTAAGAGGCCTCTTGATATATCCAGTAAACAGAATTTTTGTCTTTTTTTTAAGTCACTTCTCATAAAATGCTTCAAGACTTTAACATACCTCTTGTTGTTGTTAGTTGCGAAGTTGTGTCCGACCCATCGTGACCCCATGGACAATGTTCCTCTAGGCCTTCCTGTCCTCTACCATCTTCTGGAGTCCATTTAAGCTCACGCCTATTGCTTCAGTGACTCCATCCAGCCACCTCATTCTCTATCATCCCCTTCTTTTCTTGCCCTCAACCTTTCCCAGCATTAGGCTCTTCTCCAGTGAGTCCTTCCTTCTCATTAGGTGGCCACAATATTTGAGTTTCAACTTCAGGATCTGGCCTTCTAAAGAGCAGTCAGGGTTGATCATACCTCTTATATAGATCCAATTTAAAAAATCACTAATGATTTTGATGATCATTTTTATTTAATCAGCCTGAAGTCGTAAGAAGGATCATGGGATAGTGAAGCACTGCACATATTTATTTATTTATCCTTTGCTATATATATGCCCTTGGCTTAAGTTGCTGAGATGTCATACAGTATAATGTTTACAAATATTCTGATTTCTCTGTTGGTGTAGTAGAGCTCCATGGTGAAAGCAAATTGCAATACCAATTTCCTTTCTTGGCTGACAGCTTGAATGGGGGAGGAAGATTACCTATGATAGGGACCTCCTCAATCTGTTCATTGAGATGAGAAATATACAAGCTTGCAAGGTTCACTGCAGAATGGGAGAAATGCAAACTATTTATATAATTTTTTTTTATTTCCATTTATATCCCGCCCTTCTCCAAAGACTCAGGGTGGCTTACAAGCTTAGCAGTAGCCTTCATTCTATGTATATGCCTGCTTATTAGGGCTTTCACACACACACCCCAAGTGGCATTATTACAAAGTCAGCTTAATTGCCCCCAACAATCTGGGTCCTCATTTTACCTACCTCGGAAGGATGGAAGGCTGAGTCAACCTTGAGCCTGGTGGGACTCGAACCTGCACTAATTGCAGGCAGCTGGTGTTACTTAAGGAGGCATTAGCCCACTGCTCCACCAAGGCTGTGTTAGAGGCTGGGGGCAGAGTTGAGAAGGCAAAAGACCCCCCCCCCCCTTTTTTAAGGTCATCAAGCCCTACATAATTTAATGTCTTTATTACTTTTACAAATAGCTCAAGGCAGTGAACCTAGTCACCTTCCTCTTCCTCTTTGCCCCAGAATTACCACCCTGTGGGGTTGGTTGGGCTGAGAGAGTGGCTGGCCCAAGGTTACCCAGCTGGCTTTCATGCCCAAAGGCAGGACTAGAACTCACCATATCTCCTGGTGATTGGACCAAAGTCATCTAGTGAGCTTTCATGCCTAAAGGCAGGACTAGAACTTACCATCTCCTGATGATTGGCCCAAAGTCACCCAGCTGGCTTTTGTGCCTAAGATGAACTAGAAACTCAAAATCTCCTGCTTTCTAGCCCGGTGCCTTAACCAATAGATGAAGCTGACTCATTTTTTTTTTACTTCCTTATTATCCAGTAGTTTATCCTGATGCCAATCCTGCTCAGTTTGCTAGACAAGGCATTTAGTAATGATTCCTCATGACTACGATTGCTCTTCCCACAAAAACATAGAAGTGGAATTTTGAAGCCCCCTCCCAGTCTATTCCCCCCTTCAAATTAACAACATCCAATCAACTGGCTGGAATTCTAGGAGATATGAGCGAGCTCAGTGGGGAAGACTACATAACAACCTCAAGTGGTTATCTGAATGCTGGATGACTAACTAGACTTTATCAATAGGCTAGCAGTGAGGAGGAAAAAGGGAGGGAGAGGATGGTGAGCACCCCACATATTGCCTTAGACCAGATGCATCAGTTCAGTTAATCCCAAATTCATTGTTTTCTTCCAATACACAAATTTGTTTCTACTATTAATAGGCAAGAAAAGATAATCCATAAATTCAAAGACAGAGATATTCACCATCAAACTACTATTAGGAATCTTCTATTGTTTAACTATAATTTGCTTGGCATTGATTCCTAAACTAGTCTTGGACATCTAGAATAAAGTTTTAATTTCATTTGGCCTTGATCTATGCCAGCTATTGTCAAAAGAACTAGGTCACTAATAACATTTAGTTATTTTCAGGACTGCTGCCAAATCAGTTAAATTAGACTAGACAGTGCTTCCCAAACTTGGCATTTTTAAGACGCCTGGACTTGCAACTCCCAGAATTCCCCACCCACCATGTTGGCTGGGAAATTCTGGGAGTTGAAGTCCACCTGCAAGTTAAAGGGGCCGAGCTTGACAAAACACTGGGCTAGACAATCAAGTCACTGGCAATGATAAAAGGCAGCACCTCCTGATTCTAAATCACCACCCAATTGTCTCACTGCTCACTTGCCAGTGAAAATATGCATCTCCTGGCAGCTGGTCTACCGAGCAAGAGCCTCCGTATCAGAGGAGCTGTTCAAAGGGCACAGTGGGAAACTATTAATAACTAGAGCTTATTTTCAATTCCCCTTTCTAGGTGATATACGACTTAATCTTCCCCCATTAATTGATAACATCAGAGAGAATGAATTTATGTCCTTGTGAGTTAGTCCTTCCCCCCTCCAAATAGCATGGAACCCTTCTTCAGTAATTGGCTCAGCTTGCCCCAAAATGGCGTGTTAAAGAGACAGTCCAGCACAGTGCAGTGGAATGAAGCTGGTGGCTCAACCCAGGCCACTTTCTCAAGAAGAGAAATGAATTGCAAGATTGAACCTGGGTCGGTCTCTGAGATTAGAGGTTTACTCTTCCAAGCTTTCGGATTTGTGCTGGAGCCCATCCTCAGGGAACTTCTCTCTACTGGAATACGTGCTTTGGGCTACTCCCTGGATTGTATTTATGTGATGCGTATTTATTCTGTGACTATGTAGGATGAACAGGGAGGAAGCTAACCACCATTGCAAGAACACAAGTGAGCGGTCAGACGAGGAGACCCAAACTCATTGGTAGACTCACATTGCAATAAACAATGACATACAGTACATTCAATTTTGCAGCTACTAAGATTGTTGGTCGAGCAGGCACAAAAACAGCCAGGGAAGTGATTGAAGCCTTGAAAACGGGCCCCTTGTCAGTTAACAGGAATACTGATTTACCACCAGGCTTATCAAGTACTTAGGAGCCAGGACTTGGTAAAACAAGGAAATGACAGCCAATTGCCAGCCATCAACACACCAATCAGCCAATAGGAAGGCACCACATGAACACAACTCACAAAATAGTCCAAAGCACATTTTGTAGAGAGGAGTTCCCTGAGGATGGGCTCCAGCACAAGGCCGAAAGCTCGGAAGATTAAATATCTGTTCCCGGCGACTGACCCAGATTCAATCTTGCAACATATATTTGCCTTCATTTGTGAGAGAAATAAGTGGTATTTCTCAAGGATCCATTGTCTTTTTTGTTATTTGTTCACAAATGATCTTGATTTAGGAGTAGGCAGTAAAGTGGCCGTGTTTGCAAGATAATAAAATTCAGAAGTGACTAGGAAAAGCTCTAGAATGCTTTTCAGTTTAAGCAAGAGAAGAGGGCTACATATTAATAGCAACAGCCACCAAGAGTTGACTCAAACTCAATGCAAAAGAGGAGGGATGGATAGATATGCACCTCTTCCAGGAGGAAACTGAATACTTCAGTCCACTTCTCCAGGAGTAGGTCACAGCATGTATTAATTTCACAGTTGTTTCCCAGACAGCTAACCTTGGAACCCAATTAAAAGTGAGAGACTGAATTAGACTTGACAGCCATAAACCTGGAAATCAGCTTGGAGCACAAGTCAAAGAGCCCAACAGATGACTCCAGAGAAAATGGGAGAACATCCTGAACTTGAAGCTTGTAAACACCAGGCAGCTGACCATAACAGATCAATTGGCAAGAAATACTGACAAGGGAATCTGCTGTAGTCACTACTTATCTATCTATCTGTCTGCACACATGCAAATTTGTGCCTGTGTGTGTGTGTGTGTGTGTGTGTGTGTGTGTGTGTGTGTATGTATATGTATATGTATATGTTAAGTATTTGTCAAGGCTTTTTTTTGAAGATAAAAAAAGTGTGTGTGTGTGTAAATTACTAACAAAGAATTTAGGGAGACTGATATGCATTTCGGACTCATTAGTCTTCATCAGTCAGTCATACCCTTCTGAGATTCGAACCTGGGCTGCTTGCACGTTAGGCGGTGTTTTTACTTCTTGAGCCACAGGTTCTCTCTCGCTTTGTTAGCCTTTTTTGCAAGGGGAGAAATATGTGTCATATGTTAACTCTTAGATTACCTTTCCTGTTTGGCCTAACTCAAGGCTATCCACAGGATATAGTCACAACTTATGACAGCTCATTATTTGTGTAAATTGTGTAAATTTACACAAATAGTATATATATATACTTATATAAACTGGAATCCCAGGTGTAGACATTTGAAGTTAGTAAAAATAAAAACGATGAACTCCGGGATATAAGAGAAAATTCTTCTTTATTGCTGAGCTTTCGTCAACAAGCTGTTGACATCATCAGAGCAAGGGCTGAATGATAAGGGAGTCAGTACATACACTTGTATGGCAGTTATAAAGTTCAAAGTGTAAGTACAGTCTAAGTCCTGATCCAAACTCTTAACTCTTGTAGTTAAAGTAAAAAGTAAATAACCAAAAGTGCCATTGCATAAGCAGGCACACCTTGCTTTCACCTCTGTGTGTGACTAGCTTACCAACATAAATATGCTTGTAAAACTAACCAAAACCCTTTTGCCACAAGTGAAGGATAGATGGTGTTGACATGTGCTCTGACAAACTACAGAGCAAAAACATTAGCTCAGATAAAGATGCCGGAAGACGCATGGAACCCAGAATGGTCCCGACTCATTGCATGTCCCAATAACCTTGACAAAGAGGAAAGAGGTTATGTTCTGGTTTAATTGCTTTCTTTTTTTTTTACTGATTCTCTCAAGTTTATGAAACGCACTTGGGAGCTTATAAATAGTTCTTCCATTAAAAATGCCCCAGAAAAAAAAAATCAAGCTTAAGGCAGTTATTTGCAGCTTGCAAAGCATTGCATTGCATCTACTTGCAGTCTCAAAGTTTTAATTTTTCTCTTTAATTTTTTCACTCCAAACCAAGGGGATAAGAGGCTGGAATTTTCTGATAAAAACTTCCACAGGAGGCATTCAAGGAAAAGAGAAAAAAAATTAAGAATACCTATGTGAGGTATCATGGCATCTGGCCCTCTCAATTCCTGGCAAATAGATGGGGAAGAAATGGAGGTAGTGGCAGATTTTATTTTCCTGGGCTCCAAGATCACTGCAGATGGAGACTGTAGCCAAGAAATTAAAAGACGCTTGCTCCTGGGGAGGAAAGCCATGGCAAATCTAGACAGCACACTAAAAAGCAGAGACATCACCCTGTCAACAAAAGTGCGTATAGTCAAGGCTATGGTCTTCCCAGTTGCAATGTATGCCAGTGAAAGTTGGACCACAAGAAAGGCTGAGCGCCAAAGAATTGAAGCCTTTGAACTATGGTGCTGGAGAAGACTCCTGCGAGTTCCTTGGACTGCAAGGCGATCAAACCGGTCAGTCCTACAGGAGATCAATCCTGACTGCTCTTTAGAAGGCCAGATCCTGAAGCTAAAACTCAAATACTTTGGCCACCTAATGAGAAGGAAGGACTCACTGGAGAAGAGCCTAATGCTGGGAAAGATTGAGGGCAAGAGAAGAAGGGGATGACAGAGAATGAGGTGGCTGGATGGAGTCACTGAAGCAGGAGGCGTGAGCTTAAATGGTCTCCAGAAGATGGTAGAGGACAGGAAGGCCTGGAGGAACATTGTCCATAGGGTCGCGATGGGTCGGACATGACTTCGCAACTAACAACAACAACATGTGAGGTATTGAAGCATACTGCTTCAATTCCACCAGCCAAAAAGCAATAATCTCCATACAAATGATTGACAGAGAAGAAAGGGGGGGGGAGGGATAACAAAAAAATTATATCAAAACTCTGTGGGAAACAGTGTTAAGTATCCCCACCTGAAAAAAAGTATTAATATTAGGAAGATAACATTAACAAGGAAGAGTAGCGATCAAAACCAGCAGATAAAATGCTGCTGGAGATGTTTTTTAAAAATTGCTTTGGAACTGGATAAAGAGAGCATGAAGCTTCCACTAAAATGAATAGAATTAAAAATAAAAGCGATATAATGATTGGGGACGCAACTGAAGGAAGAGAAGGTGGCAGGATTTATTTCGATATCCATCTGAGGAAAAACAGGGAGTTTTGAACAAAGGAACAGAAGCAAGTGTTGCAGATGTTAGCATCCAAAAACAGAACACATGTGTATGTTGTGTATGTGTGAAATTATAAATGCTGCAATCATGTTGATAAATAGTGGAATTGCAGATATAAGTTGTAAAACTGGAAAAATATAAAACGGTGTGCAAAATTATTATCCCTACCAAATATATGCATTGCAACTTCTCACATGTTGCTATAATAAATAATTTCCCTATCCACATGACTTTTCTTCATCCACTACAGAAGAGTAACTCATGTCCCATAAATAGCAACGTTCCTATGAATCAGGAAAATGGTTTTGCAAAGTAATAAAAACTAAAATAGCTCAGAATCCACATACAGTTTTATGAGACTTTCCACTTTCATTACTTATACCTAGGATTTCCTTTCCCATAGCATCACCTACCCTTTTGGACCTCAAAATTCTCCCCTTGTCTTTTTAGCTTGTTTAACTTCATATTTAATGAAAGTATTCACACGCACCACAGAACGCAGAAGAAGCCAACTTTTCAGCCTTGCTTGCAAAGACTTGTGCAAGTTTATTTGGATGCCACGGTGCCCAGTCAACTTGGCTTTTTAAGAAAGGGGCTTCATAGTTCACCTTGAAAAACAGTAGCACTGTTAGAAACCACTCAGGCAGATAGAGTGGCTGGCTGGATTACCAGGGGTGTTTTGGCATTAAAAACTCATTAACCTTGACTCAGCCAGTCTGCATAGATTATTCCTAGAAACAGTCGGAGGGTACAAATATACCAAGTAAAAAAATAAAGTTGCTACCTCCCCAAATACATAAATCTTAATGAAGGTTTTTTTATCTGAATACCTTTAATTTCTCTCTGTGTAGTGTGAAACAGAAAACCCCCCAAATCTTATGATTTAGGGTTTTGATGATTAGACAGAATAGTTGATAGGTTTCCATTTGGTAAATTTTATCAGATGCTCTGGTCCCAAGTTTTAAAGGTCCATCAAGAGAAGAAGTTTGAAGTTATTTATTTATTTATCTATATATTTATCTGTAAAAAAACTGGCAAGCAGAATTGGTTGGGGAACTGTTGCTTCCACTAATATATAAAATGTACGTTTATATACTATGTCTAGTTTATAAAATGAGAGCAAACCCCACTCTTTTCTAGTACTGATGAAGTTACCTAGTTGGGTAATGAAACCTCTGCAGGAAAACAACCAAGCTCAGAGAGCACCAAGGACACCACAGTTCAACCTTGAGCTACAAATATTCTATCTGTAGAAAAACTCCCCTTGACCACAGATGTCAGCCAAAAAATCCCAGGCAATTTTGTAGCTCTTTTCTGACATCTAGTGGTCATGTTGAGGTTTGCAGCCCAGGGTTATTAAAAGTTCTATTCATTTGGGTCCAATGCTTTGATATTGTTTCCACTTTCCTTTCAGTTGTTCCAAACTCACCTATTTTTCTTTTATGGTCAAGTTCAAAAGATACTCTGTTACTGCTATTAATACTGTAAATGCCAACCGTGGTTTCCACAAATGCCAAAGCCGGGGCCCTTTTACCATTCTCTAGTTAGTATATAGATCACCATGCTATAACTCACAGCCAGACACTCAAACTTGGCAAATTTAAGATGTGTAGACTTCAATTCCCAAATTCCCCAGCCAGCATAAAAACACTGCTTTAATATAAGCCTCGGTAAGCTTTCTTGTCTGAGACTGCATAAAGGAGAAACGTTATAGGACTATCTCAGCAGAAAAATCTGACCAAAATACCAGCCTACTTTGTTCGCTGTTGCCAGAGGATAATTTGAGCAAGACCCTAATCTATGCGCATGGCATTTATTATATTCCAGGATATTAAGATGAAAAAACTTGACTTTTCTCCTAAGCGATTCCCTCCTATTGGATTCTGAGCAATTGCAAATCAACCAGATATTTCATATTTGCCAGCCTGCTTTTTTCCAATAAGGAATATGTAGCTACTACAGTGGCACCTTGGTACTCAGTTGCTTTGAAACTTATTGAATTTGGTGCTCAATACATTTCGATGCGAAAATTTTGTCCCGGTACTCATCATTTGTTTGGCACTTGACACACAAGCTAGAACTGGTCAGTGTCAGCTGCTTTGTGACTCACTACATTATTCTTCATGGAGAAAAATTGTTTAGCACTCATCATTTTTGGTACTCACCATTCTCCCTGGAACCCAATTAACGATGAGTACTGAGGTACCACTGTATAACTCTCCATTTCTGACTTTCAACTCTTCGAATATCTGCCTAGCATAGCTACTATTGTATCTTTGGGAACTGTTCTAGTACATGCAAGAATTCAGGCAATCTAGTAACACTGGATATTGTGTAGTGGGTTCTAGACCGCATGGAATGACGCCAGACCGATGACTACAGCATAGCAGCTCTTTATTGATGGTAGAACTGTACTGAGGATTTGGGGTTACCTGAGTCCTTATATATACCTGGCCAGGTATCCACCTGGCCAATCCATTTGAACCTGGTATTCCCGCCGAGACATAGCCCAATCCACATCAGTCCCGGTACAACGCCACCTGGTGGTATAAGTAGCGCTGTTGCTATCTTGTCCCCCAAACCCATACACAACACTGGAGGCTGCCTGACCTCACTAGATTTCTTGAAAACTTGGAACTCTGTCCCAAATCCCTCAACGACGCATGTGAAAAATCACATCCAAGTGGTTAGAGTGTTGCTTCCTTCATGCATACCCCACCTTCCCCCCCGTATTATATGCAATCAAATTCTCATGCAGGAACTTCTGAATGGAACTTTAATTCAGGCGGTGGGTGGCGTCATTCCCGCTACACTAGTTGAGAAGGAAAATCAGGGATTGTTATTTCACCACCAGCTGACATTAAAAGCGTAATAAAGACAATCAACCTGATTTATAGTTTGGGAAAAATTCCAGGGGAGTTTCCAGCGATTCATTCCAATGGGTGGTGTGTTAGAATGGCTTAGGACATTGGCTGGCTCCCCAGAAAGTGATTTGGAGAAGAAACCTAAGCTGTCAGCTGGAGCTTTCCACTTGGCCTTCTGCTACATTAAGCCTGGATGCCGCAAATGAACATATACGCACATGGCCCCACACATTTCACCAATTAGTAGACTTTTCCAAGAGAATTAAACCAGGGAAGAGGGTGCTGTCATTCAGTGGCTAAGTTGTGTTAGACTCTTCGCGAACGCATGGGCCGCAGCATGCCAAGCCCTCCTGTCCTCCAGTGTCTCCCAAGGTTTGCCCAAATTCCTGTTCATTGCATCGTTGGAAGAGGATGCACCCCTTCAAATTAATGTCAGCTGGCCTCATATATTCAGCATAGCCCAAGATGCAGTTGACCATAAAGCTACACTGGTTGAATAATTGAGCAAGGTTGATGGGCAGTTCCATACTTACAAGTGGAAAGGGGCCAAAATTACTGAAGCTGGAGGATCTCAATGGACTTGAGTTATTGCCCATATTTCCATACAGGTAGTCCTCGGCTTACAACAGCTCATTTAGTGACCGTTCAAAGTTACAACATCACTGAAAAAAGTGACTTATGACCGTTTTTCACACTGTTGTGGCATCCCCACGGTCGCACGATCAAACTGTGGCAAGAAAGGTTGCAAAATTGGGCAAAACTCAATGTCTCACTTAGCAACATAAATTTTAAGCTCAATTGTGGTCCTAAGTTGAGGACTGCCTGTATTATACAGCAGAGGTCCCCAACCTTTTGGGCACCAGGGACCGATTCCATGGAGAGAGGTTTTTTCGCAGACCAGAGAGTGCGTGGTTTTGTATGCTGCCTGCATCCCACGGATGGAGCTTTGCTTGTTTGTACGGACCGGTTGCTGGCATGCTGCAGCCCAGTACTGGTCCACGGACCGGGGGTTGGGGACCCCTCTTGTACAGAGTATAGAAACTGTATCTCAGGAGGAGAAAAGGGTAATCTTGGCAACAGGGGTCATGCTCTGGATTTAAATTATGGGCTGCCCAGCTTGATGCTTGAATGGTTTTTGAATCATAGTAAGTGGAAAATATTTTATGAACTATCTTCAGGGTTATTGAAATTCAAGCATTGGATTGATCGTGATATGCGAATAAGAATGTATAATTGAAATGTATCATTTCGACAGGTCACAGAGTGACAGCCCCACGCACCAGCTCTGGCCAAAGGAGAATTTTTTAAGATGAGTTTTCTGAATACTTGGCCACAGCCCTGCCCAAAATGTGCAAATTTGAAATCTGGAGTCCACTGTTTATTTCTCACCCCACTGAGACGCATTGATTCAGTTGTGACATTAAGATGGAACTGCAAGGTTTCCTGGCTTGTTGTTTTAAAAGCATTCACTCATTAATTTAAACCTAATGAACAGACATTGGTGTTGTTAGTTGCGAAGTCATGTCCGACCCATCGCGACCCCATGGACCATGTTCCTCCAGGCCTTCCTGTCCTCTACCATCTTCTGGAGTCCATTTAAGCTCACGCCTACTGCTTCAGTGACTCCGTCCAGCCACCTCATTCTCTGTCGTCCCCTTCTTCTCTTGACCTCCATCTTTCCCAGCATTAGGCTCTTCTCCAGTGACATTAGTAAAGGTAAAGTTTCCCCCGCACATGCGTGCTAGTCGTTTCCGACTCTAGGGGCTGGTGCTCATCTCCGTTTAAAGCCGAAGAGCCAGCGATGTCCGAGGACGTCTCTGTGGTCATGTGGCCGGCATGACTAGACGCCAAAGGCACACGGAACGCCTTAGCTACGTTTAATTTCATAAACTGTCAACCTCAACCTGATTTAGCATGTTAGGCTTAAAACAAAGAATTTGCAAGGGATGGATATAAGTGGGAAAGGAGAGGAGAGGGAAGGGAAGGGAAAAGGAGAAGGGAAAAGGGGAAGAGAGAAGAGGGAAAAGGAAAGGAGGGGAGGGAGCCATATTCTAACCCTCTGAAGCAATTTCCCCATTTCTGTATATCTTCTGCAAAGCAAGCCCAGTGTACAGAGTTCCTCTGTGGGGGAGATGAGCGGATCTTATATTTGATAAATAAATTAATCTTCAGAACGGTTTGATCAGCTATATCAGTTGCTCTGAAAGCTGCAACCCCAACTTTTCTCTACCCATTCTCAGCGTGGCTTCAGGTACAAATATCTATAGGATTATTTTTATGTGGTAGGGGAGATGCTTTGGAAAGAAGCGGTGTAATCCTGCACCCTATGCCACAGAGATAATTCCAGTTTGATGGAATGCATTTTGTATTTTAAATTTAGTTTAATACCTTACCTCACAGAGAGAGACAGAGAGTAATTATATGCCAATTTTGCAGCGCATGTTTTTAAAACAAAAATGCACTAAGAAATAGTTACGTGCAAGAATGCATATTTATTAGATAGGAAGGAAAGAGGAAAATGGAGGGTTCAATTACTATATTTTTGGAGGAAAAAAAATTCCCCCAGCTTTGATAATTTTGACCTGTCATCAACTCTTACCACATATTTCCAGATAATCACAAATGGCCCATCTATGCTAAGAGGTCCTTTTGCAGGCTACTGATTTGTAAGTCTACTTTGAAACTGTTCTATACTATTTTACTCCGGTTGAACATTCAGGGAAACTCTGATGTCTTGCAGCAAGAGACCTGTCATGAATTAAATGAGGTATAAAAATTGATGTGGCTTTCCATATTACGTAATTAAGAAAAGGAACTGACTCAGAGAACTATACCAAAGTGGGGGGGGGGGAATATATAAAAAGAGCTGCAGTCAAATGAAAGGATTCCCTACTGCTTAATAAAGAGACCCATTTCTTTTTTCTGAAAAAGGACAATTCATTTTTAAGGGGTGTTGTCTGGGTATTTGAAGTCATTTGGCTGCTTTTTTATCACTTCATAATCAGAAAAACAAGAGATGTATTTGTTGTTTTGTTTTTTGTTTTAAATCAAAGTTGGGTATTCACAGCTACTGCAAGATGATTAAATAGCAGTTGGGATGGTTAATGGACCTGAAACGGAAATTAGAATCGGTTTCACGGGTGTAAAATTGAAAGGGTGGCTGGTAATGAAGCAACTCTTATAAAACTCGAGAGACATTAAAACTTGGATGAGATGTGCCAGTGCACAATGCAACAAAGAAATTGCCTGCAATGAAGACGCAAAGAGTCTCTCCCCTTTGGAGAGGGTGAGCTTGAATTTGCACTGTGGGAAATGCAGCAGGGATGCTTCTTAAAAATCTGAATCAAAACCTCCATTTCTTTGAAGGAGAAATGGGGCGTAGCAGGCTGCGTGAAAACAACCCATTAGATTTGGGGTGGGTTTTTTTTAATTTAGTAAACCATGGTTAACGATGCCAGTGCTTAGCAACTATGTGCGAATCTGGTCAGTATCTTTGCAAACGATTTGACATAAAATGGTGTCATTGCAGGAACACATATTTAAAGGGCAATGAAAAGAAAGCAACGTCCAGGGAATCTCCATGATGATCTATGCCTTTTTCTAAGAATCAGTTTTCCTGAACCTTGGTGAAGCTGCCATATTCCAGGAATTGAGCAACAAAGCCAAAATCCAGGGTAAGTCTCATAAGAAACATCCCGATCACAACAGCTTTTCTAACATTTGACTTGATCTGTAACAGCCTTTCCAAATCTGATTTCCTCAACTGCCCTTGCAATGTAATCAAGATGCCTTTTCCTATCATTAAGGGGGAAAAAATCTCAATCTTTTTCAGAAATCATGGGCGCTCCATCCCTGGAGATTTTAAAGAAGAGACTAGACAGTCACTTGTCTGAAATGTTATAGGTTCTCCTGCCCGAGCAGGGGGCTGGACTAGAAGACCTCCAAGGTCCCTTCCAGCTCCTGTTCTATTCTATTCTATATTTTGGATTGTGTCTGCTCCATTGGAATTTAAGTACTTAAGCTCTGCTTCAATAGTAGTTATTTATAATATTCTTTGTAGTTGCTACTTCAGAGCTAGAATGTTTTTTTGGATATTGTTTTGTACATTGTTAGCATCTTTGAAATATTTGCAACCATGGAAAGCTGACTTACCAAGGAAATATTTGTAGCTCGGAGCTGGAATGAGGGGTCCTTGGTGCTCTCTGGGCTGGGTTGTTTTCTTGCAGACGTTTCATTATCCAATCTGGGTGCTAGTGAAGCTAGCATGGATGATGTTACCTTGTTGGGTAATGAAACATCTGCAAGAAAACAACCAAGGTTGGAGATCATCAAGGACCCATCAAACCTGACTTACAATGGGCCACTTTTTCAGTCCAGCTAATTCTGCATTAATAATACTGATTTACAGGAGATTTCTAAGATATTTTTTTTGGGGGGGGGGGTTAAGCCCTGTTTAGATATGCAGGAAATGAACTGGAATCCTTTGCAGACAGTGTTACATTCTGGCCACTGAATCAGAGCCTTCTCTCTGTGTGAGCATAATCAGAAGCCTAGGGATGGTGTGTGAAAATAATGTGACAGCAGTGACATATTAAAAAAAAATCCTCATCCCCTGCAGAAAGAAGTTCTTACCTTTTGATCTATCTGTACTCTTCCAATTACGTGAAAGAAAATGTGCTTTTGAAATTTCTTTCAAAGAAGAGAATTTCTGATCAAAAGTCATGAATTGGGTAGAATGTTGTTGCATTTATTTAGCAACAGAGGGATCAAGGAGTCTATAATTGTCCTTTTTTTGTTACACAATCTTCTTTTTGCTGCCTCTCTGGTTTCCAAGGACTCAGATTGTTGGGGGCAATATGCTGACTTTGTAAACCGCTTAGAGAATGCTGTAAAGCACTATGAAGTGGTATATAAGTCTAAGTGCTATTGTTATATTGCGTGTTTTTTTCCCTACCCACAATGGTTTCATTGTGGTGTATTGTTGTTCTTATTTTATTGCCATTTGACTTAGTGCTATTCTGGTCATGGAAAGATAGAAGATAATTGCTTCTAATAAATATGTGCCTAACCTGTTGCCTTCTGGTAAGGTTTCCAGAATCTGGTCTCAATAAAAGAGCAATAAAACAGTGCATTATTTATCCTGAACATCAAGATAGCCACGTCTATTAAAAACAGACTAATGAACTGCACAAGTCATTTTGATCAATTATGTCTACCTAATTCAAAAAACAGTTTGGCACACATTTATTATTATTTCATATCCTCCCTTTGGGGAAAACCGCGTAGATTTTAAAAACAGGATATAGGAACTGGGCCACTAAAAACATTTTTAAAAATGTTGAATGAAACAGGAGCTACTTTAATTTCATATTAGATGAAATGATTATAGATATATCAAGCCACCATTAAAAAAAGGACCTGTCATTGATATCCATCAATCTGATGAAATTTAATGAAGTAAATTGGGGTCTCCAATGTTAATACTGGGAGAGAGAAAGAGATCAGTGCAGAATTCCTTAAACTTGCATTCTAAGGGGGTGGGTGGGGAAGAATTCTAAAGATGGTGCATGGACGATTATTTATTTATTTATAAAATTTATTGGCCTCCCACCTTACTACAAGCTAACTCTGGGCAGCTTACAGACATAAAAATGCATCGACGTTAAGAGAAGAGCAAATTGAAACCGAGATGAAAATCTTATTTGTTCAATATTGTCACTTCCTGCAGGTAAAAAAAATCATGGTAGCAGCAGGAATTAACCCTGATGTGGAGAGACACAAACAATGGAAGGAGCAACGCCTGAACCAGCCTTCGTCGATGTGGATAAAGGACTAACCTTGGCGTGCATTGTCTTCCTCTGCCTTTTTCTCATTGTCATGATCATCCGCTGTGCCAAAGTGATCATGGACCCTTACAGTGCCATCCCAACATCCACGTGGGAGGAACAACATCTGGATGACTGACCGACATGAGGGCTTGGGGACGAGGTGGCCCCCAGGTCCTCTAAGCGTTGGACCAACCAAGGACCTGGTGCAAGAAAGCACACCTTCAGAAGCCACCTTCCCAGGATGAAAGCACTAAATATAACTCCTCTTCACGCCAAGATGCTCACAGCAATGGTGAAGTTTTGAGAGCACACTGATTACAGATCCCTGCAGATCTACTTGAATTCTTCAGCCCTTCGATCTATTGCTATGCTCTCTTCTCTTCCGGGTTTTAATGAGAACAATTATGATGATTCTATCACATCACGTAGCACAAATGCTCTTTCGATACTAGAACTCTCTCTCAAGCTTTCTCTAGCGTAATCTGTACTTAACAACGGGCTGCATTTAAATCCAATATGTGCAACTTTATCCAAACTGCTTAGCATTTGAGTAGGGCCTGGGCGGTGTCATCCTTCCCCCACCTAGGGCAAAAAGGTGTAAGGGGTCCACGGAAAACTCAAAAATTGTTTCTGGATTCATGTCAGTTTAGTATTCATGAGATTATATTAATTAGACCCAGCTACTAGGCTTAGTCCCTGTGTATCTTCCGTAGAATTAAAGATTGGTAGCAATTATGCAAAGGTCTCTTTCGGCCACTCTCAAGGATTTACAGGTTCAGGTTGTGAGCCTACGATTTAAGTCATTATTTCAAGTGGAATCAAACTGTACACTTGCCGTGAATCCACAAATCCTAGGGTAAATTGGTCAATTGAGATTGTTTTTAACAATAAAAGGTAAAGGTAAAGGTTCCCCCGCACACACGTGCTAGTCGTTTCCGACTCTAGGGGCCGGTGCTCATCTCTGTTTCAAAGCTGAAGAGCCAGCGCTTGTCCGAGGACGTCTCCGTGGTCATGTGGCCGGCATGACTAGACGCCAAAGGCGCACGGAACGCTGCTACCTTCCCACCGTAGTGGTCCCTATTTTTCTACTTGCATTTTTATGTGCTTTCGAATGGCTAGGTTGGCAGAAGCTGGGACGAGTAACAGGCGCTCACTCTGTTACGCGGCACTCGGGATTCGACCCGCCAAACTGCCGACCTTCTGATCGACAAGCTCAGCGTCCTAACCCACTGAGCCACCGCGTCCCTTTTATAATGTGTAACCAAATTAGAGCCGTGGTGGCACAGTGGTTAGAATGCAGTATTGCAGGCTCATTCTGCTGACTGCCAGGAGTTCGATCCTGACCAGCTCAAGGTTGACTCAGCTTTCCATCCTTCCAGTGTCAGTAAAATGAGGACCCAGATTGTTGGGGGCAATAGGCTGTCTCTGTAAACTGCTCGGCAAGTGCTGCAAAGGACTATGAAGTATATAAATCTAAGTGCTATTGCTAAGTAAGTTCAGGAACCCTATGTTCTCCAGGAATGTTTCTCCAAACTTTTCTTCCTTCAGGTAAGTTCTAAAGCATGGTCTTTTCCATCAAAAGAAGTGAGAACTAGCATTGTTAAAAATGCAGAAATGATTTTAAAAGGGGAGCAAAAATGAATAAACTTCATGCAATGCATAGAAAGTAGGTGTTTTCCTTCCAGCAAAATGCTGGCAGAATACGAGGAAGACTTTTTGCATAACAATTTTAGGAATTTCCAATAGTTCTTTATCTAAAAGAAAAAAAAATCTCGGCTCATTTCAAGAGACAACAGGAGCTCATTACCCAAACAAATACCCCTGGATAGGAAGATTCATTTTATTTCTTTGGCATAATTTAGAAAAATCAATCCAAGAGCCAGCAGAAATCTGCATACTCAACAATTTTAGCTTGGCTTCCATCCTGCCTCATATTAAGCGAAGCCTATTAGTCTTGTTTTATTGCCTCTGCAATAAAATGAGAGTTTGACTATATTCAAGGATCCAAGTTCTGACTTTTGATCTCATGAGGACAGTTGCACGATGCACTTAATTTGATTTACTGGATAAGCCCATTTTTATACCTTAGCACAAAGCTGCAAAAAAAGAGGGCCCCCACAATCCATTGATAACATGTACACACATGTCATTGATCAATTCATGCAGCAAAGTGGCTTCAGAGGACTTGTTGAGATCTTTGCCTTGGTACCTTCTATTTTGTTTTCCCCAAAATAAGGTCCGATCAAGGACTGCACAGAAATTTAGTTTGTAAATGTCTGGAGGCAATTCTAGAATACTCTGAGCTGAAATCCTAGCACTTTGCCATTGCATCCCAAAGAACAGATCTCCTTTGTTTATTTCAGGGGTCTTCAAACTTGACCCTTTTGTGACCTGTGGACTTCAACTCCCAGAATTCCTCAGCCAGGCACGCGTGCCTGGCTGAGGAATTCTGGGAGTTGAAGTCCACAAGTCATAAAAGAGCCAAGTTTGAAGACCCCAGGTTTATTTCATGGTTAGAAGGTAGGAATCCCTAAATAGGGATTTGCAAAATGGACTACCTCTTATCGAAGAAAAGAAAGACATAAAAAAGAACTAGCTTTCAGCATCAAATGGACTGGCAGGAAAGTCTTTGTGATCTTTCAAAAAATCTCATGAAGATGATAGACAGCGTCCTGTGGGTATTGATTCCATTTTGGGAAAGGGGTATTTTGCCACTGGCCACACCCACCAGGGTCCACCATTTTGTGAGAGCAACATGTTCTCAAGCTTCCAAAGGTTCCCATGGACCATTGATACGCAATTCGTTGGTGAAAGAACCTGGTGAACAAAAGAAATTCTATGACACTTAAAGATTTTTTTTGGAACATAAATCAATATGAGTCAAATGTTCACCAGATGCTTGATTAGCCTTAACTGACTGGTATAAAACTGTGCTAAGAAGTTGGGAGTAAGAATAGAAAAATAATGTAATTCTTTATAGAATTAAAAAGGTAAAGGTTCCCCCGCACATGCGTGCTAGTCGTTTCCGACTCTAGGGGCCGGTGCTCATCTCGGTTTCAAAGCCGAAGAGCCAGCGCTTGTCCGAGGACATCTCCGTGGTCATGTGGCCGGCATGACTAGACGCCAAAGGCGCACGGAACGCTGTTACTTTCCCACCGTAGTGGTCCCTATTTGTCTACTTGCATTTTTTATGTGCTTTCGAACTGCTAGGTTGGCAGAAGCTGGGACGAGTAACAGGCGCTCACTCTGTTACGCGGCACTCGGGATTCGACCCGCCAAACTGCCGACCTTCCGATCGACAAGTTCAGCGTCCTAACCCACTGAGCCACCGCGTCCCTTATTTTATAGAATTACTTAATAGTTTTTAAGAAGAGACTGGCCAGCCACTTGTCTGAAATGGTCTAGGGTTTCCTGCCTGAGCAGGGGGTTGGACTAGATGACCTCCAAGGTCCCTTCCAACTTATTATTATTATTATTATTATTATTATTATTATTATTATTATTATTATTATTATTATTATTATTATTATTATTATTAACTATTCAGTGCATACTTTTTTTCAGCTAGCTTACAAGGCTAACATGCCTGCGTATGATGATGGAATTTTTTATAAATGATTTTTTTTAAAAAAAAATGAGCTGACAAAACCAGACCTGTGAAGATTCTCAGTCATCCAGGTCATGGTTGTCCCAAAGGTGATTTTTCACAAGGCAACTGGATTTTGTTTTTGTTTTTTTCTTGAAAAGATGTTTTGCTTCTCATCCAAGAAGCTTCCTCGGTTTAGAACTGAAGAAGCTTTTTGGATGAAAAAGCAAAACGTCTTCAAAGAAAAACTAAGCAAGTCCAGCTGCCTTTTGAAAAAGCAAAATAAATTTGCCAAGAAAATATCAGGAAATCAGAAATCTGTAAGTGTCCAAAAATTGTTTCTTAAAAACATTGACTAAAAAAAAAAGAGAGAGAAAACTGTAACCAACATAGTGTTTGTATGTTTCTTTACATCAAACAAAGATAGAAATAACACCAAAATTCTACATTTTGTATGTTTTGTCAAGGACAACCTCTTAGATGGTTTTGGCAGGGAGGATTTTTCCAGAACATTCACCAAATCCAATCCGGTGACTTTTTCCCTGACAGTACCCTGAAAGAAAAGAATCATATCGGCAATTGTTAACCAATTTTTAAAAATTGCTCTTTTCTGGTATACTCCATTACATTCCCTCCTTTACATGCATTTCCCTTCCTCCCATCACAGCCTACTCATTCTGAGGCCACAAACCAGACGTTTGAGGGGATATTCCTCCATCTTAAAGATGATTAGTATTATTGTATTGGCAAAACTCCAGAATTTCCCAAAATTGCTTTGATCTGATCTCGAATATGGAAGATTATGCTTTGGCTACACAACAATAAGCATACAGAGTTTGTACCTACTTGGAATCAGGTTACTTAGGAATTAACAGTCGAGATTGTTTCACCAGAGAACAAGATCAAAGAAGTGCAAGCATGTGGAACAAATCAAACATGTTTTCCCCAAATCCCTGCAACTATATTATAAATCTAACTGACAAGAAAGACTGCAATCCAGCTCAGCTTTTTACTCAACATGCCAGCAATGCCTTTGAGAGAGAACAAACCCACCCCCAAGCTGCAACTAGAATCAATATTTTCAGGGGCCAAAATGGATGAATATTTATTTCCAGGGTCAATCATCAATCCACTGAGATATCTTGGGCAGCAAACAACACGAAAATGTGAATAAAGGCAAATATGCGTGTCCCGGAATAACGTTGCAAGATCCAATCTGGGTCGGTCACTGGAACCAGGATTTTAATTTTCTGAACTTTAGGACTTATGCTGGATCCCATCCTCAGGGAATTTCTCTCTCCTGGAATGAATAATGATTGAAGCCTGGGAAACGGGCCCCTTGTCAGTCAACTGGAGTGATGATTTATCGCCAGCTTATCAAGTACTTAGGGGCTGAGAGTTTGGCAGCACAAGGAAACAACGGCCACACCAATCAACCAATGGGAAGGCGCCACATAAATACGACTCATAGAATAGCCCAAGCACATATTCCAGTAAAGACAAGTTCCCCTAAGGATGGGTTCCAGCATGAATCCAAAAGCTCAGAAGACTAAACCTTTGACTGATCCAGATTCGATCTTGCAGCATGAAAACATATCCGATTCATTCAAAGCCCAGAAAAGACACGGGCTGAGGCCCCTATTAAAATCTCAGGGACATGCCCCAGAGCTCCCATGAAATTAACATCCTGGCCCCAATATTGATGCATAAACATTTCCCAAGATTTCATATCAGCTTCTTTCTTCCCATCCAGATGTTTCTCCTATCCAGCCCAGGCTAGAGATGCTCACATTTGCTTACCTGTCATAATCACCTCATCTCCATCCTGCAAGAATGTTCGGGACTGACCATTCCCCAGATCGATACTTTTTGTCCCGTTCCAGGACAGTTCCAACATGGACCCAAAATTCTCAGGTTCCTTCAAAAGTAGAAATCGGAACAAGAAAACTGAGCATCAGTTGGCGGATGTAACTATTGCCCTGGCCTCTCTTTTGCAGAAATTAAGGCTGGGATTTGAAGTATGAGACTGCTGTCAATCCTTGACCATAATTTAATATTTTATTATATGGGAGATGAGAGAGAGCCTGGAGAATGTTTGGCTGTTGTTATTTTTAGCTAAAGCATATACAATCTCAGAATCACGACAGAATAAAAACTGCCAGGAAGAATTCAAATTAAGCTATATCTAAATTCTACTTTGCCTGGCAGAAAAGCCTACCACTCTTTCTATCTTCCATCCTCTACGTTATTTTCTCAAAGCAGAAAGTGAAGAATTAGGAAGAACCCAATCTTGATAAAGCATGCGGCAGGACCTACAGCAATGGCTGTTACTACACATATACTGCAACTGGGGATACTGGAAATGGAGAACTACATGTCCCATGGTGCCATCTTTCCTTGCTATACCACTAAGGCCTTGATACCAGCTATAGTCATAACAAGGAATGAAGTTCTGTGGGCACTTTCTGTCTTTTCCTACCATACTTTGACACAGTAGCAGGGAACCTAACTCCTAATGCCAAAAGCTGTGATTCCCAAGTTCTTCTATGACTCAATGTTTATTACTGGTGAGCTTATGGGTTGGTTCCTGAGCGTTTCGTTTATTACTGGTCTGCCTGAATCTGGAGATTACCAAGGAATTATTGAGATACATTTTGGAATAGATTGAAAACCTGGACGGCTTTAGTTCTATGGAGATTAGATTCCTCACAGCAGGTTTAAAAGTTTAATGCAAATATTTTGATAACGGTATGATCAATTCAATACTTACTGGTCCACTAATAGTTCCAGAGGCCAAAAGATCTCCTGGTCTGAGGTTGCAACCATTAACAGTGTGGTGAGTTAACTGCTGTTTCATGGTCCAATACATGTGCTATGTATCAAGAAGGAGAATTATAGCCATATAGACAAATGAAGCGACATCAGTTTTCCATAGGTTATACGAGAGATTAGATTAGAATAACTTTTGCTCTTACCTTAAAGTTTGACCTGCAAATATTTACCGGCTTGTTCATACCATCTCCTGAAAGCAAGCAAAGACTATTAAGGGAACAAGGTTGTGCCCACCCTAAATTTTGAACGGGATCAAACACATGCACCAGGGAACTTTAATCTGCATAAGCACAAATTAACCACATTTGCAGGATGTTTTCCTTTTCATTAACTATTGGGCAATGATGACTTCCATCTGAAATTCACATAATGTGTCTAGTATATTGTAATGGTATGTGGGAATTAATTTGGGAGACAAGAGGAAGAACAATGGCGCAGACAAGCAGCTAGTACTGATAACGCTACCTCATTGGGTAATGAAAGAAAACAATCAAGCTCAGAGAGCACCAAGGACCCCTCATTTGAACCCTGAGCTGCAAATAGTCTCCTTTCTTGAGACTAGATAACCATCATGCAAAAGGAATCTCAACCCACACAAGAAAAAGGGGCATGGGAAGTGTCTCGGAAGATCCCCCCCCTCTAGTTCTCTAGGAATTAAAAGGAAAGGAGGGGAGAAATATTTTCAGATTTGCAAGATTCTGTTACTGAAACCTTACAATAAAGGTAGTGTTAGTGATCATGGTTGGTGCTTTTTTTGGTCTGGACTACCTCAAAGGGTCTGGCATATATCTAGGTAGTAACAGGATGGAGATAGCTCCAAGCAAGAATCTTGATCTCTCTCAGGTTGGATCAACTGCTTGGAGAGAGGACGGTTTTCTACATTCTCAACAAGATTGCATCATCCATGCTTCCAAGTCACATGTCATGGTCTCGTGAATTTGCTCCTCTGGAGCTCCGCAAGTTGTAAACTGACTTGGAACCACAGCGTACCTACCTTTTATAGCAACAAAGAGGTTTATGTTGAAAGTATAAGGCTGGTCATCACAAAGGTAAGGCAGGGGCTTGGGGTCCTTGAAAGAGTATAAGAAATATCATTCTAATACCAAACTGGGTAGTTAGAATGCTAACTACTATGGTTCATGCAACACTCAGAAGCAGAAGCTAACCAAAGTACCTGTTTTCCATTTTATTATATTGTTTAACTCTTGATATATTACATTGTTTCAGTGAAGTGATGGTTGTATAAATGTAGAAGGACAGGCAGAGTCTGGGGTGGAATCAAGAGAGGAATCAGCCTGGAATCATTACATTCCCACAAGGAACCCAACACCAGGCCCTCTTGAATTCCATTTGCTCTTCTCCAGTGCCAATTTAGTGCTGACTGTTAACTAGATTCTTGACATGAGCAATAAATCAGCTTAAGTAGAACGTAACAGGCGGTCCTGATTCTTTGTCTGACAATAAAACAATTTTCCATAATTGTTTAAAAAGTTTAAGATGCCGAAAACAGAGCACCAGGTTTTGTCAGTATTAATTATAATTTAGGATATCAATATTTCAAGCATAGAATTATTTAGCTTTCCATCCAGTGTTAAGAATAACATTAGAGTAAGAAAAAAAATGCTGCAGCTCATATCAAAGTATTAGTTACATGTTAATAGTTTCAGGCTAATTAGGTAATATTGAAACCTCCATGGTATTGTGCACATGAATATGTATGAACACATCTTGGATCAGTGTAGTGAATGAAGCTAAACTGAATTTTGGAGAGACAGTATCTCCCCAAAGTGGTAGGGTCTGGTATCTTGACTACTTTAAGTTCATGGTGGAGTTTCATGTGTTTATACTTTGTACCAACCTGGATAGGATTTGGCAATGCAAAGGGCATCAGGGCTTCCATGGTGACAACCCACGGAGAGATAGTGGTTCCAAAACTCTTGCCAAGGAATGGACCGAGGGGGACATACTCCCATTTCTGAAGATCACGAGCTAAAGGGGGGAAAAAGAGAAACCTTCATGATGAAATCATCAAAATTGTGTCTAAAAACTCTTAATTTGTTTGTAAGCAACTGAATTCTGAGTTCCATAAACCCATCTTATCAGAGAAAGAACATGAACATAGATCCACACAGAGAGCAGCACATGTTACCCATGTTTGAAGTTTTCCAAACCTCTCTAGATCCCTAGAAATAGGCTTGACTTAATCTAGGTGTGCTTGCTTCTGACTGCGTAGATCCACATAATCAGTGGAACAACTGATCAATCATTAATCAGTGGAACGACTTGCCTCCAGAAACTGTGGGTGCTCCAACAGTGAAGGTTTTTAAGAACAGAATGGACAGGCATTGGTCCAGAATGGTATAGCGTCTCCTGCATGAGCAGGAGATTGGACTAGAAGACCTCCAAGGTCCCTTCCAACTCCATTATTCTGTTAGTTTTTAGAACACGCTAAGCCCTATTTATTTACTTTTTTTTTTACTAGATAGCATATAAAGTAGTGGCCAAAATTGTGGAAACCTTTTGGGAAAAGTATATCTTTGAGGTTCGATGGCTAATAACACCACTTTTTTCTTTTTTTGGAGTAGTACCATAAAATTATATATCAATGGAAAGATGATTTAATCAAGAACGTAATGCAACATAGTTGGTTTAATCATCTGTACTGTATTCTATGAAAAGTTATAGCCAAATAACCAGAAAAAGGAAGCACAACTTGCTCAGGTTGAAATCAGGTAGCTTTCCTTCATCTCATTGTAGCCAATGAGCATGAGTGTTTAGAGAGCCAATCAGGGGTCATCGTGTTTTGGCAATCAGCCAATCAGATCACAGTGGGATTCAGCTATTGATGTCATGTCATACTGAGAGGAGGACATTTGTCAGTGTGTTACGTGATCGCTATCAAGTTGGTTGGGTTTTTTTGGGTTCTTTCATTTAGTGAGCTTGTAAAACGTAATAAAATTAAAGTAATGATGCAGAGAGTTGACTGGTTGCCCAGAAAGTGATGTAAAATAGTATTATTAAGTGAACAAGGCTACAGTTATAAAGAAATTAGAAGAAAAATTGGTGGAAACTTAACCAAAGGTGGCATTTCTACTGTACACTTTTCCCAAAAGGTTTCCACAATTTTGGCTACTACTGTAATTTTAAAAATTAAGCGTTATCTAAAAATCTTCAGTCAGAATAATAGCTTGGTGTTAAACCTGAACACACTCAATGGCAATTAGACACAGTAGGGGATTTTCCATAACACCATAAGTAAATGTCTTAGTATCATAAGCTTTTAAAATGTTACTGGCATTTCCGGGACAATTATTAATTAACTTTTCACACAGATATAAACATTGTGCCCCTAGATATTTTTCCTGATACCTATTGCATTCTCTATTCCAGAAGATTTTTTTTTATAAAATACTCTAATTTTTTTTTTAAAAAAAGAGAAGATGTCAAATAGTATGTACAGTGACTTCTACATCCATCCGTCAGTTATAGAAGTTGGGTCTTCTGCTTCACTTTGTTCTCTTATTCACTCACCCACTCACTCACTCACTCATTCACTCACTCATTCAGCTGCCCAACTTCCAGCAAAATCTGGAAGCCAAATCTTGAGCAAATCAGAAGATTTGTTCTGCCTTATGTTAGCATATTGTCTACTATCAAAGAAATAAGATCGATGGTTCGTTACCACTCCAATCATTCATGAGGACCATCCCGAAGATGTGTTTGTGAGCTTCATCAATGGGGATGGGTACTCCAAGCTTGTTTCCAGGCCCTACGAAAAATGCCTGGAAAGGTAGAAGGAAAACTTTGTCAGACGTATCAGAAAAGCATATCAAAAGCATATGGCCAGACAACTGACCTTGAGACAAAATGGAAGGGCTCTTGAGAATTCTTGATCAGAAACCTCAACATGCAATGATGGAATAGTGAAGCAAAATCTGCATTATGATCCTCTTCTGTAATCCCTGCCTAGCCAGCTCCGGAAACAGCCTTAAATCAATTTTCTGGATCTTGGAATCCCTCTTTCTCTTCCCCACATTTCTCCAGTAAATTCTACTGAAGAGGATCCAGAAATTACTACACAATTTTGCTCATCTTTGCTCATAGATGGATGCCATTCGTTCTCTTGCTGCTTTCAATTGCAGTGTTTACCAAATGCTTTTCATTGGAATTCATTGTTGGAATATATTTTTGTGCAACACCTACAGTGGGATTCAGTCCATAGATGGAAGTATTTAAAAGTTTGGATCTATGGTATATATACTCTTATATTCTTTTGTCCTAAGTAGAGTTTCCTGTTATAGTAAAACAGTTAAGCAGTAAAGCACATGGTGACTGTACACTTTATACATAAACAAGAATTTCTAACATTTTTATTGTTTTGATTAATTTAAATCAAGTTGTAGCCATATGTGTGTGTGTGTACATGTAGTAATTGAATATTTTTTTTAAAAAAAGGGAAAGGGGGTGTAGATCGTGTCAATGAAAGAAGAAAGAAGAAGCTATAGGACAACACAACCTCACCATTTCTAATTCAATGTCCAAACGCTTGGAAGCAGCAACAAGGGGACTTTTACCTGCAGTTTAAACAGAATTTGTAAATGTGGTTTTTAAAAAACAACAACAAAAAAACCAAGAAAAATTAAGTACTGAAAACTGCAAGTAGAAACCTAAAAGACTCACTGTCATTAGGACACATTTGGCCCACTGGTCTTCTGATTGGGGTCCCAGATATGACAACAGAGGAAGCACGTCCATGGTACCCAACTGGTAGATGCAACCTTGGAAAACATGGGTCGTGTGTTAAAAGCATATCTTAGTTCTGATCTCTGGAGGCACATCTCACCATCTGTGGAATGGTCTGAGAGTGGTAGAATCTGCACATCTATTCCATGTAGACCATAAGGACCAGAGCAGGTTTCTTCACCAATGTGAAACAATACACAAAACCAAGTCTTGCCCTTGTTGTGGAATAATTTCCTGCCCACATGACAACAGTACTCTCTTCATTGCCCTTTGAAATTCAGTGGGGAGAGACTGCACTTTAAAGGAAACATCCAAATTATGGAACAGTGCTAACGATTTTATAGGCTCTGTTGCTTTCAATGCTTTCTGGGATGGTTCTTAAAGGATTTTGCTGTGAGTCACTCCAAAACCATGAAGGAGGCAACATAAAAATTAGCTAGACAGAGAGAGACAGATAACTAGATTCAAGCTGTGGACCACACAAATCTACAATTTGGCCCCAAATCTTTATTTATTCATCCCTTGATTTCTTTTTGTGGTCCACAAAGTGGACAGCAAATTACTATCCAACTGATATTTTCAGAACACTAATTCAGCTTCCATTCGATTACGTTTGAAGTATAATTACATTAAGCCTATTCCACTTTTTGTTCTGGTCCCAACAAAAGGTCAACCCCTTGAAAATGAAGCAGCTAAAATGCAGACAATAAATGATTGCAGATATTCACCAATAAATTTGGTCCCCCATATCGTGTACAGACAGGGAAAAACAGTTACTGACCAATTGGGCATCAGCGCATTCTCCTTTCCTCTAAACATCATTCCAACGTTTGTAGCATGTTGCCGAGAGGAGTAGAAATCTGTGTAATCTCCTAGAAGGAAAATGAATGAATGAAGATGACAGATAGATAGATAGATAGATAGATAGATAGATAGATAGATAGATAGATAGATAGATAGAGACAGACAGACAGACAGACAGACAGACAGACACAGACAAACAGATATAAATGTACCTAGAGATATGAGAGAGAGGGAGGGAGAGAGAGAGAAAGAAATAGAAAGAATAAGAAAAATGAAATCTCAGGCAGACAGAAAGAAAGGAGGGGATGTCAGATAGAAAATTATGGTGCCAGAGAAACAGAGACAAAAGGAAGAAAGACCCAAAGGGATGGATGGATAGATAAGATAGATAGATAGATAGATAGATAGATGATAGATAGATAGATAGATAGATAGATAGATAGATAGATAGATAGATAGATAGATAGATAGATAGATTAGATAGATAGGCAGGCAGGCAGGCAGGCCCCACAAAAGGTTGTGGAAAATAAGAAAGCTGAGATCCTATGGAACTTCCAGATCCAGACAGACAGGCAAGTATTGGTTAATTAATCAGTCAAACAATCAATGTCTTAAAATAAGTTTGGAATTCCCCCCCCCCCCTTCTCCAATGACTAACAAGTATTTATTTGTTTTTAAAGGAAGGTTCTTCTACAATTCTTCTACTGCCCTCTGGTGTTCCTCAATGGAATCTCTTGTTTATTCTTGTTTATTATTTGTGTTTGCATCCATGTACAAACCCACCCCTCCAAACAACCCTTTTTCAGGTTTATAATTCTCTTCCGCTTCATTGATATTACTGACTGTAAAAGGTATGTAGGCCCTTTCAAATCCGCTTTCATCAAGTCAGATCTGAGAAGCAGTCTCCGTTTCTGGACACAACACGCCAATAGTTTTCCTTGCAAGCCAAATGTTAACTCTACAAGAAGGCGACCAGGTTCAAGTCTTCTTTTACGCACAGGAAAGTAGTTTGCCATTTCTTTTATAAAGGAGTTTGAGTGGCAGATTTCAGAATCTGATCACTTTGCTCCTACGTGGTTACAAACTATAGAGAGGATATACATTCAAAGAACTTACCAATTTCAGCTGGAAGATGCATTATTGCAAAGGCTTGCGGTAAAAATGCTCTGGGGAGAAAGCAAAGGAAGCAGGTCGAGCATTTTTATTCTCAAGAAACAATTCTTCTGACATTTCCTTCACTCTCTACCACTAATACAAGGATTTAGACTAACTCAGGCTGAATGTCCTCAAAGTTTCCTTGGCTTTTAAAGTATAAATCACTTGTGCCAATAGAAGAGAATATTTATAGCTCAGGGTTGTCTATGCAGACTCTCAATAAGAGCTGAAGAAGCTTCTTGGATGAGAAGCGAAACATCTTCAAAGCAAAACAGGAAAGGCCAGCTGACTTGTGGAAAAGCATCTTTGGGGTATCTTGGTTGCTTTCTTGCAGATGTTACCCAACTAACTAACAACACTAATGCTAGAAGGCAAACCCTACTCCCTTCTAGGAGTACCTAGAGTACCCATCTGCAAGAAAACAACCAAGCTCAGAGGGCATAAATTACCACTTAGTGTTCCCATTTCCAAATCTCTCTCATTTGCTGCAACATAGTGCTTAAACTGTATAGTGATGGGCAACACTCAATGTAGGTATAGCCTATTGTTTTTTTCCGATCTTACCAGATGTTTTTCCTTTTTTTTTTTGCTTTTTGTTCTACAGTCCAGAAGACCTATGAGATAACACTAAGAAGTGACTTCAGCAGATATTTCCCTAATTCAGTGGAGTATAAGAAGGGGGAGGAGGCACAATAAAATTTGCAAGATTCTGTTATAATGGTCAATCTCAATAAAAGCAAGTTAAGCCCTCCTGTGGGGGTTGATTTTTTTGGTCAGGTCTACCTAGCATGGCTGACATCAACCTTGCAAATCTGCCAATGCAGTGCCTAGGGCCCTAGGCAATAGAAGCTGGATATCTCCATCAAGGTAAGATGACACTGTTACTCTTGTCCAGTGAATTGCTGTTTTAAGGGCACATTCTAGCTAGCTAACAAGCTAAATCTTTGAGTCTGACCTTTTGGAAACCATTGTTACTGCACTCCCACTAAATTGCACATCACGCGTACATGCACAGCCCCAAGTGCAATGCTCCAGTTCTGTATTCAAGTACCTTTTGCGTAATTCAGTGTTATCTCTGAGTGTTGGCTCTTTGTCAGAGAGAATCTTTTGCAGCAATGATCTGGCCTCCGTCCAAGCTTCCCAGCCCAATGCCATAAAAGCATTGAGAGTCGACTGCAACCAAGGTAAAAGGAGAAAAAGCATGTCTATCCAGGGCTCTGATACAGGATATGGACAACAAGCCCCCCAAAGATCTCAATTCCAGCCCGATGTGCAACCTTGAAGCCATTTGTCCACTCCAATACTAATGGAAAATCGTGGCGGGATACTCTGCTAGTCATGCATGCAGAATGTAGGCTCCACGGAGGGATAGCTAAGGACTCTTTGGGGAAGGCACAAATACAGTATCTCTGTCAGTTTTCTCAAGGGCCATGCTCTAGAACTTGATACTATATCAGTCAGTCAATAGAACAAGCGGTAGACGAAAACTGCTTCTCCCACTCAAAAGCGAGGGACTCGGAGCTCTTTACATGAAGGGACAGGAGAAAAGGACACACACAACAAAAAATAACGTTTGGTTTCACTCTAAAGAGCAGTCACTGGAATGCTTTTGTAAAATCTTCATGATCTTGGATTGGAGCTCTTTGTTTCCCAGAATGCAGTCTTCCATTCTAGCTTGTTGAGAGAAACCTGACATTATCGTGATCCCTGTGGCTCCTGTCAAAGGTGGACCTGGTGGGGAGGGTAAGTCTTGAGAGCAGTAGCTTCAAGACGAATGAAGATGAGGGACCTTCACATAGAAAGGGCAACAAACTATTTCATTGACTTAACTCATAAGCACTGTGGCTTTTAAGGGAGTCATCCATGATTGCTAAGTCCAGAATCTAAACATATAGAAGTGCACCATTGCCTACTAAGCTATTACATAACTCAGGGGTCTCCCGCCTTGACCACTTTAAGACTTGTAGACTTCAACTCCCAGAATTCCCCAGCCAGCCTGGGAGTTGAAGTCCACAAGTCTTAAAGTGGCACAAGGTTGGAGACTCCTGACATCACTCTCTCTCCAATACAATCATCCTCCAGATTATAAACATTAACTTCCAGATTCCTGGACAACACCTTGACTTGAAGGGCTGGCATAAACTTTGAACCCACTCATGGAATCAAAGGATTATACAACTAAAAGGAACGGCAAGCATCTTCTTCTGCAGGAAGACCCATCAATCCATCCTCAAGAGGTGACCAGCTCTTTGTTAAAACCTCTAAAAGATGAACAGCTGACAACCTCTGCAGGTAGACTGTTCTATTGATCTTCAAAATTAATCCTGGTACCAAAATGTAACCAACTCTATAGCTGACCACCATGTTTCAACTACTATGGTTTTCAGAAGAAGCAATAGGCTGGCAAGCCCTGAAAAAATCTAAGAAACCCACCAGTAGTTAAATTTGACTGAAGACGTTCTATATAAGATGGCTCTCCTAAGAAAGAAAGAAAGAAAGATACCTGGTCAAAAACATGGTGTTGCTTTGAAAGGACAGGCCCATCGAAAAGATGTTTAACAGCACTGAGGTCTAGCACTTGATCACCAATTGCTACTCCAATCCTGTGTCTTGGCTGCAAGAGAGAGAAATATACATGAGGAGCAGAAATTTCTCGGCTGCTATTCCAATCTACCAAAGTAATAATCTTCGTTATCCACGGCTCCCAAAAGTGAATTGGGGAGAAGCGGGGAGAAGGCATTAAAAATCTTACTCTGTCTCTCTGCAGATGTATCCCGTCAGAAATAAATACAGAAAGAGAATTGGAGTTGGACAGGTTAAGTCTTTTTTACATTTTGAAAAATCTCATCCCTCAAATGCTTGTCCCTCAGTTAACTTCAGCAAACAGGAAAGTTAATGTGTAACGTGCAGTGTAGAGTTCAATTGCTCTGGTGCTTCTGATCTTGGTGGCCCTCCATGTTAGCTTTATGGCTGGCCAGCTGTTATTGTCAAGAGAGGAATCATAGATTTAATATTTACATAAATCTTCTCCCTCTTAGGGTTCCCCTGGAAAAAGCAGAGGATTGGTTTTGAGTTTCTGTTAAATTAGTAACACAATTGTTAAATGAAACTTTTGCTTATCAGAAGTTTGCAAAAGTTGATTGCGTGACCTCGGGACACTGCAACTGTCATAAATACAAACCACTTGTCAATCATCTGAATGTAAATCATGTGGTCATGGGGACGCTGCAACGGTCGTGTAAAAAATGGCCATAAACCACTTCTTTCGGTGCCGTTGTAACTTTGAATGGTCACTAAGCGAAACCTTGTTAAGTCAACGTTTATTAGCAGATTCATCAAGATTAGAATCCAGTTAAGAGAAGATTGAAAAGAGATGTCAACTCGACACTTTGAATGCAGAAGGGGGAGGCCAAAGCAGAAGTTGCAGCTTTATGAAAACTTCTGTGGTCTATTCTAGGCTTAGCATTCTCAATTAACATCCTTTGATACTATTCCAATTATCATTTAAGCCGCTGCCCACCAATGGCTACAATGCTATGGAAATTAGTAGCAGTCTGGGTAGATTTTTAAAAGTGATTTTCACAAGCGAGTTTCCTGACAATTAATGGCAGCCTTGATGACGGTTTCCCAATCGTTAAGACTTTGCAGTGTTGCAATTTCCCAAGGCAAAATGCCCGCATTGGATTCCCAGGACTCAGAAGGAAAACAAGAGAGATTAACTCAAAGTAAAAAAAAAAGTAATTTGTTTACTTACTTCGTCCTGTGTGGAAAAGATTCCATAGGGCAGGTTTTGAATGGGGAAATGGGAATTCTCGTCCACTGTAATAAAAGACATGCTGCTTTGATCTTTCACGCACAATGGAGAGAAAGAGAGAATTTCCCAGATGTTGCTTGGGTTGCTACACCCACCCACCCACCCCGTGGGCCCCTCCTGTTTCAACGTGAAACAGCCAATCCGCCTTTGTCTTTTCTATCCCTCCCTCACTGAATTTACAGTCTATAAAACCAGGAAGTTAAACAGTACCAGATGTGCACATGAGGCAACATCTGCAGCCTCCAAATTTCTGCCAAATCCAGCGGATTCAAACCTAATAAAAGACACCAGCACGTCTTTTATTAAAGTGGATGAGAATTTCCCATTTCCCCATTCAAAACCTGCCCTATGGAATCCTTTTCCACAGAGGGTGAGGTAAGTAAAACATATTACTTTTTTACTTTGAGGTAATCTCTCGAGATCAAAAGCGAGAATTTGTGATGGCTGAGAGATGCACCTAGCCCAGTTGCTGTATGTATTAATTAGTGAGATGGACAGCGTAGAAATTTAACAAGAAATCCTTCCCCGCCCTCCCCCACTCCTTCAAACCATCAAGAAACATTTGTCTTAAGATTCTTCCTTTTTTGTAATGCTACGTTATAAAAAGTTTGAAACTGGCATGGTGCTTTTCAGATTTTCTGACCGAAACAACTCCATTTGAAAGATGGTTAAATGTTGTCAGGCAGAGTTCTTGCAATCTTCCACGTACCGACACTAGGTTCTTTTGAAACTATGGTTTTTTTGTTTTTGCTTTTTAAATTGTCCATAGATGAATTCATTAATGTGTAATTGACCTTTCATTCAGAAGAGACCAGGTCACCTTCAGAAAGAAACCCAATCTGGATCTAGAGGAGAAAAACTCTTGTAGATCAGGAATCTATTCTTTTCCTAGGCAAGATCCTTGAGCCAGGAGCAGCCAATCAACTCCAGGTTGGTTGGAAGAAACTGATTGTCTTGATCAATTTCAATCTGTGTTCAGGCCCTGTTGTGGAACAGAGAAATATCACTCTAGGGACGGCTTGTGCCAGGAAAAGTGAGTGTGTGACTCTGTTGGTTCTTTTGGACTTCTCAACGGTTTGAGTAACTTCAACCACCAGGTCCTTCTAAGTAGGTTCTAGGATTTGTAATGGGGTATAAACTTTCTTCTCCTACTTGGGATACTCATTTCCAGGAAGTGGGGTATAACTACTATGCTTCCTGCTGGTTGGACTATGGGGTCCCTCAAGGCTCCATGTCGTCCTCTATGCTTTTCAGTATCTCTTTTTCATCTAATGCAGGTTGGTTGACCTTCAGAACCAGGACTTGGTACTGTAATGGACTGAATGATGGCTAATAAACCAGACTCAACCCACTCTTTCTAGAGGAATAATCAGCCCAGTGGAGGGATGGCTTGCTCTAAAGATGAAGGTTTACAACTTGGAGGTGCTCTTACCAAAGGCCAGGTGACCTTGGGGGATATACAATGAAATTTGGCTGGTGGTATTTTCTAATCTCAGGGCTCTTCGGCTAATAAACATTTCAAATAAATAATGCAAAGCCATTAATAAAACTTTACAAACAAGAAATAGTTTGGCTCACTCAGCCTAACCAAAGCCAGAAACAAACCAACAACACAATGACTTGCTGTGATATACAACTCTTTTTTTTGTACATGCAGATTGCTTCCTTTGTGGCATATTATATGTAGGATCCTCTCAGACTGAGTTGGTTAGAAATGCCATTAATGAACAAACAGCATTTTTGCAACATATAATTGAATGCACAGAGTCATACGCAAATAGTCAATCCTCTGATAATTCTTGAATCCCTGTTAAGTCAAAAGACCATAATTTCCTTACAAATATGCATTTCTAGAAAGGGAACAAAGCAGAACTTCATCATTCATTATTTATTTTTATTTATTTAGTTATATTTATATACCGCCCTATTCCCTGAGGACTCAGGGCGGTTTACAGGGAATTAAAAATCCAGAATACAAAAATTAAGAACCAAATTAAAAAATATTAAATTAACCCTGTAGTCAGTTAAAAAGAACCCCAAATTAAAAATTCCTCCTCAGTCTGGGCCCGAGAGCTCGAAGAGCCAGGTCTTCAGGCCCCGGCGGAATGATCGAAGGTCGGGGGCAGTTCTCAGCTCCACCGGCAGCTGGTTCCAGAGGGCAGGCGCTCCCACCGAGAAGGCCCTATCCCTGGGTGTCACCCGCCGGCAGTCTCTTACCGGCGGGACCCTGAGCAGACCCTCCCTGTGGGAGCGCACTGGGCGAAGGGCATTTGATGCCGGCAGCAGGTGTTCCCTCAGATATCCCGGACCCAGGCCATGTACTTACAGGAGGTCCTTATGCAATTGGGGGTTCCCTTTATTACAAACAAGTTCAAATTCAACAAAGCATTTATGATCTGGGTCAATCATTACAGAATACAGGCAGTCCTCGACTTACAACAATTGAGCCCAAATTTCCCGTTAAGTGAGACATGTTCATTTTCTGACCTGCCATGCCACAGTTAAAAGAGAACCCAGTTGTTAAGTGAATCTGGATTCCCCATTGACTTTGCTTATCAGGAGGTCATAAAAAGAGATCGATCTTGGGAAACAGCAATGGTTACAAACACGAACCAGAGGCCAAGCATCTGAATTTTGATCACCTGATCCTAGAGATGCTGCAAAGGTCATAACTGGGAAAATCAGTCACAAATCACATTTCCCAGTGCTGTTCTAACTTTGAACGGTCACTCAACAAACCGTTGTTGAGGACGGCCTGCACAAAAGCAAGCAAGCACGCGCTGATATTGCAAATCCAGAACGTTTTTTAACTATCTGAAAAGCTGCCCACAGAACCATGGAGCAAACGTGTTTTAATTCCAGAAGACACACGCCTGGGTTAAAATCACTAGATGGCAACTCTCGGCGAAAAAGCTTGGAAGATATTCTCCGGTGTTATCAGGTGTTCAGCAGCGACTTTTCTTCACCAGAAATAAAACGCGCTGGACTTTGGGACTTTCTCCCTCAGAAGATTCGCATTCAACGCCTTCAAAGCTCGAGAGAGAGAAATCGGGAGAATTCCGTGTTTGTCTTTCATGCTTTCAGAGACAGGAAAAATCAAAAGACATCTCTTTCCAGAGCTGAGACATCGACAAAACCAGGAAGAGAGGCTGAAGTCGAAATAAATCAAATCCACACCTATTCCCATATGCTCTTTCATGGCAGAAAAGCAACTGTGGGGGGGAAAAAACAACAATAAAGATACCGCTGGATAGAGATGGGAAGGCCTGGAAAAAAACTGGAAAATGGGAAAAAAGAGGGGGGTTTTCTTCTGTTTTTTTTTCCAAAGGGCTTTGAAAACAAAAAAGAATCTTGTTCCCCCAATTTTTCCATTGTTTTTCCAGGCCTTCCCATCTCTACATCTGGATAACCCTAAGCGAAGGGTTTTCTCTACTTGCACCAAAGTTGTAAAAGGTTGCACACACACTGCCCAGTGCTCTCTCATCCTTCTCATTAACCATGTTAGCTTTAAGCTCACATTTCAACCTACAGGTAGTCCTTGCTTACGACCACAACTGAGCCCACAACTTTTGTTGCTAAAGTGAGACAGCTGAGTTTGGCCTCGTTTTGCCATCTTCTTGCTGCAGCTGTTAAATGAATCACTGCAGTTGTTAAGTTAATAACACACTTGCTAAAGGGGAACCTGGCTTCCTCATTGACTCTGCTTGTCAGGTCAGAAAAAGTTATTGCACAACTCCAGGACGTTGCAACTGTCGTAAATATGAACCAGTTGCCAAGCATCCTAATTTTGATCATGTGACCATGGTCGTTAAGTGTGAAAAACAGTCCTAAGTCACTTTTTTCAGTGCCATTGTTAACTCCGGTTGCTAAATGAATTGTTGTAAGTTGAGGACTTCTTATATAGGTTTTTAATGTGGTGAGAGGCTATTGGTTTCCAGGGTGAGGTAATAATAATAATGATGATGTTGGAAGGTGCCTTGGAGGTCATCTAGTCCAACCCCCTGCTCAGGCAGGAAGCCCTCTATGCCATTTCAGACAAATGGCTGTCCAGTCACTTCTTAAAAACTTCCAGTGTTGGAGCATTCACCGCTTCTAGAGGCAGGTTGTTCCACTGGTTAATTGTTCTGTCAGGTTTTCATATCCATTCAAAATTCTCCCTTTTCTTTTATTCTGTGAAAAAAGGAAGTCAGGCTCGTCTTGTTAAAAGAACAAAGCACTTTCAGGTTAACCCGTGTCTTTATGTCATCTGAATCCAGACTCACCTGGCTCAGTCCAATATTCAAATGGGCTTTCCTCAAGGTGGATTCCATCGATACCGATATTCCTAATCAAATCTAATTCGCTTTTCTTCCGTGCAATGAACTGCATCCAATTGCTTCTCATCAAATCCTTTTTCCAGGCCCCGAAAGGGATGCAGGCGCCCCGACTTCTTACAACAAGCAAAAGGCAGCAACTGCCACTCCTCCATCCCAAATTTTTAAAATTTTATTTTAATCAAAGTTAAAAGACGTGGGTGAACATAAATACAATACGCTTAAAAGTTCTTCATTCTTTGTACTGGTGCGCGTAAAAGACCCCCATGAGCACAATTCCCAAGGAACTCTGAGAGCAAGCAAACTCTCAACATGCACGCTGGAGAAAACGAAAATAAAATAAAAATAAAAGGGGAGGGGGAGGAGGAGAAAGGAAAAAAAAACCCCTAAAAAATAACCTTGAAGAGAGAAAATAAATCACGCAGGCTTTAAAATCTCAGCACTCTCTCGACACGCTCCCGAAACAAACGATGCATACATAAATAGATAGTAGGTGCAAACAAGCTATTATGATAAACGTGTGTATATTTTTTTTGTTAAGTGGGAGGGGAAACCAAGCAGCCTTAATGATTAAATACATTCAGTTATTGATTGCTAGTCGTGCCGTACAAGGCGTTACCAAAGTGGAAAAAGATGGGGGAAATTGTGCTGCAGAGAGAAAAAGAAACGCTATATACAAAATGACCAGGAAGTGTCTTGGGTTAATGCATGCACGTTTAGGATGAGAAGTGGGAAAACCACGGATGCCTTCCAACGTAACTTTGAGAAAGCCTTCTGCACTCGATGTTTTTTTTTTTTAAAAAAAAAGACGATAATTTGATAGCCATGGTATCCATTCATCAGTTCCCACAGGCTCAGTTGTGTAAAGTTTATGTCTTCATCTGTAGGACCTAAAAACAAAGCACCCTGAAAAGAAAGGTGGTGGTTTGTCGTGTGCTAAAAGAAAGTGTATGTGGGGGGAGGGGGGAATCTATGTTTCTGATGACATGCATGCTTTGGGACACTTGTCCTCTTGTGTTCTTGAAGTCTACGAGGGGCGGGCCTGAAAAAAAAAATGAAAGACTTATGTGTGTGTGGGTTTGTGAAAGGGGAAGGAAAAAGCTCAAGTCAATTTTCATCTGCAGGTGGTCAAACATTTTAATATTCCAGCTACAGGAGCAGTTCAAATCTTCTGAATCTTTTCCCCGACAACTACAGGATTCTCTTTTCTGATCTTCTCAGCTGCGTCAGCTTTGTAATTGTAAGAGCAACTGTGGACATCTGAGTAACGGTGTACAGCGCAGTAAACGTTTCCACACCTGCATTCAAACCCTGGAAAGAAAGAACAAAAGATGGAAGTGTCTGGTCTTTGGGAACTCTGAAGCCACAAAAGTGGCTGATTTTATGTGGATTGCTGGACACAATGGATAATGTGGAAGGTTTAACCAAGACCCTTACGACGGACATGATTTTATTGGAGCGTAACACAACATAGTATTTAAATGTTACTGTATAAGAAATATGGATCAATCTCTTGGTCACAGATTAGGCATATGGCCTGGTGGGATCCTTACATTTCACATGTGGTTAAAGGTAAAGGTAAAAGTTCCCCCGCACATGCGTGCTAGTCGTTTCCGACTCTAGGGGCCGGTGCTCATCTCCGTTTCAAAGCCGAAGAGCCAGCGCTTGTCCGAGGACGTCTCCGTGGTCATGTGGCCGGCATGACTAGATGCCAAAGGCGCACGGAACGCTGTTACCTTCCCGCCGTAGCGGTCCCTATTTTTCTACTTGCATTTTTACATGCTTTCCAACTGCTAGGTTGGCAGAAGCTGGGACGAGTAACAGGTGCTCACTCTGTTACGCGGCACTCGGGATTCGACCCGCCAAACTGCCGACCTTCTGATCGACAAGCTCAGCGTCCTAACCCACTGAGCCACCGCGTCCCTCATGTGGTTAGAAGCCCCAAATTACATATAATATGACTCTTTCTCTGAACTAAACAGCATAACTGAGATCTGACTGGGGTAAATTCAGGGGTGACCTAAGTAAGATTCAAACTTTTTCCTTTTCATTACGCCTTTTACTGTATTTTCTAATACATGGTTTTATTACTGTAGTACATTTTGTCCTTTTTTTAAAAAAAATTCCGATATAGCCTATTGGCTAATCAGTCAATTATTGTTCTGCGAACTGTCAGCCCAGCTTTAGACTCAACTGTTCAGTTCAAAGGGCAGAATCCAAGAGAACTTACCCGTAAGACCAACCTTCTTTCTGCACATAAAACATCGAGTTTTTTTCTGTTTGGGTTTATCAAATGATTTGCCTTGTTCTTCAGAGGAAGGCTCTGCACCATCGGAAGCGGAAGCTGAAAAGAGAAAAGAGGGAGAAAGATGAGGATACAGCCAGAACATTGGAAGCCAACTTTGGCACAGTTCAAATCCACAGCCTTGGGGTTTTTAACTCCAAGGAATTGACCTTGGATCTTCTGCCATTCAATCATCACCATCTACTCCATTTTCTTCTACGAGCAACTCAAAATCCTGTTTAGAATTGCAGTTGGAAAGGATTAGTAGTTTAATCCTCTGTAATGTGCAAGGGAATCAATCCAATTTTTTTTGCAAATACAGGCTGGCTGGTCTCTTCAGAATACACTCCAGAGGTGAAGGCCGCCCAGCCTCCTGCTGGTCCCGGGACATCGTAAAATAAAAGTAACACTGAGAGTGAAGAATTGAAGCTGCAAATTTATGCTGCTCTGGTGAAAAATGGCTGCAGAGGAATGACTTGATACCAAGTCTTCTTCACTCAACTTTTCAGATTAAGCCACTCATCAACATATATCCTCGTTTTGCCACCCCAATGTTGCAAAGCTATCCTCATTTTTTAAAAAAACCTTTCTTTCACACTACAAGGGTTTCTGAATGTAGCACCCAGCTCTTTGGGATAAGAGCCCATCTCCAAAGTCATTGGGGCGAAATGAAAGAGCCCTATTTTGCACAAATACAAGGGAATATATCCATGACATTGCCGGAAAAAATATCCATTGCCCTCTTCCATTTATAGTCTATCTTGCTATGCAGGAGAAACTCAAGGTAGCTGTTCAAAATGAAACATAACTTCTTTTTTTTTTTTTGGTGAAACAACTGAAATTATTACAACAAATTAAAAGGTCTAATTCTTGTATTTCCAAAAAGTGCTGTCAGAAAACTTTGTGGACTTCAAAGTCCCTCTGAGACTGCGCTTTTCATTTTTATCCCCTTCCTCCTTTCTTGCAGTTGTTTAAGACACTTGTTTCATCCTGTAGATTCTTAACATCTGTTCTCAGAATGAATCCTGCCCTCACTTTTGAAGGATAAACAAAGTTCAACCCAACCCCACCCCAAGACGACCATCGTATTTTCTCTTGATTGCTCACATAATGGGCTACAGGAAAGGATCCCAGGAAAGTACTGTCCCAACATTGATTCATACAGTTATACCCAAACCAACAATTCCAGACAAGTGGACGTGATATTGCAAAGGAGCTAAGAATTAACTGAAATGGCAACTCGTTGACTGCTTGGTCGGAAGCCCCTGTATTCAACAGCTAATCATAATGATTACTAAACAACGTAAGAGACAAAAGCGACCAGGTTTGCACACGATGGATCAGTACAATGTGTGGATCCAGGCTGTAAATCATTCTACCAGGGAGGAAAGGAATGTTAAAGCACTAGAACAAGAAGAGTTTCCAGAGGAACTAATACAAGCAGGAAAAAAAATCCTGTGGACTAGTTTCGATATGATAGTTACAAAATAATAGCCTGTTGACCATCTCAATACAATAGACCAGGGGTATCAAACTGCCGGCCCGTGGGCCGGTTGCATCATACGGAGGCCGCGTTCACCCCAGCTACGGCAATGCCAAAAAAGTCACGATACGTCATGATACGTCACGTGATGCGGCGAGTTTGACACCCGTGCAATAGACTAATGGGAGTCTCATAACCAGATTCTGCAAGTGACAGGCACAGGTACACCATCTTCTTGACCAACAGAGGAGAACAAAAATTGACTTCACAGATGTATAAAAATAGCTTTGGGTTAGCCCAGGTAATGGTCAATAACATCTGTGACATTTGAGTCTGAAGAAAAGACATACAGAATGAGTGCTAAGCACAGGGGTGAGCATTTAAAGAAAAAGACCACCAAATAAAACCCTTTAAAACAGAGAAAGCTCTGTAACTCACATACTTAACTTCCAGAAGGCTCTTGATTCAATCATTAGCAACCTGAATTAAAAGGGATGAGATGATAAGACCTGTTCCCTGGATTTAGCAGTAAGGTGAATGTTCCACTGCCCAAAGGATCTGCTATGTTTGCAAGATTCCTGCTTGGAGCAAAAATGTGCATTGGACAATCCCGAAGTTTTTCCTGATTATTCCTTCCCTGGTTTTATGAGTATCTGCCTGGTCCCTCGTTGGGTGACCAAACTGGAGACCTTTGAAGCATTGTGAATTGCAGAGTGGAAGAAGACAGCTCTCCACAAAAATGTAATCTCATAATGGCAAGCAAATACTTGGTTACGTTATCCTACAGTTCCCTGAATGCTGATCAATGACCCCACTGCTCCTTATGTGTTCATAAAATTATCTCTCCAAAGTATGTCTTGAATTATGACAAGAGGGAGATAGCGGCTTTCTCACACACACTCAGTCATACAGCAGTGCAAACATCTTAGATGACAATGAAAGACTGTGTAAAAATAAGCGTTCATTTAAGGTCAGGATTATGGTTAATTTTGCCTGTTAACACTTTTGTTCTTTACGAAACTGCATGAAGTTGAAAGGCTGCAAGTAGAAACATGAAAAAAAGAAAAAGAGATTAGAGTAGAATTGTGACAAGGGGAATATACAAGCAACAGTGTGGAAAAAGTGAAAAAAAAAATGGCACACATTGACTGGCACCACATAGTTCAAGACAGCATTAGTAAACTACACAGTGCATGCAAGAATAAAATGACAACAGAAGCACATTAGGAAGACATTTGCAAGCAGAGAACCAGTTTGGCAAAAGAGGTGGAATAGGAAAAAAAAAAGATTGAGATAAAATGTTTTAGTCTGATACCACTTGATAAGAATGGGCACCATTTATATAGTTTATCCTTTCTGATTTTCCTCAATTGACTCCAATAAACTTAACAATCAAATGCTTTCTGCCTTGATGTAAGAGGAGAGTCCATGTTCTCCACTCTCACTGTGAGATTCTCCTGAGCTCCATTTTATCAAATGTATCAACCAGGGTTTCCCAAACATGTGAAATCTGGGGCACAACTATTCCATCCAACCCCCACCAGATGGAACAGGATAGATATTTTAATGACAATTAGGTGGACATTTTCTTCAGCAGCTCTAGAATACGAGTGTGCAATTGAGGCCCTCTGGGTTTATAACTCCCCTTCCAAAATGGTGCCGTTTTTAATGTAAAGGGAAGGGAAAATTGTGAGCGATGTAGGGAGAAACCAAAGCCAAGATAACGTGTCTTTTGAGTTGAGCCCAACTCCTGAAGGCTGAGAGGATAATCAATTTTGTTATTTTGCCAATGATATAGAAGTACCATGACTGGAAGAATTGTTGACTTCCTAGTCATGCTGAAGCGGCACACTGGCGCAACGGTTTAAGACGCTGGACGGCGGTTGGAAAGCCGCCGGCAGTTCAGGTTCGAGACCCAGTGCCACACGACGGGGTGAGTTCCCGTCCTCACCCCAGCTCTTGCCAACCTAGCAGTTCAAAAGCATGCAAATGTGAGTAGATAAATAGGTACCACTTTGGTGGGAAGGAATCAGTGCTCCATGACATCATGCTCCATGACATCATGACCGTGATCACGTGACCGCAGAAATGTCTTCGGACAGCGCTGGCTCAATGGCCTTGAAACAGAGATGAACACCGCCCTCTTATAGTCGACAACAACTAGCGGAGTTAACAGTAACTGCATTTAATTTTAATTCAGTTTAAATTAAATTACGTTTAGTTTTGACCTGAACCTGACTACTTTTTAGGAACGTGTCCTACAGAGTTCTTGAAGGCCATCTCTGCTCACGGAAGCTCTTCTCTGGTAAAGTTTAAAAGCCACATTTAAACAACAATCCTGTTTTCAAGAATTCAGAGGAGGGATAACCTAGTGACCTCGTTTTGGGGGGGGAAGCTAACATTTTGCATAGCCACTTTTCCATGGGAGGGGGAAACTTCAAGGAACCATTTAAGGCAAGCGGGAGACACATAGAGATAAGCCTCTAATAGAGATCGGAAGCTTATTTTAGCCTCTGCTTTACTGAAAGAGCTCAACAAAATGCACCACTCAAAAATTAAGACTTTGCTGCTGGATTCTGTTATCGATGTGAAACATCTGGGGAAAAGGACACAAAAATGGGAGGGGGGCGTGCACCCTGGAACAAGATTTCCAGACACGCTTCAACCATTTTTGTGACAAATTAGTGCAACCCAGCACATGGTTTGGGAAGCATGGTTAGAGCCTGCAAACTTAACAAGGAAACCCACTTACCTACTGTGGTTAGTGTTAAATCTGAATCACAGCTTCTCGTTTTGGCTCTCGAGTTCTCCTCCAGGAAATCAGGGCCATCTACATTATTGTCTAGGTTCACGTCATAATCGCATTCTGTTTCTGAGCCCCTGGCAGTGTCAGGTAAATCTGAGTTATCCATCGAAAATTCGTCGCCGGTACTGTCTATTGAAATTGTCTCGGCAAGATCCACTGATGTTGGTTCTATTTGTTCAACGGGATATGTATTTTAGGTATGTGCTTGTGTTTGTTTTTTTTTCTTCAGATTAAAAAAAACATGCTACATGCACAGTTTTAAAAACAATTTGTTTATTGTTAACACCCCAGCCCCAAAATAATTGGATTCAAGGTCTGTGAACGATAAAGTTAATTAGTTCTAGAGAGACAGCAGATAACATGGTAGGTAAATGGGTAGTAAGGATGGACTGTTTAGCAACGGGATGCAATTTTAGCCCTGCTGCGGTTAGAAAGAAGATAATAATAGTATTCATAACATAGGAGAAAAGTTTATCCAAAGTTATTATCCCCCCTTTGCAGTCATATTTTTCCCAGAATGCTCCACCCATCCATTACTTCCATAACTCTCAGCGTGATTGGGCACTGTCTTCTTCTACCGTGTTTATCAATTGTCCAATCTAGCTTACAAACTTAAGACTTTCTGGCTGTGCCCTACCCAGGAATTGTTCAGATCTGACTCTGTTGGTCAGTGTTTTAAATTAACAGACACTTGCCAAAGTGGTTCCATGTAGCAAATACTCCACCCTCTCTCCATCACTTCATTTGGCAGGCGACAAGACACCGTTTGCTGCCTAAATGAATACACACATCCTTTCACAAGGACCCGAGGTGTGAGAGAGAAAGCTCTCTATCAAAGATGCCTCTCTCTCTCTGCCTGTCTTAGGTATGACAACTTTCCTGTATCAGCTGTTCCCTACAGATGTTGGGAAGCCTCTAATCCACGTATTTTCCTCCCCCTCCTTTTCTTATTGGCGCGGGGAAACATTGGCTCATTGGAGACAGGGGGGAGAAGCGATGGTTTCCCTTTTGCATTACCAAACGCTCTTACTGTACATGTGAATATCCCACCCGATGGGAAGGCGGAGAGCTGGACTAGAAGACCTCCAAGGTCCCTTCCAGCTCTATTCCTATTCCTATTCCTATTCCTATTCCAATTCCAATTCCAATTCTAATCCATTCCATTCCATTCCCTATTCTATTCTATTCTATTCTATTCTATTCTATTCTATTCTATTCTATTCTATTCTATTCTATTCTATTATTCTATTCTATTCTATTCTATTCTATTCTATTCTATTCTATTCTATTCTATTCTTCTATTCTATTCTATTCTATTCTATTCTATTCTATTCTATTCTATTCTATTCTTCTATTCTATTCTATTCTTCTATTCTATTCTATTCTATTCTATTCTATTCTATTCTATTCTATTCTATTCTATTCTATTCTATTCCTATTCTATTCTATTCTATTCTATTCTATTCTATTCTCTCCAAGCATTCCAGTTTCCATGAATTATGAACATTTGACCTGAAATTAAAATTCTATATCATCAGTTTAGCTCTGTTTTACATCTAGTCACATCATGCTCATCGTACTACAGGAGAGAGGCTTGGCTGGAGCCCACAAACTTCAAATGAAACTCTGAGAGTTCTTACCACATAGCTACATTGTCTGTGTCTGTCTGTCTGTCTATCTATTAATTATATTTATAACTCGGCTTTTACAAAGGAAAATTCAAGAACGAAACCAAGAAGAACCCTTAGGGAAACACACATTCTAATAAAAAAAATTTTTTAAAAAAAAAAGCATAAAAAGCTATAAAGTTATAAGAAGCAAGCACTAAAAGGGATTTCTACAATGAGGCTGCATGGGAAGTGGTAGCAGTTCTACTCTAAAAGTTAAATGACGAAAATAAAGGACACAAGTGAGCTTTTGAAAAGTAAATAAATCTAAAGGACAGCTTTCTGAAATAGAAGACTCTCCTTTATAATAAAGACCTCGAGCAGGGGTAGGCAACCTTGTCTCATTTACGACTTGTGGACTTCAACTCCCAGCCATGCTGAGGGGAAAGGGAGAGGTTTCCAAGCTGAGCCATGTTGGCTGAAGAATTCTGGGAGTTGAAGTCCACGAGTCATAAAAGAGCCCAGGTTGCCTATCCCTGACCTAGAGTCACCATATTTCTAAGCAACAGAAGAATGAAAACTAGACCCCTACCGATTCTAGGCCACCAACCCCTGATCAGAAGTAGTTGTCGAACTACTAACTTTGGCAAAATCTAAACATTTAGTCAACAAAGCCTGTTCGTTCAATTTTTTTTCTTCTTTCCTTCCCTTTTACAAATAACTCAAGGCAGCAAATATACCCAACGCATCTTCCTCCTCCTATTTTCCCCACAATGACACAATCTCTGTGAAATTGGTTGGGCTAAGAGAGAATGACTAACCCAAAGCCACCCGGCTGGCTTTCATGGCTAAGGAGAGATTAGAACTCACGGTTTCCCACTTTCTAGCCTCCTGATGCCTTAACCACTAGACCAGGGGTAGGCAACCTTGGCTCTTTTATGACTCGTGGACTTCAACTCCCAGAATTCCTGAGCCAGCATGGCTGGCTCAGGAATTCTGGGAGTTGAAGTCCACGAATCATAAAAGAGCCAAGGTTGCCTATCCCTGCACTAGACCAAACTGGTTCAAATGCTGCAATTTGGTTATTGTAACTCTACAGACAATCAGTGTCACATTCGGTGCCAACAAAGAATTACCCAGGGGAGAAAAACAACCCACTAAAAACAACCCAGATCCAATAAAGGGACTAAAATCAGGAGGAGGCTCAAATGCCCTTTAGTACAGAGTGCTATTATGGCAATTCCAGAAGGACGTTCCTTACGGCGACCCCCCGCGTCAATCTGCAGCCCTCCACACCTTCCTTCAGTTCTGCTGGTGGCAGCTTTTGAACAAGCCAGCATTGCAGAACGATCAATAGCCAGTCCTAAGGCAAGTGAACAAGCTTTTCCTTTTCTTGCCTTTGGACAAAGTGTGCAAGTGAATGATGAAGAAACCCACTCCCGAAATGAAAACAGAAGCCAAAGGCCTTCCGGGGGGCCCTCGTGCTAACCTTGTACATCTTCTCCTTGAAGCCCGGGTTTATCCATGATGTCTGTACTTTCCACTTCACATGTTGCCACAGATTCTGCTAAAAGGGACGAGGGGCTGGATACGGGACTGGGGAGAGAAGAAAAGCTTGCTTTAGAAAGGGCATCCGTGTTCCGCTAAGGAGGGAAACACCCAGGGGGAATCTTCTCAGATCTACCATTTCAATGGTTTATTAAAAGGGGGAAGGGAGTTGGGATGGTGAGGTTACGCATCACAGGGACTGGAGCTCAAACTCCTGGCTCAACCCTGAAGTTCATCAAGCTAGCTACTGCTTCCGCCTAGCTTCCTTCACAGAAGGTTGTGATTGTGAAGACCCAAAGGAGGACAACAGCCCCTGCCTTCAGGATTGCCAGACAGAAGAACAGTGGAGTCACCAACACAGAGCAGAAAGAAGACAATGCCCGTTATCAAAAGCCAAGCAATGCAAGACACATTACTTGTGCACCACTTGGGTCTACAGGAGTCCTGGTGGGGCAGTGGTTGGAATGCAGTTATTCCAGGCTAAACCTGCCCACAGCCTGGAGTTCGATGCTGACTGATTCAAGTTTGACAGCCTTCCGTCCTCCTGAGGATGGTTAAATGGGGACCCATATTGTTGGGGGACAATATGATGACATTGTAAACTGGCCAGAGAGTGCTGTAAAGCACTATTGACCAGTATATAAGTAGATATTAGATTGGATTGGATTGGATTGGATTGGATTAGATTACCTTTATTGTCCTTTTTTTACTGTGGGCACAACGGCACACATTAAAAATGAAATATAGCTGCTTTCTTTCAAAGTGTACACATACATAACACGCATTTAAACATCCTATATACAACGTATGTTTAGACCTACACCCTTACATAAAAGTAACATAACTTTAATCGCTAAGTGTTATTACTATTGCTACAGTGCATATTAAAAGGATATAAAGAAAACTGACATATCAACTGCAATGATTTTTAGGTGCAAAGCTTCAGCTTATCCTTCCCAGGACCGGCAGATTGCTTGGGCAAAAATCTACAGAGTTGGATGGCTTGTAAATTTGGTACATTATTTATTAAAGAAGAAACAGATCTGGCTACTTACCTGGAGAGAGGCTGTGGTTGTGCATATTTTTTTAATCACTAGATTTATATCCTCCCTTTTATTTTATACAGCTCAAGGTGGTGTACCTAATACTTATCTTTCCTTCCTCATTTCCCTATAACCTCACTGTAAGTTGTGTTAGGTTGACTGGTCTAAAGTCACCCAGCTGGCTTTCATGCCTCAGGGAGGCCTACAAGTCATGGTCTCCTAGTTACTATCCAGCACCTTAATTCCTACACCAAACTGACTTTTGCAAAGCAAATCATCCCAACTAAGTTCAAAGCATTACACTGCCCAATTGCTTAGTCCTTGTTAAAAATTATGGGCAGATAGAGCAAGAACCACCCTACTCTCAGCAACTGGCTGGGGAATTCTGGGAGTTGAAGTCCACAAGTCATCAAAGGGCCAAGTTTGAAGACCCCTGATCATCCTGGGCCATGTAGCTTGCAAATCGGACTGCTAACGAAAAACATTCAACAATTTCCAGTGGCACAAGAGAAACATTACCTTAGCTGTGTAGCTGGTACAAGCGTAGAATCTAGAGTTGAGGGAACGTCCTGAATGCTGCCGTCAGTGCATTGAACTGGTAACGATTCGGTTAGGCTATTAACTGAAGTTGCTAGAAGAAGAGACACTCATGTCAAAACAGCATTTATGTCAAGATTCTCCACACTGTCAACATTATCTATCTCCTTGGGGTTGGAGGAGTGGCTTGCAAAAGTTTCAAACTGTAGTAGACAAGCCAATGTTACCCATTCTGAATTCATCAAATTAAGATGCCGGGTTTTTTTTGCAAGACAAATCTATGCTGATTAGCAGCAGGTTCAACCTAGGCTGCCTTTCAAAGAGCCTTGGTGGAGCAGTGGGCTAATGCCTCCTTAAGTAACACCAGCTGCCTACAATTAGTGCAGGTTCGCATCCCACCAGGCTCAAGGTTGACTCAGCCTTCCATCCTTCTGAGGTAGGTAAAATGAGGACCCAGATTGTTGGGGGCAATTAAGCTGACTTTGTAATAATGCCGCTTGGGGTGTGTGTGAAAGCCCTAATAAGCAGGCATATACATAGAATGAAGGCTACTGCTAAGCTTGTAAGCCGCCCTGAGTCTTCGGAGAAGGGCGGTATATAAATGGAATTAAAATAAATAAATAAAATAAAATAATGTAGCTAGAAGGTGCAAGAGTTTTGTTTGGCTTTTGGAAAAAGAGGAGGTTCCTAACCTGGAGGATGGGAAGGTCAGACACCCTGACTCAGCCACAGGCCCCCGCAATTTGTCTTGACAAAAAGCAAATTGCTGGAATACATAAGACTCCTATGTTGTTGTTAACTTAAGCAACAACACAGAACTTGGCAAGTAAACTGCCCCTGTCATGAGAACATCTGCAATTTTGTCTTTCAGTGTTGACTCCACTGCAGTTCTTAACAGAGTATCACCTGTTTTTCCTCCTCCAAGTTACTTATGCCTCCCTTTTCCAACTAGGTTGTGCAAGCTTTTGCTGACAAAGGCACGTTGATCAGAGTTGGGTAACATACACAAGCCACCAAAATCAGGCTTTAATTATACTGAAAAGGCCGTGGTATCATGATTTGTACATTTAAGGCTGAATCATATCCGAAATGTAAGACTGGAGGACCCACACAATTAATCATGGTTGCAGATTCTCTTCCTCCTTCTTTCCATCGTTTCTGATAAAAGCAGGAAGCAAGATATCCATCGGCCTTGTCTTCTACAGACAGTGAAGTGAAAAACCCCAACAGCCCCAGGATATATTAGGCAGCCAAAAATGGGTGAGATGGTGCCCTTCCTTCATTTACAGAAGCTAACTAGCCAGAAGCTGAATCAGGTGCTTCAACCCTGCTCACAGGGTAATGGCAACAGACTAGTCCAGGGGTAGGGCAACCTTGTCTCTTTTATGACTTGTGGACTTCAACTCCCAGAATTCCTGAGTCAGCATGGCTGGTTCAGGAATTCTGGGTATTGAAGTCCACAAGTCATAAAAGAGACAAGGTTGCCCTACCCCTGGACTAGTAGAAGAGACATCTAAGAACCCGAAACTTATAGTTTTGGGGGACTTCAACCTACCATCTCTGGGAGGATCATCTGAGTTGGCTCGGGAGTTCATGGCTTCCATGACGGCCATGGACCTGACGCAAGTAATTTCGGGACCGACTCATGAGGGAGGCCACACCCTTGACCTTGTTTTCTTGTCTGGACGGTGGTTAGATGATCTTGGTGGGGGCTCTCCAATTATCATGCCCCTGTCATGGACCGATCATCATCTCCTGCGGCTGGTCTTCCGTTTTGCCACCCCCCACCGTGGGTGTTTGGAACCACTCAAATGGTACCGCCCCAGACGCTTAATGGATCCCCAGAGGTTCCAGGCGGCGCTGGGGTCCCCACCTGCCTCCCTTGCTCACAGCTCGGCCGAGGCCTTAGTGGAAGCCTGGGAAAGGACGGCCACTGAGGCCCTTGACCGAGTTGTACCCCTGCGGCCCCTGACCCGGTGCAGATCCCGTCGAGCTCCATGGTTCTCTGCGGAGCTCCGGGAGATGAAGCGTCGGAGACGGGGCCTAGAGAGCGGTTGGAGGTCCAGCCGATCCGAACCCGACCGATTGCGACTAAGAGCCTATATTAGGTCTTATCTCGCTGCAATTAGGGAGGCGAGGTCCAACCACTTCGCCACCCTTATTGCGTCCGCAGATAATCGCCCGGCTGCCCTGTTTAGGGTGACTCGCTCCCTCCTAAATCAGGAGGTGAGGGAGGATCCCTTGCAGGGACGTGCCGAGGAGTTTAACCAACATCTGTCGGACAAAATCGCTCGGATTCGGACCGGTCTGGACTCTGACTGGGCAGAGTCTGACGATCAGGACACGGGTGGTCTTGTCGATATCACCTGGGAGGAGTTTGATTCTGTGACTCCGGAGGAAGTGGACAGGATCATGGGGAGGCTGAGCACCACCACATGTTTACTGGACCCGTGCCCTTCCTGGCTGGTTTATGCAGCCCGGGAGAGGACACACAGCTGGTTCCAGGCAGTTATATCGGCTTCTTTGAGTGAGGGTATCTTCCCCGCCGTCTTGAAGGAGGCGGTGGTGAGGCCTCTCCTCAAGAAGCCTGCCCTGGACCCGGCTGTATTGAACAACTTTCGTCCTGTCTCCAACCTTCGCTTTCTTGCGAAGGTTGTTGAGAGTGTGGTGGCGCATCAGCTCCCTCTGGTCCTGGATGAAGCGGATTATCTAGACCCGTACCAATCGGGTTTCAGGCCCGGGCACAGCACGGAGACGGCATTGGTCGCGCTGGTGAATGATCTCTGGAGGGCTCGGGACAGGGGGCATTCCTCTGTCCTAGTCCTATTAGACCTCTCGGCGGCTTTCGATACCATCGACCATGGTATCTTGCTGCGGCGTCTCAGGGGATTGGGAGTGGGAGGCACAGTTTTACAGTGGTTCTCCTCCTATCTCTTGGGACGTTCGCAGTCGGTGTTGGCAGGGGGGCAGAGGTCGACCGCGAGGTCTCTCATTTGTGGAGTTCCTCAGGGGTCGGTCCTCTCGCCTCTCCTGTTCAACATCTACATGAAGCCGCTGGGTGAGATCATTCGTGGCTTTGGAGTTGGGTATCATCAGTATGCTGATGATACCCAACTTTTCTTTTCGACCCCAAACCACCCCAGTGATGCCCTCAACGTGATGTCCCGTTGCCTGGAGGCGGTTCGGGTCTGGATGGGGAGGAACAGACTCCAACTCAACCCCGACAAGACTGAGTGGCTTTGCATACCTTCATCCCGGGTTTATTCGGACATTCCACCTCTGGCTATGGGGGGTGAACTATTACCCCCCGTAGATAGGGCTCGCAACTTGGGGGTCCTCCTAGATTCACGGCTCACCTTGGAAGACCATATAGGAGCTGTGACTAGGGGGGCCTTCGCACAGGTTCGCCTGGTGCGTCAGTTGCGGCCCTATCTTAGCCGGGATGATCTATGCACGGTCACTCATGCGCTCGTGTCCTCTCGTCTGGACTACTGCAACGCTCTCTACATGGGGCTGCCCTTGAGGACCACCCGGAAGCTCCAACTGGTACAGAATGCAGCCGCGAGAGTGGTGTTGGGAGTCTCCCGATACTCCCACGTTACACCTCTGCTCCGTGAGCTGCATTGGTTGCCAGTTGTCTTCCGGGTGAGATTCAAGGTACTGGTAACGGTGTTCAAAGCACTCCATGGCATGGGGCCGGAGTACCTCAGGGAACATCTACTGCCGGCATCAAGCTCCCTGCGCCCTGTGCGTTCCCACAGAGAGGGCCTCCTCAGGGTGCCACCGATCAGAGAATGTCGATTGGTGGCCCCCAGGGGGAGATCCTTCTCTGTGGGCGCTCCGGAGCTGTGGAATCAGCTACCGGTAGAGCTCCGGATGGCGCCCGATCTTCGCTCCTTTCGTCGCGATCTTAAGACATTTCTGTTTGTACAAGCTGGCCTAGCCTGATGGGGATTGCTGGGGTTGTTTTATCTTTGGGTCTTTTAATTTTTCTTGGGGTTTTTAGCACTGTATTTCCATTGTTTTTAACTAGGGCAATTGTTTAATCTTTTTTAATGTTTGTATTTGCTATTTTATTCTGCCCTGTGAACCGCCCTGAGTCCTCAGGGAGAAGGGCGGTATATAAATGTTATTAAATTAAATTAAATTAAATTAAACCTAAGAGGTCAACTGGATCAATCCAAAGGCCCATCAGCTTTAGTATTTTGTAACACAGGGCAACTAACCAGATGCTTTTGGAGACTTTGGAGGTAGAGTAGAAGCATGTGATGACTCCAACTTGCTTCCCTGGAACTATTTTCCAGGGTTGTTGTCTGTAAGAGGTTGTACACTGCCAACAGAAGTCATTCATATCACTTTCTTCCCTTAATCTCTCTACTTCCCTTTGAAAACCACCCAGACTAGTGGCCATCCCAGCAATTAGTGGCAGATGTTCTGGAAGTCAACAATTTCATTTATTAAGATTTAACAAGTTCTTTAAGAACTCAAGGTGGCACACAACATTCCCTTTCCCCCGTTCCCCACAGCACACCTTCAAGGTCATCGGGCAAAAGGTTCCATGGCTGAGAATGGATATGAATCTGGATCTTCTGATCCAATCCCAACACACTAACCACTATAAGCTCATGGTTTTCAGAGATGTATGAGGATAAAAAAGTGACATCTCTCAACAGAATTGTACCTCACCAAACTTCATTCTAATAGAATTCTAACATCACAACGGAAGGGGAAACAATTCTCTTTTATCCATTATCATCCATACGTTAACTCTGTTTTATCATTCTCTATCATTTCTTATCCTCTCTCTGATATAGAGAGCAATCTCCCAATGCAAACACATCTGGGCAGTGTCCTGATACAAAGACATCACCAGAATTCCACAGCTGGTGTGGACAGTGCTGAGTTTTCATGGAAACTGAAGACCACCCAGAAGGAGGCATATAAGTGGAAACCAATTATTCTAGCCCCCTAATCAACTGGGTTGAACTTTTCCCTCAAGGGAAGCTGAGCATAAATTGGAGAGCCTTGATCCCTAACATTTTTCTCTTCTTCTAGCCTCTAAGGACACCATTGCACTTTGTCCAATGGTTGGTTGGTTGGTTGGTTGGTTTGGCCTGTATTCCACTTTGCCCCCCAGATTTTGCCTCTAGGAAGGAAACAACACATGAATTCAGAGCCCTTTGTTGCATCACACTTACCTGAAGGGCTAATTCTACCATTACTACCGTTTTGCCGTTGAAGATGTTCTTTGTAGCATACCGAACACATGCCATTTGTACGAGGGTTTCCATAAAATCCGCATCCAGTAGAACATAGCATAGGTACTTGGCTATGATTAGTTTCTTGAGCCATAATCTTTTCTCGTGACCTAAGAAACAAGGGAGGAATGATTTCAGCAAATACAGATCAACCTCAGTCTTTTCAAACTGCTAAACAGAAGTCCGTATAACCCAACTCCGTCCTTTTTCAAGAAATTAACCGTATTTTTACCCCAGGAGGTTAGAATGACATGTTGTACTTTGACAATAAAGATTCATTCCTTCCTTCCTTGGGAGACTGACAAAGTGTATACAACCAGCCTTGGCATGGATTAATAAACCAGGTGTTATCTGCCTCCAATTCTTCATCTAAAGGTAGGAGAGCAAGATTACAGGGTATCTCGGAATCCCTTGTCTTACATATCAAAAGCATACCCTGAAGATCAACATTCTGAAACTGGAGTAACTGGTGCAAAACCAGTAAGAACCACAGAAGAAACGAGTTTCCACCTTACCAAATGTACCAAAACAGGAAGAAAGAGCAGAGAAAGAATGGAGTAACAGGGAAAACCAGATTCAGTACAAGTCCAACTAGCTCTTGATTTCTCCTAGCTGGAGGATGAATCTTGAGACTCATCAATCAGACTAATGACTCCAAAGACATTATCTGCACTTTCCAAGGTGTTAAAAGATTGGTTTCTTTCCATTCTTTCGAATTAAGCAGTAATTAAATGTCAATCAAGAAACAGCTTCAACTGAGTTCGTTAGATAGCAAAGGTATTCTGGATTTGTTTATCCCAAAGGTGATTTTTCAGGAGGCAACTGGATTTTCTTGTTTTTCCTTGAAGACATTTTGCTTCTCATCCAAGAAGCTTCTATAATCCTTGATGGAATCCTTCCATGCCCCGCCATCCAGGCAGAGCTGAAGAAGCTTCTTGGATGAGAAGCAAAACATCTTCAAAGAAAAAACAAGGAAGTCCAGTTGCTTCGCGAAAAATCACCTTTGGAATAACTATGACCTGGATGACTGAGAATCTATATTCAAAAACTAAAACACAGATCACCGAGACTAAAGAATTTATTTAAAAGCTTAGCTTTCGTTAGCGTCTGTTGACATCGTCAGAGTTCTAGCCAGGATTGAGAATCACGTTCTTATAGTCTCTGTAACGCCAATCGTTTGGTTGACAAGCATGTTACCGGTCTATTCGGCTCACGCCCTCCCGTAATCAATTGCCCTGTTGTTTCCGTTCTGTAGAGCACCGAAATTCAAATAGCTGTCAACGAGCGCAACGAATAGACGAATAGACCGGTAACATGCTCGTTAGCCAAACGATTGGCATTACAGAGACTATAAGAACGTGATTCTCAATCCTGGCTAGAACTCTGACGATGTCAGCAGACAATGACGAAAGCTAAGCTTTTAAATAAATTAGTGCAGGTTCGCATCCCACCAGGCTCAAGGTTGACTCAGTCTTCCATCCTTCTGATTAGAATCCATATCGTCCACCTCAAATCAACAGCATTGCAAAAAAAAAAAAAGTTTTATTAAATGCAATCTAAATAAAGAACTCATCAAAGCCATTAGCTTTCTATGCTCCTACTTAACTGTCTTCTCCAACCCGGCTATTTTTTTTTTATGTTTAAAGAGGCCACGAATTGCAATTTCTACAAGCAAAATATAAATTTTAACGCCGAGAGAAAGCACTCCTGCTTTCTTACTTTTTAAAGCACTGATTTTCTTAAAGTAAATACAACGGCAGCCACCCACACAGGCAAAATCTCCCATTTCCTTTTTAGCATCAAGGGGCGCTGTCACATCTGATTCGGTGACTGAGAAACATGACTATTTTTACACTTCTGTTATTAAAACTGCGCTTTCCCAAACAGCTAGCAATATTCCAGGATTTCCACATGTATTGCAAAAGAATTCACTGGGCAGGAATTAAAAGCTCTGGTGGAAATTGCACACCCACTCGGCAGCTAATGGAGAGAGAGAGAGCACAAAAAGTTGACTTCGACTTTCCTGTATTTCTGTATATAGCATCTCCTCCCCAAAACCAAGCTCTCTGCGGGAACTATGGATGGCAAATGTCCTCGGCTTACGACGGCAACAGAGCCCAAAATTTCTGCTGCTAAGCGAAATGTTTGTTAGGTGACTTTTGCCCCACTCTTCTGACGTTTCTTGCCACAGTGGTTAAAGTGAATCACGAACAGTTGTTAAATTAGGAACGCGGTTGTTCAATGAATCTGGCTTCCCCCATTGACTTTGCTTGTCAGAAGATCACGTGACCCCGGGACACTGCAACCTGACATAAATGTGAACCAGTGGCCAAGCATTTGACTTTTGATCACATGACCGAGGGGGGGGGGATGCAGCACCGGCTGTTAAGTGTGAAAAACAGTCCTAAAGTCCCTTTTTTTCCCCAATGCCGTTGTAACTTTGAATGGTCAATAAATGAACCCTTTGCAAGTCAAGGACTGCCTGTGTTGCCAGAAGAAACATTTAACTGCTTAGACTGAAAAGACCGCCTGGACCTTCGTGCAAAGTTTTGTCTCCTCCTTTCAACCTTGACAACGCCTCTCACTTTTGATGGCCACTTCCCGTTTTGACCTTCTGAACGCAATTCAGAATCTGTCAATAGGGACGGAGGAAGCTTTATTTTTAGAAGGAGATCCTTTGTGAATTGAGAAGGGAGCTTAAGCTGAATTTCCACCATTTTGTTTTAATCAGGGCCCATCGTCTCTCAACTCGGACTGCTGTCTCTGGGGAATTGCAAAATATAGAACCTTGGTGGAGCAGTGGGCTAATGCCTCCTTCAGTAACACCAGCTGCCTGCAATTTATGCAGGTTCGAGTCCCACCAGGCTCAAGGTTGACTCAGCCTTCCAGCCTTCCGAGGTAGGTAAAATGAGGACCCAGATTGTTGGGGGCAATTAAGCTGACTTTGTAATAATGCCGCTTGGGGGGGGGGGGGGGCGAAAGCCCTAATAAGCAGGCATATACATAGAATGAAAGCTTTTGCTAAGCACATTGATTTGTGCTTAGATTGTAAGCCGCCCTGAGTCTTCGGAGAAGGGCGGGATATAAATGGGATTTTAAAAAAACAACCCCCCCAACAACAAAAAACAAACAAACAAAAAAAAAACCCCTAACCCAAAACAACTAGAGAATTTCCCAAGGGATTTTTTCACCTTGGACTTTTGACTGGTAATTTCTTCCCTTTATGGTAAGTAGCAAAGAGCTTCTCTAGTACAGAATATTTTTCAGCAGCCCAAATTGAACACCCAGCACGCTTAAAGCCTCAGTAGTTCCACAAGTGTAGCTCAGATTTTGGCATTAAGGAATTTGTACGCCACACCAGTACAATTCAGGATTTGCAAAGTACAGTCATGTCAAATATTATACGGCCCCGCCAAATGCATCTTTCAACACCATGCTTACAAGCAAGAATCTAAACGTGAATGCTAATTTTCCAAGAAACTGGGAAAAACATTTTGGAATTAGACCTCATCTCTCCATCCAAATATCCAATAGCTAGTAGAAATCTCTGCAGGAGCTGATACAATAAAAACATGTCATGAATTGCATTATTTTTCTTGGAGATTTTTTTTTTCAATGATTTCATCGGAGAAAATAAATGACATAATGGATCAAATCACATCAAGCAACCAGAAGTGTTGCAATGCCAGTCCAAACTAAAATATGCTAATGCTAATAAAGTGATTAGCCCTAAGAAGTAGGCATTTTTGCCTCTTACAGATCATGCTAAAATTAGCATGGCTTCATTTATATTTCCTTAGCTTCACCAAATGGTAGCATCTGGCCATCTTAGTTAGATCTTGGAAGCCAAGCCGAATTGGGCTAGAGGCAGTCCCTAGGATAAGAATAAGTTCTATTCCCTAATTTGGCAAATTTTTAACTCAAATTTCTATTTAAATTGTTACTCATACTTAAAAAAATGAACTGCCTACTACTAAAAATGGCGGATGGCATTGTACTTCCTCAAGCTGATGAACTGCTGAAGTTGCGCAATGCTTTCAAGAACCTCTGAAAACCGGCTGTACAGTGGTACCTCAGTACTCATCCTTTATTGATTCTGGGAGGTGCGATGAGTATCAAAAACAATGAGTACCAAACACATTTTTCCCATAAGGAATAATGTAGTGAGTCACAAGGCAGCTGACGCTGACAAGTTGTAGGCTTGTGGTGTTGAGTATCAAACAAATGATGAGTACCGGGACAAACTTTTGACATCAAAATGCATTGAGTACCACATTCGATGAGTTTCAAAGCAGGTGACTACCAAGGTAACACTGTACATTAAAAGTGTTTGGCTTCAGAGGTTCCTGAAAGCACTGCACAACTTCAGCAGTTCATCGGCTTGAGGAAGGACAACGCTGTCCACCACTTTTAGTAATAGGCAGTCCACCCATATCTAAGGGTTGTCCTTAATCTGGACAGCCCCTTAATTCTTGGGTAAAATCCTTCTTCAGAACTCAAGAAGCTTCTTGGATGAGAAGTGAAATGTCTTCAAGGAAAAATAAAGTCCCAAAAGCACTTTTGGGACAATCATGACCTGGATGACTAAGAATATCCATAGACCTTAGAGACTGCCCAGGTGAAATCGGAAAGAAACGATAAGCCACTTCCATCTTAGGAGCAGGAAAATGTCCATGTAGCGACCAACAGTTGATTTAAGAAAATCCCCTTAAAAATCCAGGTAGGGCAGGAAACGTGTTGCGTATCAAAGGAAGCATGATATGGCTCACAATCATGGATTTCACGCCTTATCAGCCCTGTGATATTATTCTAAGATATTGCAAAGTTGCAACACAGTCTTTGTAAAGAACCATTACCAATTAAGAAAGCAGTTTGTTTCCATTTTCAATCAATCTGCATCCTCGCCTCTGGACTATTCTAGAGAGCAAAACAAGAACATACAAAGATCAAAAACTCCAATTGCTCTAGGTTCTTTTGAGTTTCACCTTCTCATTTACAAAAGTGAAAAAATGTTAACTCCTGACATGGAAGTGTTTGCGGAGAAATATTCTGGGGAGGGAAACGTATTGGAGCCATTAGAGTTTACAGCTAGATTAAAAATAATGCTTATTGATTCATACATTAATGGAGATAAAAAGCAAACAAAAGACCACTTGAGGGCAAATCAGCTGCATAAAACACAATCTGTTTTTAACAGATGGTTCTTATTAACACGTTTTCAAGCAAAACAAGATTAACATAAAACAAAAATAAACATGAGCAATTTGCCCATACACAAAAGGAAAAAAAAATGACACAAGGAGATATATTAAAAGCAAACAAAAAACTGTAATTGCAACTATATCCAAGCTCTTGTAACATTAAAAAAACAAAAACAAAGTTTTCAACATTAACCAAGCCAGTACAAGGAAAAAGATGTTTTCTGATTAAATGAATCAATAATTTTCTCAAAAAACCACCCCAAAAATGCTAAAAAAAATCGCTTAGCCATTATGACTGAAACTTAGCTTGTTTCAAGTTAATCTAAGTTCAAGCTTCACGGTAATAATCACTCCAAACAAGTAGACTTATTTTAATCATGGTAAACCAGCCTTTAATGTAAAGTACTCACAGCATGGTATAACAATCCAAAGATGAACAATAATTTAAATAATGTACTATGGATTTACTCCAAGTTCAATCATCTGGTAAACAGGATCCAACCAATACTTAATTATAGGTTATTGACAAGATAGGTAGATACTTAATGATGAAGGGAGATAGCACCTCTGCAAACAAAAACAAAATTAAGATAAGCAGGGAAGAGGAAGTCCTACAATAATTTGATGACACGAGAGCTGAACTAGGTCAAAGGTTTGACATGACTTGGCAGAACGTCAAATTAGTCACTGCAGGGAAAAAAAACGGCAAGCTGCCACGTCAGACTAAAAGGAAACAGAGAAGTTACTACTGTAGTAAAAAGGGACAGTAGGATCAAAGAAAGAAATTCGCTTCCTGATACCGTAAAACTGGAAAATGTAAAACCTGTCTCTAGATAAGACTGTTGTCAAGGAGTAATTTAATTCAATTCAACTTTTTAGGGGCAAACTAATTTTGTAACCTAGCACCTCACTTTCTGCCCAAAGGCCAGTAACTGTTTATTAGGAAAGGCACTGGACTAGGGGAAATTATGAATCCATCACAGCAATGTGTGTTTTGAGTTATGAAATTATGAAAATTTACAAAATTAAGAATTACAAAAATCTCGTTTTAATGTATTAATGTACATTTAAAGTGACAATAAAGCTTTTCTATTCTATTCCATTCCATTCTTTCCATTCCCCACTCCATTCTATCTATTCTACTCTACAATCTGTCTATTTTATTCTATTCTATTTTCTATTCACCATTCCATATTCTATTCTATTCTCCATTCCATATTCTATTCTATTCTATTCTCCATTCCATATTCTATTCTCCATTCCATATTCTATTCTCCATTCCATATTCTATTCTACTCCTATTCCTATTCCATTCCATTCCTATTCCATTCCATTCTATTCCATATTCTATTCATTCCATATTCTATTCTATTCTATTCTATTCTATTCATTCCATATTCTATTCTATTCTATTCTATTCTCCATTCCATATTCTATTCTATTCTATTCTCCATTCCATATTCTAGTCTATTCTATTCTATTCCATATTCTATTCTATTCTATTCTATTCTATTCTATTCTATTCCATTCTCCATTCTATTCTATTCTATTCTATTCTATTCTATTCTATTCTATTCTATTCTATTCCATTCCATTCCATATTTTCTATTCTATTCTATTCTATTTTATTCTATTCTATTCCATTCAATTCTAATTCTAATTCTAATTCTAATTCTAATTCTAATTCTAACTCTATTCCACTCCACTCTATCCTCCTCAACCTGGCTGGTTCATTATTATTTTTTGCTCATTATCATGATGTGTGTTGCACCCTTTCTGTACGCTGCCTTGAGGACCTGGCCACTGAGCAGCCAACAAACCAACCAAACACACATACATTTGCAGTTACGTGGAACATATTTGTAAAGCGCCACACCGAATTAAAAAGACAGAGTACTGTGTTATGTGAACTTGCAGTACAGAAAGCAATGCTGGAAGCTTCTCAAACCTAACAGAGAGGTCAGACCAAAAAAAAAAAAAAAAACTGAAACAAACTTTAGCGATTTATTTTGTCTCCTTATACATTGTAAAGATTGTTTCCACCAAAGTTTTTTTTTATTTTTAAATGAAAAAAGAATAACCCAACAATGTTACTACCTCTTTAATTGCCACATTAGGGGAAAAAAACAGCAACAACATGAAATAATGAGACATCAGAGGCTGGAAGCACAACTTTATCAAATATGGATGGATTTCATGATGTACCTCAATAGCAATATTTTACACCTCTGATAAGTATGTACACAAACAGTACTCGTCCCTTTACTTACTGTTTAGTGGTCTTTTTTATATTATGTATTTTTCCCCTATGCATCTGATAATGATTGTTAATGACACCGTTCAATAAAAACAATGACCACAAAAAAGAAATTCAGCAGGTTTTTTCTCTCTTTCTTTTTCTGCTCCTGAAGCAGCTAAAACAGTCCTCCTGGAAAAGGTTACTCTAAGCCAGGAAGAGAGTGACATTTTCAATTTACCACCCAAAATGTGACTTTTGGGATATCCGATACTCAATCTCACATTTATAGGTGAATAATTATACATGGAATTCAGTAAAAAGCATGTTTATCCCAATAAATGTTAAGGCTAGTCATCAACAATATCAATGGTTAACTCTGAATATTCCTTAAATTCAGGAATTTTCTCTAGTTATATGGGCAACTAACCCTTTACTTAAAGGTAAAGGTAAAGGTTCCCCCGCACATGCATGCTAGTCATTTCCGACTCTAGGGGCCGGTGCTCATCTCCGTTTCAAAGCCGAAGAGCCAGCGCTTGTCCGAGGACATCTCCGTGGTCATGTGGCCAGCATGACTAGACGCCAAAGGCAGACGGAACGCTGTTACCTTCCCACCGTAGTGGTCCCTATTTTTCTACTTGCATTTTTACGTGATTTCGAACTGCTAGGTTGGCAGAAGCTGGGACGAGTAACAGCCGCTCACTCTGCTACACGGCACTCAGGATTCGACCCGCCAAACTGCCAACCTTCAGATCGACAAGCTCAGCGTCCTAACCCACTGAGCCACCGCGTCCCTTACCCTTTACTTACCCCCAGTCAAAATCCTGAAACAGGAATCTACTTAATTTGGAAAATTAAGCCGGAATTAATGGACTTTCCCCACAAACCTCTTTCTTTTTTAGTCCTACCTTTTTAAAAAAAATTACACCTGCCATTTAGCTAAATAGCAATAGCACCAGCAGTAGCATTTAGACTTATATAAAGCAGGCATATACATAGAATGAAGGCTACTGCTAAGCTTGTAAGCCACCCTGAGTCTTCGGAGAAGGGCGGGATATAAATGTAATAAAAATAAAAAATAAAAATAAAATAAATATCACTTCATAGTGCTTTACAGCCTGCTTTAAGAGTTTTATAGGAGGGGTCTTCAAACTTGGCCCTTTTAGGACTTGTGGACTTCAACTCCCAGAATTCCCCAGCCAGGCAAGGAATTCTGGGAGCTGAAGTCCACAAGTCCCAAAAGGGCCAAGTTTGAAGACCCCTGGTTTACGGAGTTAGCATCTTGCCCCCAACAATCTGGCTCTTCATTTTACTGACCTTGGAAGGTCACAGCATTCTAACCACTGTGGCACCACGGCTTTTAAATCAGATCAGAATGCTTGCATTTTAATGAAGAGCTTGCTAGCGTTGATCTGAGCATTTCAAATTGTTCAAAAGAAGGGAACAAACTTACTCAGCCAAATCATGAGTCCAGACAGAGGTTACATTGCATAATATCTAAGTAGTTCTTTTTTTTTGTCTATTCTCAGTATCACTAAACCTCCAATGATGTAGTTTACCACGCCTATAGCATTTCAAAAAAGTCACAGTTGACTATCTTCTGAAAACACTGTTAATTTTCTTACCAAAGTGGTACCTCACATTTTCATGCTTTCGAATCATTAGGTTGCAGTGTTTGGGTCTTGAACTGCCAACCTTCTGGTGGACATGCCCAGCATCTTAACCACTAGGCTACCATGCCCCTTCATTTAGTTCAGTTCTCACCATTTAAAGCCATCTAGACATCACCTTCTTCTAGCAAAGGCACTTTGCTTTTTCCTGTGAATTTGTTTTGGCAAAAGTACAGCCATGGTCCAAGGGGCCTGTTCATTCTCCTAGCAACTCCAAAAATCCCTGCGCTTTGATCAGCATACAAAGTTTACGATTTTAAAGGCTCAGCAAAGACAGTCCAAACGGCCTTAGGAAGAAGCCAAAGGGAGTGGAGGAAGGATCCATTTCTACTTTTTTTTTTTTTTGGCAACGCTCCAGCCAAAGAGACTTTTGTTTCTGTATTTTTAAGCCTGCAAAATTCTGGAAAAACAAGATAAGCAAGATCTGCCAATAGGAGAAGCAAATGAAACTGCATTGCCACCTTTCTCCATCCACACATTGTAGGAAAAAGGGGGGGCTGCTCAGATCTAATTAAAAAAATTGATTGCCCTAACTAAAAGTAGGATTGGAATTCTTAAGAGACGAAGCTTGATATCGGTTTTCGAAAGTCAAAGCAGTCGCAGGCTTCTAGCAGAAAATGTTTACAGCTACCAAATATGATGTTTCACCAGGAACGATTTGAGTCCAGCTCTCTTTTATTTCTTACAGGCTGTTTATCAAACTTTTATCACCATGCTGTGATAAGGTTTGGGGAGGAAAGCTATAATCGCCTTCAATTAAGCAGACACGCAATCTCCCTGGCATATTCCAGTAACAAAATTTGGAACTCATCATCCTGAAAAGTTGGGGTTCCTTATGAAGAAAGAGCCTTGGTGGAGCAGTGGGCTAATGCCTCCTTAGGTAACACCAGCTGCCTGGAATTAGTGCAGGTTCGAGTCCCACCAGGCTCAAGGTTGACTCAGCCTTCCATCCTTCCGAGGTAGGTAAAATGAGGAGCCAGATTGTTGGGGGCAATTAAGCTGACTTTGTAATAATGCCGCTTGGGGTGTGTGTGAAAGCCCTAATAAGCAGGCATATACATAGAATGAAGGCTATTGCTAAGCACATTGGTTTGTGCTTAGATTGTAAGCCACCCTGAGTCTTCGGAGAAGGGCGGGATATAAATGGGATTAAAAAAAAATGTGGTCCTTTTGGTGAGCAATCTTCGGCAACCTTGGGGGTAACCTCTAGACGCTGAAGGAAATAATTTCAATGCAGGGCGCTGTGACCACCCAATCGTCCATTGGCAATATTCCTGAACTCTTGCACATTCTGTGCTGCAACTGCCTCCTGACTCGTTCTTCTGCTTACAGGTTTTTGCAACTCTTCAAACACCATCTCCAGCCGTCTCCATAGGCAGAGTGACTCTCAAACCATTATTTCCTTTTGCCATCCCGCAATGACTATCATGAATCCCCCATTTCGCCGGTGGGAAGCGAAGCTGGGGGAAAAAATCAGTCGCTGATCTAAGCACAAGCCCGGAAAACGCAGAACCATTGGGATTTAAGCAGAACTTGAACTGTGCTCTACCCCTCAGTCTCAATAGGTATCTGCTGTTTCAGCAAAACAAATCGTCATTACCACATTTGCCATGTGGCGCAGTGGTTAGAATGCACTATTTGCAGGCTAGCTCATTGTCTACCGCCAGAAGTTTGATCCTTACCGGCTCAAGGTTGACTCAGCCTTCCATCCTTCAGGGGTTGGTAGAATGAGGACCCAAGGTTGTTGGGGGCCATAGGCTGACCCTGTACACCACTCAGAGTGGGCTGTAAAGCACTGTGAAGTGGCATATAAGTCTAAGTGCTACTGCTATTGCAGGCTAACTCTGCCCACAGCTTGGACTTTGATGCTGAAAGGCTCAAGGTTGACTCAGCCTTCCATCTTTCCAAGGTCGGTAAAATGAGGACTCAAGATTGTTTGGGGGCAATGTGCTGACTCTGTAAACCGCTTAGAGAAGGCTGTAAAGCACTGTGAAGCGGTGTATAAGTGCTAGTGCTATTTGGAACTGAGCTCCTCACTCAACTCTTTAACATTTTTAAAAGAAAAGAGCATTTCGCTGATAAAAGATTCTCCTTGACTCCGAAGGCTACCTGGCCATGGACATGTGGTTTTTCTGAGTAATCATTCGGATAGGAGTGGCTACGGCCTTCTTCCAAAAGGTCTTTTCAACCAGCCATTTGAGCCTCTAATTCTGGAATTTCCTGGTCTCCCATCCAAGTACCAGCCAGATCTGACACTGCTTAGCTTTCTTCAAACTAGGCAAGGTCAGCTAAAAGTACAGAGGTTCAACAAAGAGCACCAACGTCTTTAGGTTTGTGAAGATTGTCAGTCATCCAGGCCATGGTTGTCCCGAAGGTGTTTTTTTGAAAAAAGGCACCTGGACTTTCTTTGTTTTTCCTTGAAGGCTTTTCACTTCTCATCCAAGAAGCCTCTTCCGTTCTGACATCTGAACTAAAGAAGCTTCTTGGATGACAGGCGAAATGTCTTCAAGGAATAACAAAGAAAGTCAAGTTGCCTTTTGAAAAAGCACCTTTGGGATGCTGTTTTTATAGTTTTAGGGGGCAGATAGTGGAATATAGACTTCAGGTTTTTATAATTACTATTTCTTAACGGATTCTATCTTTTACAGGTTTAGTATTGCCTTCTTTTCATGCTCTTAGACTATTCTATTGTGCTATTGCAAGCCTCCAGAGAACTATCTGTCAATATTTAGTAAACTGCTCTCAGATGCTCAGGGCCCTTGGGGTGCAGCGGGATATGAAATTTCAACAAAAGAAACATCTTAGCTCTTTGAAGACTATTTATCTGTAAGATTATGTGTGCATACCGGCTTAATTTGCTTAACTAATGCATACAAGTGGGTATCCTTGTTGCAGGGCTTGTATAATTTTGGATAAACTCTCACAATACCTCCACAGGAGGAAAACCCCAATTTGTAGGCCAAAATTCAGAATCCAACTCCTGCTTCCTGGCATATGTGAACTGTGATGATCCCCCTGGGAAATTCAATTAGCTGCTGATTTCTACAGCACTAAGCTTAGAAGAACGGCTCTCTTTTCCCATGATATAACAATGAAAGCAAATGCCATAATCGGCGTGCTAGCTTTTAAACAGCCGCAAAACTCTTTTGTTGTATTTTTGCAACAGACAAGAGAGGGTGACCCAGTCTGGAAACTGTCCTCAACGTAATTAATGTGTAATGAGAAATATGAAGAGAGGAAAAAAAGCTCTCGTGCCACTTTGTCAATTCTATTGCAATGTCAAGATAAAGGAGTACAGGTAATCAAAAATTCGGAGCAATGATTAAAGATTAAAGAGGTATGTAAACATCCACATTTGCCTTTTTTTTAGTACATTAGATTTTAGTGGGATTACAGTACATGAGATAAGCGGGAAAAAGGGAGTTTCTGAAAAGCAGTTTTAGGAAATAAAAAATGGAAAGCAGTGATTCACAATATAATTTTTCTAAAAAAAAAAACAACCCTTGAAATTATTCAAGCAAGTCACATGGAATTGTCCAGGGGATTTTCCCTGGTCTTACTACTTGAGCAGGGGTTGGACTAGATGACCTCCAAGGCCCCTTCCAACTGTTATTCTGTACTGGTAAATCCTCGACTTACAATCATTCATTTAGTGACTGTTTGAAGTTACAGCAGCAGTGGAAAAAAGTTACCGTTTTCCACACTCAACAACCATCCCTAGGGTCAGGTGATCAAAATTTGGAGACATTTGATAAGTGAATTTTGTCCACCCCCCTTTTGTGACTTTTCTTACCATGGCTTACCCAAGGTTGTTAAGTGAATCGCCGTGCAGTTGTTAAGTTAATAACATGGTTACTAAGATGGGAAGACGGTGAAACTGGCTTCTCCTTTCACTTTGCTCATCAGGAGGCAGCCCGAGGGGATCATGAAGCCGTCATAAATATGAGTCAGTTGCCAATTGTCTAAATTTTGATCATGTGACCAAGGGGTTCCAAAGCGTGAAAAACGGTCATAAGTCACATTTTTCAGCGCCGCTGCAACTTCGAACGCTCGCTAAATAAACTGTTGTAAATTGAGAATACTTGTATCCGGTTTGAAATAAAACTGCATCCAGCTTTGGTCACCACATTATAAAAAAAGACGTAGAGACTCCGGAAAGAGTGCAGAAAAGAGCAGCAAAGGTGATTAATAGGGCTGGAGACTAAAACATATGAAGAACGATTGCAGGAATTCGGTATGTCTATCTAGTCTAGTGAAAAGGAGGGCTAGGGGTGACATGATAGCAGTGTTCCAATATCTAAGGGGCTGCTACAAAGAAAAAGGGGTTAACCTATTTTCCAAATCACCAGTAGAAACAACGGATGGAAACTAGTCAAGCAGAGAAGCAACCTAGAACTAAGGAAAAACTTCCTGACAGTTAGAACAACTAACCAGTGGAACAACCTGCCTCCAGAAGTGGTGAATGCTCCAACACTGGAAATTTTTAAGAAGAGACTGGACAGCCATTTGTCCGAAATGGTATAGTGTTTCCTTCCTGAGCATGGGGTTGGACTAGAAGACCTCCAAGATCCCTTCCAACTCTGTTATTCTGAGTACAAGATAAACTTTGTGGTCTGTATGGATTAGAGGAAATTATCAGGGCTACAAATCGGAAACTGGACAGTTTCTTTCCATTTTAAATAATTAAAGTTTGGGAAAATTAAGGACAAAAGAACAGCTTGCTTTAAAGGGTTCTACTAAGAAGGAAGCAATGACTTATTGAGATTATTTCTCAGCCACTACCCTTGAAAGACAGTCCCTCTGTAATAACTATTTTGTGGTTATTAAAGGGATTGGAATATGATCAGGTCTGACCAACATGGGACACAGGATTGCATCAGGATTTTATTAGTTTCACAGATAGAGGGGCTGGAACAAACGCCACAAACTGAGCTGATGATTGCTTGCCCAGTTTTGTATATACTGCATGTGTCTTAAATTATATGTATTTTGAACAACAAGAAGACTCTAGAACACCAAAAAAATGAAAAGCTTCATACATTGCTCTAAGCTACCATTTAATTGTGGTTTACTGGATACACAAATCAAACTGGGTTTACTTGTTTCTGAACAAAACACAATTCAGCTTGATGAAAGGCTAAGCCATAAGCTATGGTTTGAAAACCACAAATTCCAACACGCTAATGCTTTTTTCAACCCAGTGTAAGCAATCTTCATTTTCCATGCATGCATCTGAATGGCTGGGATAAGATAGCAAAGCCTCTTTGCATTTATTTACCTTCTCTAATTCTCAACTGTTTGGCTAGGTCTAAACTACTCTTAAAAACTTGGAGCATTTGAATCTCTCTTCTTCAGCAAATAAAATCCAAGGATAAATGCATTACCCTATCTGCTTACTCTATTTTGTTCACCCTTTCCACCTTGCTCAGCTGTTCATCTATACATTTGATGAATTTGCCATCTTATCTACCTAAAAAAATTCGACTTGCCATTCTACTTGCACAACCCGCCTTTAAAAGCCAGAACTGGACCGTGGTTCGGCCTTTGTCTGCAGGTAGAACGAATCAACTTACAACGGAAGGCAAAGCAGCCCTCAGAAACCTAAAAAAGGACCAGACCATCGTCATCCTACCTGCAGACAAAGGCCAAACCATTATGATTATGGAGAGAACACAATACCTACAAAAAAGCAAAAGAAATCCTGGAGGACAAAGAAACTTACATCCCTGTGAACACTAACAGAATATGAAAACTAGACAACCAGATCAAAAGAATCCTTGATGACCTCACTAAGAAAGGCCATATTACCAAAGAGGAACAGTTGTGGATGAGAAGCAGAGGACTCATTCTCCCACGCTTCTATTTGTATTTGGACGCCCCCAAATACACAAACCTGGCATATCCCTCTGTCCAATTGTATCCCTAGCAAGGACCCCCCAAATACAACATTGCAAAAGAGTTAACAAAAAAAACCTAACTTAACCTAACTGAATACTCGAAGATCAAAACACCCAGGATTATGGATCTCATAAACGTCTGCTTGTCTACATACTTCCAATCTAATGGCCAAATTTACCGACAAATTAAAGGGACACCTATGGGATCACCGCTTTCAGGACTGAGGGCAGACATCTTCATGCAACGTCTAGAAGCCATAGCACTTCCACAAATATAACTGAAAATATGGATCAGGTACGTAGGCGACACCTTCACCGTAATAAAAAAAAGGACCAATTAGAGCAGGGGTCCTCAACCTTGGCAACTTTGACGTGTGGACTTCAACTCCCAGAATCCTTGGCAACTTAAAGACGTGTGGCTGAGGAATTCTGGGAGTGGAAGTCCACAAGTCTTAAAGTTGCCAAGGTTGAGGACCCCTGAATTAGAAAACATCCACAGAACCGTCAATAACATTTTTAAAGGAATCCAGTTTATAGAGAAGAAAAAAAAACAATTCACTACCCTTCCTGGACATCCTGATCAGCAGAGACCACAATGGCAAAGTAGAAACGCAAGTCTAAAAAAAAACAAAAAACCATCCATACTAACCAGGTACTCCGCTATCAAACACACTGCAGCCCAAACACACTGCAGCAACCTGGACAGGGGAAAAAGGAAACACATTCCAACAAAATGAGAGCCTTGGTGGAGCAGTGGGCCAATGCCTCCTTAAGTAACACCAGCTGCCTGCAATTAGTGCAGGTTCGAGTCCCACCAGGCTCAAGGTTGACTCAGCCTTCCATCCTTCCCAGGTAGGTAAAATGAGGACCCAGATTGTTGGGGGCAATAAGCTGACTTTGTAATAATGCCGCTTGGGGTGTGTGTGAAAGCCCTAATAAGCAGGCATATACATAGAATGAAGGCTACTGCTAAGCTTGTAAGCCGCCCTGAGTCTTCGGAGAAGGGCGGGATATAAATGGAATTAAAATAAAAAAAATAAAATAAAATGGATATCCGTGCAACTTTACCAAAAAGTCCTTGACTGCTCAAGCCAATACAGCCCAAGCAACAGAAACCCCAAAAAGAATTAAACTGCCGTACATCAGGAATCTCTCAAAAACCGCAGATAAGACTACTACAACCACATGGAATCAGCGTGGCACACAAGCCAACTAAAGCCCTTCAAAACATCCTAAGCAACCCCAAAGACCCAACAACCCCAGAAGAAAAAAGAGGAGACATCTACAATACACAATGTAAGAATGCAGCAACCACTATGTGGGGCAAACAGGTAGAAGACTGGCAGAAGGCATCCGTGAACACCAACTAACAGACAGAAGATATGATGAAAATTCTTTAATTTCACAACATACGGACTGTTTTAGCCATAGTTTCAGTTGGGAAAATGCGACCATCCTAGACCAAGCCAAGTCCAAAAACGCCAGGGAATTTCTAGGAGCCTGGCACTCTGACAAATCAGCCATCAATAGACACACAACATCTATAGACTATGCAAAAGAGACAATCAACCAGCCCAAAAGGGAACAAAAAGACCCAAGGACCTCTCCACCAGCAATCAGCACCCAGATCAGCATAGAGCAGGGGTGTCAAACTCAATTTCATTGAGGGCCGCATCACCATTGTGGCTGCCCTCAAGGGGACGGGTGGGTATGGCCAGGTTGGGCGTGGCCTACTGGGTGGGCGTGGCTAGAGTGCATATGGCCAGCTGGGTGGGCGTGGCCAGCTCTACATCATTCACATCAAGGGTGCCTATGGGGGCCTGGGCAGGAGTGGGACAGATCTGAGGGTCTGTGGCAGAAGGAGGGTCTCTGGGCCAGGGCCAAGGCAGTGGGGGCCGTTCCCTCACTGTTTCCAGGATGGCTTCACGGGCCGCATGAAACCACTTCACAGGCCGGATCCGGCCCCCGGGCCTTGTGTTTGACATGTCTGGCATAGAGGTTCTCCAAGATTAACTTCAGACCAATCATCAAGTAAACACCCCACCTCCCCAATCAAGGAACTGCCAAACAAGTCAACAGCAAACAGCCCACCAAGGGTTTCCAACTGGGGGTGCTTGCACCGGGTACGAGACGATATTCCAGTGTGTGTGTGTGTGTGTGTGTGTGCGCGAAAACCTGGATTGAGAAGTTTCAAAATTGTAGTGTATATGCATAATTCGTTGTCATTATTTCCAACTTTTCTAAGGGCAGCAAGAATATCTCACAAGTGTTCTAGGGGTGCGGGGTATAGAAAAGGTTGGGAACCGTTGCTCTACGACCACCCCCACCCACACAGACAGGCAAGACACCAGAATATAAGCTGAGAGCAGTCCTTCCTAGCACTGATGATGTTACCTAGTTAGGGTAATGAAACGGCTGAAAGAGAAGAAGCAAGCTCAGAGCGCATCAAGGACCCCTCATTTCAACCCTGAGCTACAATTATTCTCCTTATTGATTAGGGAATTGGAGGCTAAAACATACGGACAGCGGTTGCAGGAATTGGGTATGTTTGGTTTAATGAAAAGGACTAGGGGTGACATGATAGGGCTGTTCCAATAGTTAAGGGGCTGCCACAAAGAAAAGGGGGGGTCAACCTATTTTCCAAAGCACCTGAAGGCAGGACACTGATCAAGGAGAGAACCAACCTAGAACTCCTGACAGCTAGAACAATTAATCAGTAGAACAAGTTGCCTCCGGAAATCATGGGGGCTCCAACACTGGAAGTTTTTAAGAGATTCGACAGCCATTGTCTGGTATAGGGTATTGTGTTTCCTGCCTGAGCAGGGGGTTGGACTAGAAGACCTCCAAGGTCCCTTCCAACACTTGTTTTTCTGCTTTGCAAGTGGTTTGCCAAGTGAGCAGAGGAAGGGCACAATTCACAGAAGCTGCCCGATACTGTTCCTTAATTCTATTTCAGACATGTCAAACACAAGGCCCGGGGGGCCGGATCCGGCTCGCGAAGTGGTTTCATGTGGCCCGCGAAGCCATCCTGGAAACAGTGAGGGAACGGCTCCCACTGCCTTGGCCCTGGCCAGAGACCCTCCTTCTGCCAGAGACCCCCAGATCTGTCCCACTCCTGCCCAGGCCCCCATAAGCACCCTTGATGCGAAAGATGTAGAGCTGGCCACGCCCACCCAGTAGGCCATACGCACTCTAGCCACACCCACCCAGTAGGCCACGCCCACCCAGGCCACACCCACCCGGCCCCCTGAGGGCAACCGCAATGCTGATGCGGCCATCAATGAAATTGAGTTTGACACCCCTGTTCTATTTTATCTTCCTTTCTTCAAAGGAACTCAAATCATAATCTACGGGTCACCTTCCTTCCTCTCTCAACTTCATAGCCACCATTAATTTGACTAGGATGAGAGCAATAACAACTGGGCCAAAGAGCTTCAGTGGAGAGAGGAAAGGACTGGATGTGACTCTTTTCCCTAATGCTGCATATTACAGGTAGTCCTCAATTTATGACAATCGGGACACCAGATTTTCTGTTGCTCAGCAAAGAGGTTGTTAAGTGTTCTATGTCTAATTTTACAATCTTTTTCTGCTGCAACCATTGTAAATACATACCAGTTGCCAAGCACCCAAAACGTGATGCTGCCATAGTCTTAAGCGTGAGGACCAGTTCTGAGTAATTTTTGTCAGGCCACTGTAACTTTGAACAGTCATTAAATGAATAGTTGTAGATTGAGGATTACGTGTACATCTCTCAAGAGATGAATAAGAAAAGCCAAGAGTCACCATGTCAGATGGAAGAGGGATAGGGTGACAACTCCACCATTAATGAAATACAACAGTATTTCTCAACCTTAGCAACTTTAAGATGTGTGGACTTCAACTCCCAGAATTTCCCAGCAATATAATTTCTTTTTTTACATAATGTCAAATTGAAATCCGCTTTTTAAAAAATTTCAGCTGTAAGAAATCTACTTTCCCTGCATACAACATATACAACTGGCATACAGCCTAGCTGAAGCTCCATCTAATGCTTGCAAGAATGAGATCTTTGCTAGCTAGTGTAGATCCTACTCAGAGAATCCACCCTAAGAATGTCCTAGGGGGGCAAAATACCCCTACGTGCCATTTCACACATTCACCAACCGCCAAAGCATATCATCATTATTATTATTATTGCTACCGCTTGGCATCCCTACAGATAAAACCTGAACTGTTCCAACATGTGCATTAAAAACACAGAGAAATTCCTCATCGGAACAAAAAAACATTTCACCAGGGCATCGGAGATTTAAAATGTTGATTCTAAAAGAAAGGTATGCTGGAATGGAAGAAACTCAGCCAATTTCTATTCCGTCCAATTTGTGGGATAAAGACAACTGTGCCCGGAGGGAAGGTTTTCGAGTCTGCTGCTCGCTTGACTTTCCAGACCTTGCTTTTGCAGGGAGAGAAAGAAGTCTGCCCTACATAGCAAAGGGTTTTCTTCCCATCCAATCTGTCAAATAATAAATCACATCAATTAAAGCAGGGGTCCCCAACCCCCAGTTCCGTGGAACAGTACCAGGCGGTGGCATGCCAACCACCGGGCTGCACAAACAAGCAAAGCCCTATCTACGGGATGCAGGCAGCACGCAAAACCACGCAAAACGGAAAAACCTCTCTCCACGTCATCGGTCCCTGGTGCCCAAAAGGTTGGGGACTTCTGAATTAAAGGAATCTCTTTGGGATCTGCCAGTGGCTTCACCGGAAGCCCTCTTAGAGAGCGGAAAGGACAGACTGACGGCCTCGCCCTCTTCAGATCTGCTTGTCAACACGTCCTGTTGCCACCAACACCACTTTGTCCCTGAAAGTCAGCTGTTCCTGTCCAAGGCTTCCAGATTACGTCCCAGATATAAAACATTTGCTCCAAACAGCTGACACCCCCTTCCTTGCCCAAATCCTGGACGTTCCTCCGAGATAAGTCAAGGCTGATGCAAGCTGAAGGGTAGGGCATGCCCTTAAAACGACACACACACACACACATTGGTTCAGGAATTCAAAAGCCGGCAACGGGCAAACTTCCTTCCCACACGAGGGAGACCTTACACCCAGAGGCGCAGGCTCTCGTGCCCTCCAAAATAGGGAGCTTTGCACAACGCTAGTCCTCAATTATAATGACCTCAAACGAGCCTAACATTTCCGCTGCTAAACAAAGCGGTTCTTAAAGGGACCTTTGCCCTATTTTACGACCTGTTCAACAAATCGCTACGGTTGTTAAGTGAATTATGTGCTCATTAAGTGAACCTGGCTCCCCGCCCATCCTGCCCCCACTGAGTTTGCTTGTCAAAAGCCAAGTGGGAAAGTTACAGATGGGGATCGCCTGACCCCCACAAATAGCTCAACTCTCATAAATGCGTGCTCGAATTTTGATCAGGTGACCATGGGCACGCTGCAACGGTTGTAACCATGACAACCGGTCAAAAGTCACTTTTTCTGTTGTAACTTTGAAGGGCCGCTAAATGAACAGTTATAAGTTGAGGGCTACCTATAAGGGACAGATATTCCCAAGTAGAAGGTGTTTATTTCCAGCTAAGCCCAGCCACCAAGTTGCACATTCCCACCTCCAAAGTAAGAGCGTCACGCTTTTTTCCGTGAAGCTTCCTGCTATTCTCACGAGCCCACTCCTTGCACAGATTTCAAAGCAACACCCCCAAAGTACATCTGAACAAAGGTGGGTCGCTTTTTAAGAACAGATGCAGGATTTGGGTTTGGCTAGTCCAAAGAAAAGAAGGACCAGAGGTAACGTGGTAAGTGGTGTTCCAGTATCTGAGGGGCTGCCACAAAGAGGAGGGGGGTCACGTTATTTCCCAAAGCGCCCGAAGGCAGGACAAGTAGCAACGGATGGAAATTAACCAGGGAGAGAAGCAAACTGGGATTAAGGAGAAACTTCCTAACAGTCAGGACAATTAACCAGTGGAACTCCTTGCCTCCAGAAGTTGTAGGTGCTTCATCGCTGGAGGTTTTTAAGAAGAGACTGGGCAGCCATTTGTCTGGAATGGTATAGGGTCTCCTGCTTGCTTGTGCAAGGGGCTAGACTAGAAGACCTCCAAGGTCCCTTCCAGCTCTAATGGAGATTTAGAATAGAATAGAATAGAATAGAATAGAATAGAATAGAATAGAATAGAATAGAATAGAATAGAATAGAATAGAATAGAATAGAATAGAATAGAATAGAATAGAAAATATAGAATGGAATAGGAATACGAACAGAATAGAGAATAGAATAGAATAGAATAGAATAGAATAGAATAGAATAGAATAGGGGAATGGGAATAGAACAGAACAGAATAGAATAGAACAGAATAGAATAGAATAGAATAGAATAGAATAGAATAGAATAGAATAGAATAGAATAGAATAGAATAGAATAGAATAGAATAGAATAGGGGAATGGGAATAGAACAGAACAGAATAGAATAGAACAGAATAGAATAGAATAGAATAGAATAGAATAGAATAGAATAGGGGAATGGGAATGGGAATAGAACAGAATAGAACAAAATAGAATAGAATAGAATAGAATAGAAATCGGTCTTGAAACAAGAACTGACCCCAGCCCAGCTGTATTCCCGTCTTTCTTGGGATGCAAGGGCTGTTTACAACCCAAAGCCTCCACTAAATTTTGTTACTCGCATTCTTTCCGCAAAGTGGTCCCCGGGCCAGCTGAAACAACCAAGGAAGACTTTAGAACTTCAACCGCTATGAAAAGGAAGACCCCCCCCCTACCCGCCCACCCACCCACCCACCCCGGGGAAAAAAAAAAGGAAATCAGATCCCAAGAAGTGAAAAGGTTAAAAAAAGAAAAAAGCGAACACACTGCCAGGCGAGGGTTAGAGCTGCCGTGTCATCCCAAAACAGACCTGTTACCGTAAGTTTTGCAGCCCTGCAAAACTATCCTCGCCATCTCCCTGACCCCCCCCCTTTTTTTTAAGGAAGTTTCCACCACGAGGGGAAAAAACCAAGTTTGTTTCTGGGGCACCCTGATTTCCTGTTCCCAAAAGATCCCTTTTGTTCTGCTATTAATTTTAACAGCTTGCCAACCTCAGAAAAGGAACAAAGCTTACAGCTAAGCTAGAAGCGCCAACCGGGCCCCCGCCCCACCCCGGCTGCCTTAAAGCCCAAGCGGCACCCGAAAGAAGCAACTGAACAACAAAAACAAGCCTACCAACCAATTCTGCACAATTTTTTTTTCCTGTTTGCTTCACCCCAGATTAACTTCACTGGAAGCTGGAGTCCAGCGCAGCCTATCCTTTGCACCAAGCTCCACCTTTCTGCAAGATGACTGGCCGCAGTGGCAAAACTCCACCCTGTTTGCAAAGCTTATAATCCTAATTGGTAAAGGCTAATATCTATTATTTAAAGAACTTTTTCCTTGCTAGCAAGATAGGTTCAGCAGGTTAAGGCAATGCTGAGCAGGCTGGGTTTCTTAAAGGTACAGTGCAGGCACGCAGGCAACTTTTTCGGCAGGCGGGGGTGGTGGGGGGGTGTGCAAAAACACACAGTGTAACACCCACCCGCAGAAGAGCAAGGCCGGCCTGGGAAAAACAAGTTTAATTACATTTGGGAACTGTCCTGGCTCTCAGCAGGGGGATGAGAGCAAGGTGAAGTCACCTGGAAGGAAAAAAACAACAACCTGTGTGAGATTGAGGTCGAGCCTGTTGTTATTAAGTTGGTTGTGGAGCAAAAACTTTTGCAAGTTGCAAAAAAAAAACAACAAAAAAACGAAACACACCCGGTGGAAGGCAATTGATTTATGTGGGCACCTTCGCTCTTGTTTATTTTCAAAGACAAGATCAACCTTCCCACTTGCAAAATGCTCAGGCGCCACCCAGGCTGTTTTCAAGTCGACCCACGAGGGGAGGGTGCCCCGCCACTAAAAAAAAACAATACAATATTTCAAGTTGTATTTTCCCCAGACAGCGGAGGAAAACGGCACAACCCATCAGGATCTCTCACGGTTATCAGACTGTAAAACAAGCACCACCGCAATGGGGCCCAACGTTTCTGTTGCTAAGTGAGGCAGCTGTCAAGGGAGCCTTGCCCCGTTTTACGACCTCCCTTGCCGCAGTTGTTAAGTGAGTCACGGCACTTGTTAAAGCGAGTCACACGGTCGTGAAGGGAATCTGGCTTCCTCATGGACTTTGCCTGTCCGAAGGACGCAAAAGGGGGTCGATCACACGACGCCGGGACACAGCAACCGTCATAAATATGAGTCAGTTGCCAAGCGTCTGAATTTCGACCACGTGACCCTGGGGATGTTGTAATAGGAAAACCGGTCGTAAGTCACTTTTTTCAGTGCTGTTGTAACTTTGAATGGTTAGTAAACAAACTGCTGTTAAGTCGAGAGCTCCCTGTAATCTTTAAGAAATACTCAGATTTGTTGGAAAACAGACACTGCGAACAAATTCTGGGAAGAGAAATTGTTTCAAGTTTTTTTTATTATTATTGCTGTTTTTGCGTACAGGTATTCCTGGACTCACAACTGTTCCGTTTAGGGACCGTTCAAAGTTTGGGGACTGTTCAAAGTTACAGTAGCATTGAAAAAAAAAATGACTTATAACTCTTTTTCACACTCACAACTGTTGCGGCATTCCCAAGATCAAGTGATCAAAATTCTGACTCCTTGCCACAGATTCATATTTATGATGGTTGCAGTGTCCCGGGTACATGTGATCCATAATAATAATAATAATAACAACAACAACAATAATAGTAATGATGATGATGATGATGGAAAGGACCGTGGAGGTCATCTAGTCCAACCCCTTGCTCAGGCAGGAAACCCTTCACCATTTCAGACAAATGGTGAAGGGTTTCTTTTGCAACCTTCTGACAAGCAAAGTCCATGGGGAAGGCAGAGTCACTTATAACAACCGTGCTGCCAACTTAAGCTCTGGGGCAGGAAAGGTGGCAAAACTCACTTAACAAATGTCTCACTTAGCAACATAAAATTTTGGGCTCAACTGTGGCCGTAAAAACCGAAGAGTACTTGTCCAGAAAATTGGAACGCTGGTCTAGATTCAATGGTGAGTTTATCTTAGGAAAATGCTTTCCCCGGCTGACTTAAGGAGAGTCAGTTAGGTTAAAAATGGGTGTCAAGAAATATAACGAATGAATAAACAAAAGATCACAAAAGAAACACATTTTCCAGCATCCATTCTCGTGCTTTGTCTTACACACAAGGCAGAGGGTTCAGCTTCATGAGAAGCTGAAGTTTGCAGAACTTTAGAAAGTCTTCATCCGAGGAGGGGACTGTCTGGATTCTTGAATCCACTGCGACCTTGTACTGCAGCATAAAGCTGCAGATTTTTACAAGATAATTGGGATTTTTTTTGCACAGCTGCGAACCTGAATCAGGGAGATCCGAGGTGGAAATTTCAACTGAATCAGAGAGATCACTGGGTGATCTCTATGATCCAGTCTCGCTTCGCAGACTAACTGCCCTTCCAGGGTTGTTGTAAGGAAGAAACAGGTGGGAGGAAAAAAAAAGCGTTCTTATTTAAAGGAATTGTTCTTAAGAAACAAGCATTTGTAAGACAAGCAGCAAATACAAAAAGTTAAAAATTAGTTCACAGCATTTCCAACCACAGATGTTTTCTACTTTCGGCTACTTTATAATTTTATTAAAAGAATTGTATTCTAATAAAAAGTTACTTCCCGAGACAGGTGTGAAAACAAAACGAACTGCCTTTTAACCCTCAGCACTGTTTCTGGCTTTCATATTTCAGTAAAAATATTTTTTTCTAGAAATGTACAGCAATATCCTAATTGGCTCCACATGCACCCTGCTTTTCTCAAAAGCAATGCCTTATTTGTGCAGCTTTCAGATGTATGGACTTTTGTTAGCACCTTCTGTCTGAAAAGAACTTTCTAAATGTTACTACATCGTTGACACATTAAAAAGCAGATCTCCAGCATCAGATAACAAAACAAAACAACTTCCTTAATGGATATCAATCTCTATTTTTATTACTTAGGACATGATGAAGGGACATGAATCGCATCTAAGGTTTTGGGGAGAAAAAATGCCTAAGAAACAAAATTAAGCTTGGGAGTTTACAGCAACAAATGGGAGAAAAAGATAAAAAAAATGGGACAATTTGAGTTAGGAAGATCGATTTGACAGCATGGGAAGGTAAAAATTTAAAAATGGACTAAATTTCTTCTACTAAGGTATTTTAACATGCTTTATATATTTCTATGAAGATACAGCATTTATCTGAAAATGATCCAATTTTCCCTGCACGTAATTTACCTTTAACACGATCATTTTAAATTGAGTGAAACTTCAGTAATACAAGCAGATTTTGGGGTGTTTTTTTTTTTCTATTGGCCTCCATTACCATGGGTTGTCTTAAATTCAGGGTCGTGTTCTTCAGAAAAGGCCATTATATTTTTATAGGAAAACATGACTGCTCTTTCAGGAAATTCTGCAGTACTGTACACTAAAAATATCCAGAAATCTGACTTTCATTGCACAATTCCAGTAGCCAAAGGTTTCCGACGTTGTAAATTAAGGACAGTTTATTTATTCAAATGTCTCCTTTTGTGCATTTGGCAATCTTGTTCTTGCTGTTCCGGGAACAATAATTTGGGTAGCTCAATCCTTCTTTTGTAGCGAACTCCTTATTTTTCAACTGCATAAAAATTAACTTTAACTGCACAAACTAAAGTAGGAGGGGGAACTGGATCTGGCACAGGTTGGGATCAACTTCTCACCTGTCCTGGTGGGCTGAATAATATCACAGAGCCATGTCCTCTTGCATGCCACACCCTGTTATTATGGCTTTTATTTTCTTTTTCATGCAGGTCACACAAAAGCAGTTAATCTGGCTTTTTTTTTCTTCCCCCATTTGGGAAAGGTGTGCCAAATCAGCAACAACGAAGGGATAAAGTATGCCTGATAAGGAGCCACTAGGAATAGGACATCCCCCCCCAATATGCTGTGATTTGGCAGAAGAGCAAGACTTAAGACAGGCCATCTAGTCTAGTGGGCCAGGCTAGGCCCCCCAGGTGACAAGTTTTCTCATCTGTCCCAGATTTTAATAAAAGAAGATTATTCTATGTAGAGTCTTAGAATGACTGTTTTGCAATGGGGGGAAAAAACCCTTTTTTTTACTTTGGCACAGCACCTTTTAAAACTTAACTTTTGAACACTTGACTTTCTTTAGCAAAAATAACCTTTTCTAAAACTTTTGAAATCAGCACAATTAATACGGTTGAAAAGGAAGGCAGGAACAACAATTCAGAAAGCTAAATAATGATATTTCCTTAACAATCTTTCAAATATAATTTGTCTGGTCTAAAATTAATATGTTTTTTTCCCCCTTGTTAGCAGAAGACGTAACCTCAGACCCGTTATAGTTCTGGGCTTACAACCATCTGTTTTTCGACTGTTCAAAGTTACAACGGCACTGAAAAAAGTGACATGACTTGGCCTTCTCACTTGAACACTTAAGTGTAACTTGACCGTTGCACAGATGAAGAAGTTAGGTTAGTTTCAATAAAGGAGAATATCTGTAGCTCAGGTTTGACAGGAAAGGTCCTTCCTTGGTGGTCTCTCTGAGCTTGTCTGTTTTCTTGCAGGCATTTCATTACCATACTAGGTATCATCATCAGAGCTAGAAGGGAATAGGGCAGGAGTGTTAAACTCAATTTCATTGAGGGCCGCATCAGCATTGCGGTTGCCCACAGGGGGCCGGGTGGGTATGGCCAGGGTGGGCGTGGCCTACTGAGTGGGCGTGGCTAGAGTGCGTATGGCCTACTGGGTGGGCGTGGCCAGCTCTACATCGTTCGCATCAAGGGTGCCTATGGGGGCCTGGGCAGGAGTGGGACAGATCTGGGGGTCTCTGGCAGAAGGAGGGTCTCTGGGCCAGGGCCAAGGCAGCGGGGGCCATTCCCTCACTGTTTCCAGGATGGCTTCGCGGGCCGCATGAAACCACTCTTCGCGGGCCGGATCCGGCCTCCGGTCCTTGTGTTTGACATGTCTGGAATAGGGTTTCAACTGACGATACTACCTAGTTTGGGTAATGAAACATCTGCAAGAAAAGAAGCTCGCTCAGAGAGCACCGAGGACCCCTTGTAGGTTAATTTCTCTGCTATGGAAAAACGCCAGACTCTTTGGTACCACAGCTCGAACTTTCTTTTCCAAACAATAACTAAAACTCTCGTCAGTTAACAGAAATCAGCCAGGCAAAGAAATGACTCCGTTTGCTCTTTAACTTCATTAGCTAGTTAATTCTCAGAAGTATGATAAGCAGCAGCTGCCTTCTCCCAAATTGTGACACAGATATCTTTCTTCTCTTTCTCGGCTGCTGTGTTGGGAATCTCTCCTTTGCTTAACTCAGCTGCTCCATTCCTTGGCTCAAGAATGAAGGTGCCCAAGTGGCTTTGGCAGCTGAATGACAAATTAATTAAGGGACATTTCCCAAACTGACCCCTCTAGTATTGTACAGACTAAGGAAAAGGAGATTTAAGATGGCCATGCCAAAATCTGACTGGTAAATAAGAATACCCTGACATGCTGGCCGGAGTGCAAACTGAACAGTTTTCTAGGCCTACCAAATTTTAAGAGGAATACAACAACTGCTACAACTGCCTACACAGCACCAAAAAGGTAGCTCCTTTTTCTCCACAAATAAACAACCACCTACAAATTCACAGCTGATTAAAATAAAAGTACAGCATCAAGACAAAAGGAGGATGCGTCCCTACTGTTCTTAAAGACCACTTTAAGCCAATATAGCTAAAAACAGTTGATGGCAAGCCTCATAGAACAAGATTGGAGGGGACATTGGAGGTCTTCTAGTCCAACCCCCTACTCAAGTAGGAGATCCTATACCAGGGGTAGGCAACCTTGGCTCTTTTATGAACACAGCTGGCTCAGGAATTCTGGGAGTTGAAGTCCTCGAGTCATAAAAGACCCAAGGTTTCCTACCCCTGTCCTATACCATTCTGGACAAATGGTTGCCCAATCTCTTCTTAAAAGTCTCCAGTGATGGAGCACCCACAACTTCTGAAGGCAAACTGTTCCACTGATTGTTTTAACGGTCAGGAATTTTCTCCTTAGTTCTAGGTTGCTTCTCTCCTTGATTAGTTTCCATCCGTTGCTTTTTGTCCTGCCTTCAGGTGCTTTGGAGAATAGCTTGACTCCCTCTTCTTTGGGGCAGCCCCTGAGATACTGGAATACTATCTTATCAACCCCTAGTCCTTCTTTTCATTAAACTAGACACAATTCTTAATTCTGCCCTCCCCGGCCACAGATGGTCAAAGGAACATCTGAATATTACTTCTTAGGACTCTCACTGAAAAGCCTTTGAAACATTCCTAAAAGTCTGTCTGGAGAGATTTATTTTCAAATCTAGTTCTGCTTTCCAGCCTCACCAACACTTGGGTTATTTTTTTTAAATGTAGATACCATCCTCCTGAAATTTCCTTGACTTTTGAGTCAGGGTGATGCATTGCCTCCTGCCGTTCTGTTGGAAGACCACAAAACCATTCCTCTACATCCATCAACTCAAAAGAGGCCTTGAGTCATATGCTTTTTCATTGCTCCCATTCTACAGGAAATCCTGGATGATTTTCTATCTACTCTATCCTGAAAAAAATGTCCAGGCAGATACCATGAGATTAATCTCTCACTTCTCTTGTGTAACCACTGTCTGGATCTATATGTTTGGCTTGTCCAATTCTCTGTCTCTATATGGACCATCTGCCTCTGACACTTTTAGCCTTACATATGTTCATTTTCACTAGCTTGTTTCTATCAGACTGCTGTCCACATGACCATAATAAAGGCTTGATTTGAAGCCAGGGTCAATATTAGATTATTCTCCACCTCAGAGTCAATCTTACTGAAATTGGGGCCGTTGCAAATATTAACTGGTCTTATAGAGCAATCTGAAAACACAAAACATTTTGAATTAGATTCAGTTTACAGCTGTTCCTTATCATTACAGTAATGCAAGGAAAAATATATAGATTAAAATTCTCAAAACACAGTCATTTTAAATGGCATTCACAAAGTCCTTACAAGTTCCGAGATAGTTTTACAGGCACCACAGCTTAATAAAGAGAGAGCGAAATTTTTTGCAATCTCACACAATAAGGCAAGGAAATTTTGTTAACAACGAAGTTAAACAGGTCTCAATGCCACATCAGGGCAGTGTTCTCAGTCCTAGGGTATCATGACATTTCAAAAGAGATATGCTAGCCAATGCCTTCCAAATATAACACTCAACAAACTCAAAACTATTCTAAAGTATCTCTTGATCTGTAAAATATTTATTTGGTTGAAGAGTGTTCTGCTGAAGTGTGACCATTTCAATCAGTTTAAAAAGTTCAAGTTCACTTGCTTAAAACAAACACAAATTTACAAGTTTACAGCCATTTGCCTGAAATGGTACAAGGTTTCCTGCCTGAGCAGGGGGTTGGACTAGATGACCTCCAAGGTCCCTTCCAAATTTTTATTATTATTATTATTATTATTATTATTATTATTATTATTATTATTATTATTATTATTATTATTATGTCAAATGAATTTTCAGCAGTTTCAGTTCAAAAGAATAGTTCATTTATTTAAATACACAAGCTGGAAACAGTTATTATCACACTCCCTATTTCAGATTATCATACCGTGAGAGCACAAAGCAGATATGATCAACCAACCAAAAACAAATCGGAATTGTTTTTTTAAGCTTTGAAAAAGAAGACAAACATAATTTGGTGGAAAACAGTTCTCAACTAGTCCCATCCTCCCATTTCCTCTTCCCCAAACTGGTGTCTTACCCAGGAAGAAAAATAAATGGAAGACAAACATTTACCTGCTTTCTCAAACCAACAGCTGCATTAAATAAAAATCCAGAAATGAAATAACGCACCTCTCTTTTGTTCACTTTGACTCCCAATTTGCTAACTTTCGTCACCGAGAGAGCAATAGAACAAGCAAGATCACTGTGACCCATAAAACAGAATAGAAATAAAACCGTTTCCCCAAGATGCACAAACCCAGCTATCAAATCACAAAGCAGCTTATTAAGCCACTTCAAAATAATAATAAAATAATCTTATTACGTTGTTATTTTGTCAACACAGGAGTAAATCCAGCTGATGGTTTTAATTAAGTAATGGGTCATATACTACTGATGTGGCATCTCAACATGAGATCTTTGAAGTGTTCCTTTTTCATAAACATGTGTTCCTTTGCCAAGCTAAGATAAGAGGTGGCAAAAATCCAAGTAAACACCTCTTTAAAAAAAAACACCCAGTAAAGCAATACAAACATCTACAATGCCTCCTGACACAGATGACCTGAGAATAGTATTGAAAGATAGTCCTAAACCCCTCCCCCCAAAAAAATACAATAAATATGAAGAGAGCCTTGGTGGAGCAGTGGGCTAATGCCTCCTTAAGTAACACCAGCTGCCTGCAATTAGTGCAGGTTCGAGTCCCACCAGGCTCAAGGTTGACTCAGCCTTCCATCCTTCCGAGGTAGGTCAAATGAGGACCCAGATTGTTGGGGGCAATTAAGCTGACTTTGTAATAATGCCGCTTGGGGGTGTGTGTGAAAGCCCTAATAAGCAGGCATATACATAGAATGAAGGCTACTGCTAAGCTTGTAAGCCGCCCAGAGTCTTCGGAGAAGGGCGGGATATAAATGGAATTAAAATAAATAAATAAATAATGTTTGGACTGCACATTAGAACAGACATGTCAAACACAAGGCCCGGGGGCCAGATCCGGCCCGCGAAGTGGTTTCATGCGGCCCGCGAAGCCATCCTGGAAACAGTGAAGGAACGGCCCCCACTGCCTTGGCCCTGGCCCAGAGACCCTCCTCCTGCCAGAGACCCTCTGTCCCACTCCTGCCCAGGCCCCCATAGGCACCCTTGATGCGAACGATGTAGAGCTGGCCACGCCCACCCAGTAGGCCATACGCACTTTAGCCACGCCCACCCAGGCCATGCCCACCCGGACCCCTGAGGGCAACCGCAATGCTCATGTGGCTCTCAATGAAATTGAGTTTGACACCCCTGCATTAGAGGGACAACTTGCTGGATCCATATATTAAAACCACATACTTCATCTGTGGTCAAAACCCAAATATTATATATCAAACACAGTCCTTTATCTGAACAAAACAAGTACAACTGAGAATAGCATAGGTGGGTTTGACTGGCATAAATTGTAGGCGTAACACAGAAAAATAATTCACATTTTTTTTTAGTTCTGTCTTTTACTGTACTCTGCTACACCTGATCTTAGTGTAGGTAGTCCTCGGCTTACAACAGCTTGTTTAGTGACCGTTCAAAGTTAACAACAGCACTGAAAAATGGGACTTCTGACCATTTTTCAAAGTTATAACCTTTGCAGCATCACCATGATCTTCTGATCAAAATTTGGATGCTTGGCCACTGACTCATATTTATGACGGTTGCAGTCTCCAGGAATCACGTGATCCCCTTTTGCGACCTTCTGACAAGCAATGGGGAAGCCTGCCTGTATTGTTCTGTATTTTGTATCCTGATATGGCCTAATGGCTAATCAATAATCATTACAATAAATATATTAATTCACTATCTACCATAAGTCAGTTTACCTGTTGGTTGCCGGAGCTCAAGCCCACAATCCTAAACACAATATATTATGCAATAAGATCCACTTGGATCAATAAAATTGGCTTTGGAACAAACAAGCTTAGCATCCAATTGCACCACGGATATTCTTCTCTGGAACATGCACTCATTCACAGTCCTCCATACCAGGATATGTTTTCCATTTATGCCCCACCCATCAATATTTGGTTTGTAATGTATTTATTTTGCATGCCAAAAACAGTTTCAGACTTTGGGGTATGTCAAGATCTGAAAAAACATCAACAAATGAGACAGCAATTGAATTTCTCAGCAAAGTTGAAAGCAAAGAGATTCTGAGGCATAGTTACCAAAGCTAGAACTCATCTTTAAAACATGCATAGACACCCACACCAACAATTTTAAGATTTGATTAGAAATGAGCACAGCCAAGAAAGGGACAAAGCTATAGAGAGATGCATTTTTTTGCAGTTTTTGCAATAAGTAAGCAATCCTTGGCACTCCGCAGTTTCAGTACAACTGTAAAAGTTGCAATGTCCTAACTTATCACTGGTAAGATTTAATCCACACACACATGAAATGGCAATCAGTAAAGACACAATGTTTTCCTGATACCTTTCATGAAGCGAACTACAGGTAGACCTTGACTTACAACTGTTCATTTAGTGACCGATCAAAGTTATAACAGCACTGAAAAATGTGACTGATGACCTTTGCAGGATTCCTCACGATCATGTGATCAAAATTCAAACGCTTGGCCACTGGTTCATATTTATGACCGTCACAGTGTCCCAGGGTCATGTGATCTCCTTTTGCGACCTTCTGATAAGCAAAGTCAATGGGGAAGGCAGATTCACTTAACAACCGGGTTACTAACTTATCAACTGCAGTGATTCACTTAACAACTGTGGCAGTAAAGGTCGTAAAATGGGGCAAAACTCACTTAACAAATGTCTCACTTGGGCTCCATGGCGGTCGTAAGTCTAGGACTTCTTGTAATACTCAGTACTGGAGTGTTTTATCAGCTTACACATCTCAGAGTAAGGATACTGTCCAAAACAAGTCCAGGCATAGCTCAAAGGAAACAGGTCTGGCATACTTGTGAATTTTATTTTATTTATTTTATTTTAATTCCATTTATATCCCGCCCTTCTCTGAAGACTCAGGGCGGCTTACAAGCTTAGCAGTAGCCTTCATTCTATGTAATGCCCAAGCGGCATTATTACAAAGTCAGCTTAATTGCCCCCAACAATCTGGATCCTCATTTTAGAGGGATAGTTGCCAACCACCGGTGCTTCTGTCAACAAAGACATGGGAACAAGCACCGTCTAAAAGTATCTTAAGGATTTTTAACAAATCAAATTAGGTTTCCAGGAACAAAAACAACTCCCCGCAAAAAGCAAAAAAACCCTTCAACAAGCCATTTATCATGACTGCAAAAATGGCAGGCATTGTGCTCAATAGCTTAACACAATTAAGCATCCCAATCGCCAAGAGCAGGGGCCTTCAAACTTGGCCCTTTTATGACTTGTGGACCTCAACTCCCAGTATTTCTCAGCCAGTGTAAATTTGTAAATGTATTTATCCTTTGCCGATAAGACACAATTGGCTACTTTGCGCAAGCTATAAATTATACTTCGCCACCCACAATGGCTGGATTCATACAATATGCTAAGCCTAAATCAAACGCATTACAGACTTAGTGCAATGTGTGAATCGACACATTGTCTACTGTTAACACTGGGGCTATAGTCCTGCAGAGAAAACAACTACAACATAGACTTTGCATATTACCTGATGGCCTACAAATGCTTATGCAAATATAAATTAGCATGTTTCTAAGGTACCTCACAACCTTATCGTTGCAAAAGACTATCACAATCACCTCCATATCATCCAGAGGCTTGCAACAGCATGTAGTCAAAAATAAATTTCTCAAGATATGATTCGAAAAAAATAACATGGAGTCTTTAATCCCAGGTATACATCAAAAGTAACCCCACTGAAATGGGCATAATCAAGTTTAATTGATTATAACACAGGTAATCCTCAACTTACCGCTATTAGTTTAGCGGCTGTTCAAAGTTACAACAGCACTGAAAAAAACTTACAAGTGGTTCTCACACTTACAACACAGGAACCCCCCCCATGGTCACATGATCAAAATTCCGGCCATGTTTACAACGGCTGCAGGTTCTCGTGGTTGCCATTTCGCACCTTTCCCAGCTGGCTTCGGACAAGCAAAGTCAATAGGGGCCAGCTTTGCTGAAGAAACCCATGCTTCATTTAACCACTGCAGTGATTTGCTTAAAATTGTGGGGTGAGAAAAGGTCATAAAATAGGGTGTGATTCACTTAACAACTTGGCTCTTAGCAATGAAAATCCTGGTTCCGATTGTCGCCCTAGGTCAAGGACTACTATACTTGCAATCATAAGCAGGTTAACCAAAGTCCCACATGCTGGAGGAGAAGAGATAGAGAGCAATCAATGTCAGAATCATAAGAGTTAGAAAAACCTTCAGTTTGGCCCAGATAATAGTAACAGCAATTAGATTTATATAATCGCTTCACAGTGCTTTACAGCCCTCTCTAAGGAGTTTACAGAGTCAGCCTATCGCCCCCAACAATCTGGGTCCTCATTTTACCGACCTCGGAAGGATGGAAGGTTGAGTCAACCCTGAGCCAGTCAGGATCGAACTGTTGGCAGTTGGCAGAGTAATGGGAAGGAAGGAAGGAAGGAAGGAAGGAAGGAAGGAAGGAAGGAAGGAAGGAAGGAAGGAAGGAAGGAAGGAAGGGCAATAGCAATTAGACTTATATACTGCTTCACAGTGCTTTACAACCCTCCCTAAGTGGTTTATAAAGTCAACCTATTGCCCCCAACAATCTGGGTCCTCATTTTACCGACCTCGGAAGGATGGAAGGCTGAGTCAACCTTGAGCTGGTGAGACTCGAACTGCTGGCTGTGGGCAGCGTTAACCTGCACAGTTAGATGCAGGTAGTCTGTGAATTACAATTGAGCCTGCAATTTTTGCCGATGTGCAGAATTTGTTAAATGTGTTTTGCCCCATTTTACAACCTTTGGTGCCACGGCTGTTAAGTGACTCACTGCGGTTGCTAAGTTAGTAAGATGGTCTTTAAGCGAATCTGGCTTCCCCATTGACTTTACTTGTCAGGTGGTCGCAAAAGGGGATCACGTGACCCTGGGACCCTACATCCGCCATAAATAGGAGTCAGTTGCTAAGCATCCAAATTCTGATCATGTGACCAGGGGGATACGGCAATGGTTGCAAGTATGAAAAAACAGTCTTAAAAGTCACTTTTTTCAGTGCCGTTGTAACTTCAAACAGTCACTAAATGAAGCGTGGTAAGTCAAGGACCAGCAGTGGTGGGCCTTCCTTTCCTTGGACATGTTCAAGAGAAGTCTGGATAGCCCTCATTTCAATTTTGGATTCCTGCAAGGAGCAGGAGGTGGAACTTGGTGAACCTCTTCCAGTTCTAGACTTCTACGAAAGAGGATGAACAGAAACTACGGCAGGGCCTAAAAACGTAGGAATCGCTCGCCCTGCCCAGGAGAGCTGAGGTTGCTTGCTGCAAACAACTCTCTCCAGCAGGTGCACAGCTAAGTGCTTCACGGATGTTAGTCACCTGACTGACTCATCCGCTCCCAGGGCAGGGCACCTGAGGACAACAACAACTTATTTAAGGTTCAGTTCACTTCCGTCACCTTGTTTATTAGTTGGGGACCAAGAGTAGCATCCTTTGCCGCTTCCCAGATCAGATCTGAATTATTGCCCTTCAAAAAAAAGTTCTTTGTAACAAGGCACGGGTCCCCAACACCCGGTCCGTGGACCAGTACCGGGCCACGGCATGCCAGCAACCGGTCCGCAGGATGCAAGCCCCATCCGTGGGATGCAAGCAGCACACAAAACCACGCACTCTCCGGTCTGCGGAAAAAGCCCTCTCCACGGAACCAGTCCCTGGTGTCCAAAAAGTTGGGGACCTCTGTTAATAAGGGATGGTCACTTTCATAAGGTTGAAAGGGGAAGCTAAGGATGGCAACCTGCTGTCTCATCGGGCGGCAGGCTGCCATCCTGTGCTTCTCCTTTCAACCTAATGAAAGTGACCATCCCTTATTATAGACATTGGCAACCTGTGACAACCTCAACGCTGTTTGTAGAACCCCTCTGAAAACAATGGAGCTATTTCTCACAGGAAACCACACCTGGAAGTTCGATCTATAGAGCCTTGGTGGAGCAGTGGGCTAATGCCTCCTTAAGTAACACCAGCTGCCTGCAATTATTGCAGGTTCAAGTCCCACCAGGCTCAAGGTTGACTCAGCCTTCCAAGGTAGGTAAAATGAGGACCCAGATTGTTGGGGGCAATAAGCTGACTTTGTAATAATGCCGCTTGGGGTGTGTGTGAAAGCCCTAATAAGCAGGCATATACATAGAATGAAGGCTACTGCTAAGCTTGTAAGCCGCCCTGAGTCTTCGGAGAAGGGCGGGATATAAATGGAATTAAAATAAAAAAATAAAGATAAAATAAATCTTAAAAGACTGAGAATAAAGGAACTTGGGGGGGGGGAATTAATGAAGAGGGAAGAAACATCCCCATCCATTTAGATTCATTATCACTTTGCTCCAGAACACTGGAGGGGGGGAACCTGGTCCTTACACCCAACCTTACTTTACGGAGGTCCACTTAGGCTTTTGCTGGCTCTTAAGTGAATCTCTCCTGTACCTTTTCTCAATCTGAAGTTTCCTTACAGGTGCGTGATGCTCGTACGCCTCTCCAAACACACGTTATTTTTCTGGCTGCGAGAGAGAGGGGGGGAAAATGGGTTCTAGTTCTCCTCACCCCTTAGTTGGGCTTTCCTCAGTCCTCAAATTTCAGAGATGTCTCTTCCTAGCCCTCAAAGAAGCTGGGAAGGGATGGGAAGAGTTCACCTCTTTGCTTGGTTTCCCCCCTTTCATCCTCAACTTTACACCTTTTTTCCTCCAGCTTCTTAAAGTAGGCTATTTATCAAAACTGAAATCTGATCACTTCGTCCAGAGAAACCCAGGCGAAAAGCAACTCATCCCACCCCACCGAAGGAGTGAACTTTGCAGTTGGAATTCCTCCCCCTCCCCTCCTTACTTCCCTTCACACTCAGGTTTTGATCAGGAAAAAAAAACCAAAAACCCTCGCTTGACCCTTAATGTTTAAAAAGTGACCTTGGCATCAGCTGTCCTTTTTTCTCTCCTCTGATCTCCCTTCCAAGAAGATCTCTCAAAAAACAACAGTACAATCCAAAGCAAACCCTCCCCATATAAACATTTTCCTGATTTGTGACCCAACTATAACAACAATCTACCCCCCCCCCTTATCTTTCCTTGCCTGGAATCTGACATCTCTGTAGGGCAGTTGATCTCCTCCTTTGCAGAAGTTTCTTTAAAAAAAAGGTCGAGAAGTCAAAAAACTTCCTCAAGCCAAAACTTTTACTATTTCACAAGCTGGATTAACGAACCCAACTGCGCCTGGCTTCACACAACACCCCCCTTCCACCGATCCCAACCGTTGCATTAGAATAGAAGGGAACAGAATAGAATAACAAGAGTTGGAAGGGACCTTGGAGGTCTTCTAGTCCAGCCCCCTTGCTCAGGCAGGAAAGCCAGCTGACACCGTTCCAGACCGTTTTTCCTTGCTTCTGAATGCAAAAAAAAACAAAAACGAAATACACCCAGGAGGGGAGGTCTACAAATAGTGTACTGCTACAAATAGTTTACTGCACTGTTACAAATAGTTTACTGCACTGTTAGAAAGATTTCTCTTCCCCCCCCAACCCCCCCCAGCCCAAATCGTTTCACTCACTCTTGCTTGCGCCGAAAATACCATCTCCAGCCAAGCGGCTCAGCGCGGATTTAGGCGAGATCCTAATAAACGCTGCTTGCCCAGCTCCAGATTTAGTTGCATTTATGGGGTGCAAGAGGGAAAGAGGAGCCCGGGGCTTCCCTTCTTAAGTTTCCACCCCCCACAAACTCTTTTCTCCGGAGAGGGCAATGCAGACCCCCCCCCAAACCTTCCTTACCTCCTGCAAATGAGCGGGGTGCAAGAAGGGGGTGGGGGGGAGTGAGTTGGGTGTAGGTTTGGGCATGCACGTGGCTGCAAGGGGGGGGGGGTCCAGGCTCGTGCATGCAAGGGGGAGGGGCGTGCGGGAGGAGGGGCCTGTTGCAAAGGGGGAGGGGGCTGTGGAAAGGAGAAAGTGAAAGGAAGTGGGAAACGGAGGTTCCCCAGGCCCTTCTTGCAACCACCGCGGGGGGGGTGGAGAGAAGAGAAGGGAAGAGCAGAACAGACAGCAAGCCAGCAAGGGGGAAAAAAAAAACCTGGCTCCACGCAGGCGCACTTCGCTCACCTGACGCCGCCGCCGCCGCCGCGGAGGGAGGGAGGGAAGGAGGGAGGAAGGGCTTGGTGGTCTCGCGCCGGAGAAGTCGCCGCCGTTCTTTTCCGCGTCTCCGCTCAGTTCTCCGCCCCCCGCCGCGCAGCTCTTCCTTTTTCCCTTCCTGCCTCCTCAGCCCCGCCCCTCCACAAAAAAAAAAGAAAAAGAAAAAGCGACGCGGGCGGGCGCTGATTGGCGGGAGTCGAGCGGGCGGGCGAAAGCGGACCCGTGCCGCCCCGGGAGAAGGCGGCGCCGTCGCCTCCTGGTGTCCCTCCGCTTTTTTTTTTTTTGCCCTTTCCCCCCCCCCTCTGGGAATTGCAAAAGGGGGGTTGGGGGGAGGATGCGCGGCGGAGCTTCTGGGAGGAGGGTGGGAAGCATCGGATGGTAAAGGTCCTCCTGCTTGAGCAGGGGGCTGGACTAGACGACCTCCAGGGTCCCTTCCAGCTCGATTCTAGATTCCAGATGCCCATGCCAAACAGGCTGAAGGCAAGAGGATGCCCCGGCACGGTCGCGGGGACGCTTGCAAGGATGGGAGGGGCTGTGCACAACCACCCCGCGAGGTAGGGCAGGGCTGTTGAGGTCCCGCATGGGTTGGGCTGCGACCGACAGCAGCCCCACTGATGTAAAACGATGGGAGTTGTAGTCCTACCCAGGCTGGGGAAAGGCTGGGGGAGAAGGAAGCTGGGCTGGCACCACTCCCCACCTTTTAGTCAGAGCTGAAGAAGCTTCTTGGGCGAGAAGCGAAAAGTCTTCAAAGAAAAACAAGAAAGTTCAGTTGCCTCGCGTGGGGGAGAAAAAAAAGCACCTTTGGGATCGGACCCAATAAGCCACTTCTGGCTGGGAACCGACATTGGAACAGAAAAGAGAATAATCTTGTGAATCCTTGCACCACCCTGCAACCCCAGAAAGTGGCAGAGGCTTTCAAGACGAGCAAGCGGCTTCATGCATTGGCTGTTATGCAATTCCAAGCGATATCACGCATCCTTGCTAAATGTCAATGGAGATTCTCAGTCTTCCAGATGTACTTGTCCCAAAGATGCTTTTTCTTGAGGTAACTGGACTTCCCTTGTTTTTCTTTGAAGACGTTTGGCTTCTCACCCAAGAAGCTGAAGAAGCTAAACTTGGATGAGAAGCCAAACGTCTTCAAAGAACACCAAGAAAGTCCAGCAGCCTCGTGAAAAATGCACCTTTGGGATCTCACATTGTTGTTAAACGTGATGATTTATTGAGTCACTGACTGACGGATAGGAGGGTCTTGAGTCGCTGACAACGGATAGGAGGGTCCCCGTGATGCACAAAGCTACTCATGACCGTTTACACATCACAGATGGCTTGGTTCACACAATACACAGCCAGGCCAAGCAAACAGCTTAATGCACGGGTCCCCAACCTTGGCAACTTTTAAGACCTGTGGACTTCAACTTCCAGAATTCCCCATCCATCCATCCATGGCTGGCTGGGGAATTCTGGGAGTTGAAGTCCACAGGTCTTAAAGTTGCCAAGGTTGGGGACCCCTGGCTTAATGTATTTGCAGGCAGAGTTGGCCAAAGTTACGCCTTGTTTGCCAAGTTGTTTTGAGGAGGCTGCGTTTGTTTATAAAGCAAAACTTCCAAACTCCGCGCGTCTACAGTTAAGGCAACCAAGCACTTTAAAATATCAGTGGTGTGTTTTTGCTGCTTATATGACCTCAGTGATCAAACATTTAAGCCGCCTTCTCTGCTGATACCACTTGCCAGAGAACTGGCAATCCTTGAGAGGCTTCTCATTAAGCATTCGGATTTGATTCAGTTAATGATGCCTTTTAACTTGCTGGTGAACGAGTCCTTGGATTTGATGAGTCCTACTTCTCAATAGAGTTGTACAGGATTACGGTGTAATCCCTTGCAAATTACTAGTTATGATTGTGGTTTAATAGTTGCCACTCCATTGTAAACAAGGCACTCTTTTTCCCCCCATTGGTGTTTTAAGTGTCTCAGCCATTGGGATCTCTTGAAGGAGGGGATCTGGGATCCCTCGCTTTATACACCGTTCCAGGTGTTCAGCAGCATTTCTCCCTACAAGTATTCCTCGGTTAGTAACCACAATTAAAAACCAGCCATTTGGTCGTTAAGCAAAGCAATGGCTAAGAGAAACCGCAACTGGGCTGATGATCTTGTTTCAGCTTTCCTTTGCTTTGCAGACCTGCAAAGATTGTCCATGCAAAGACTGGTCACAAAGTGAAGAGTCGCTAAACGAGGACTATGTGTATGTAGAGAAAAAAAAGTGGGTTGGATTGCTCAAGTTTTCCGTGGTTCAGATTTTGAAGGGAACTTCTCAAGCAGAGGGCAGGCCAAACTTACTGACTTTGTGTAATGAATTTTTCCTAAGTTAATATGAGGCTCAGGTCTTGCGTGACTGCTGACTTTTGTAGAAGTCATCAAACATAAACAGTGCAGAAGAGACAGGATTCCTAGAGCATCGCTTTCAAAATTGCCCCATCTATGCAATTTTATCAGCCTGATCTTTCTCTCTCTCTCTCTCTCTCTGTGCATACACTAGTAATAGTTGCTGCATAGGATTTTCACGTGGTTTCAGAAGCTAGTTCACCTGCCTGCATTAACAAGAAGCAAACAGAGGCTTGCCCTTTAAAAAGGAGGTGTATTGTGCATTGCATTTTTTTTATTTATTTAATTTATTTATTTATCAAGGAGAGAAGCAACCTGGATTTAACGAGAAACTTCCTGACAGTGAGGACAATCAACCAGTGGAACAGCTTACCCCCAGAAATCATGGGTGCTCCATCACTGGAGATTTTTAAGAAGAGACCAGACAGCCACTTGTCTGAGATAATATAGGTTCTCCTGCTTAAGTGGGGGGCTGGACTAGAAGACCTCCAAGGTCCTTTCCAGATTCTATTCTATTCTACTAGAATAGAATAGAGAGAGAGAGATAGCACCAGCTTTTTAAGTCACCTAAGTTAGTAAATATCTCCAGGGCATTTTTTCTCATAGAACGCTCAGAACGGAGTTCCGGCACCTTTCTTGGATGGAACCTTGTAGGGTAGGCAAGGCGGATTGTATGACATGTGTGAGTTCCGGCACCTTTTTCTTTTACAAAAAAAGCAGTGAATATCTCGATCACCCAATCACAAACTTTTGTTTGAATTATGGCAACATGTTTACATCTGAAACTAAAACTATAAATTAACACCTGCAAATGCTAATATTTTTTTTGCTTCTTGCCATATATAACCAATAGGTTATAGCTTATTTTCTCAAATAATAGGATATTCAGACCAGGATCCAGATATTCAGTTACTAAAAATTTAAGTCGCCTAAGTTAATAAGCATCTAGATTACCTGGTCACAAACCTTTGTTTGAATCATCATGATATGTTTTAATCTGAAACTTAATCTATAAATGAACATCTGCAAATACTAATACTTTTTGCCATTTGCCACACTTAATCAATAGGTTATAGGGGAAAGTCACAACTTGGCCATTTTCTCAAATTCTAGGATATACAGGTTACAGAATCGTTCAGGTAGGGCTTGATTTAAGCATGATTTCTTAAACAAACCATCACTGGCTAAGTTCACACAACATGTTAAACCTTCATCTCTGAAGGGGTCTTTGGTGTTCTCTGGGCTTGCTTGTTTTCTCGCAGACGTTTCATTACCCAAACTAGGTAACTTAACACTGATGATGTTACCTAGTTTGTCTAAGGAAACGTCTGCGAGGAAACAAGCAAGCTAAGGAACATCAAGGACCCCTCATATCAACCCTGGGGGCTACAAATATTCTCCCTCATTAAACATTTAACTCTGTTTCACGAGCCATAACCACCGAGTTCACACAACATACCAAGGCCCCAAGCTAGCAGTCCACCACCAGAGCTTAACCCGTGTGTGAAGCCTTCCTTTCTACAAAGAGAACTGCTGATCTCTGTATGAAAAAAACAAAACACAAAAAACTCACCTTTCTGACATCAACCATTCACAAGACATGGCAGGCAGGACTTTGTCGATAAACATACAGGGAACATAGAGGAGAGGACTTAGATGGATGGAGATGGCGCTGTTGATCCTTAACATCACACTTGCCGAAATGTGGAAGAAACAAGCAAGCAAAAATAAAATAAAATGACAGCCTAAGATCAAACGGTTACAACTGACGGCAGAAAGTGTTTGTCAGGCATCTGAGGACATCAAACCTTTAGAACGCCCCCTCTTATAACCTCGCCCCTTCTCCCTCTTCATCTTTCTACCCTCGGGACAGCTTTGCGTCCTCTGCCTTCTTGCTGCTGCCTTGTGAACAAATGTCCTTTTAAGCAGCAAGGCGGTGATGTCAGCAAGAGCTTTATGACTTCAATGGGTGGTCATCCTCTTTATCCTCCTCCTCCTCTCTTAACAAAAGCAGAGGGGAATGCTTTTTCCCCCGAGAAACCCTTTTCAGATATTTGCAAGGGTAGGGGTCTATGGATCCTACAGGAAAGTATATATGTTGCTCGGGGTTGATCCTTAACACCACAGGGTTGGCTTCTTGGTGTTTCTTGAGCTGGGACTGGTTTTCTGCAGGGGTTTGGTCGCCAGGCTGTGTAACCACAGGGCACGCGCTGGCTATGAACAGCCAGCAAACCGCATTCCCCTGTGCACTGATATTATTATATAGCAGCAATGGCGAAACCTTTACAGACCGAGTGCCCAAACTGCAACTCAAAACCCTCTTATGTATCATCAGGTGCGTGGGTGTGGTCCATTGGGTGGGTGTGACCCATTGGGTGGGCGCATTTGGTGGGCGTAGCTGCAGTGGTAACGGCAGACTGGGTGGGACTAAAAAGTTCAATCAATCAATTCCAACCTTGCGAGATCTGTTTTTTTTCCCCCGCGAGAAGTTGAAATTGATCGATTGATTGAACCTTTTTTTTAAAGCAAAAAGGTTTTATTAAACCCAGCTGAAGGCCTAGGACTGGGGCGACGGTGTGCGTGCCCACAGAGAGGGCTCTGCGTGCCACCAGTGGCACCCGTGCCATAGGTTTGCCACCATGGTTATATAGCCTGCTTAGGGCCCAACGTTTCTGTTGCTAAGTGAGGCAGCTGTCAAGGGAGCCTTGCCCCGTTTTACGACCTCCCTTGCCGCAGTTGTTAAGTGAGTCACGGCACTTGTTAAAGCGAGTCACACGGTCGTGAAGGGAATCTGGCTTCCTCATGGACTTTGCCTGTCCGAAGGACGCAAAAGGGGGTCGATCACACGACGCCGGGACACAGCAACCGTCATAAATATGAGTCAGTTGCCAAGCGTCTGAATTTCGACCACGTGACCCTGGGGATGTTGTAATAGGAAAACCGGTCGTAAGTCACTTTTTTCAGTGCTGTTGTAACTTTGAATGGTTAGTAAACAAACTGCTGTTAAGTCGAGAGCTCCCTGTAATCTTTAAGAAATACTCAGATTTGTTGGAAAACAGACACTGCGAACAAATTCTGGGAAGAGAAATTGTTTCAAGTTTTTTTTATTATTATTGCTGTTTTTGCGTACAGGTATTCCTGGACTCACAACTGTTCCGTTTAGGGACCGTTCAAAGTTTGGGGACTGTTCAAAGTTACAGTAGCATTGAAAAAAAAAATGACTTATAACTCTTTTTCACACTCACAACTGTTGCGGCATTCCCAAGATCAAGTGATCAAAATTCTGACTCCTTGCCACAGATTCATATTTATGATGGTTGCAGTGTCCCGGGTACATGTGATCCATAATAATAATAATAATAACAACAACAACAATAATAGTAATGATGATGATGATGATGGAAAGGACCGTGGAGGTCATCTAGTCCAACCCCTTGCTCAGGCAGGAAACCCTTCACCATTTCAGACAAATGGTGAAGGGTTTCTTTTGCAACCTTCTGACAAGCAAAGTCCATGGGGAAGGCAGAGTCACTTATAACAACCGTGCTGCCAACTTAAGCTCTGGGGCAGGAAAGGTGGCAAAACTCACTTAACAAATGTCTCACTTAGCAACATAAAATTTTGGGCTCAACTGTGGCCGTAAAAACCGAAGAGTACTTGTCCAGAAAATTGGAACGCTGGTCTAGATTCAATGGTGAGTTTATCTTAGGAAAATGCTTTCCCCGGCTGACTTAAGGAGAGTCAGTTAGGTTAAAAATGGGTGTCAAGAAATATAACGAATGAATAAACAAAAGATCACAAAAGAAACACATTTTCCAGCATCCATTCTCGTGCTTTGTCTTACACACAAGGCAGAGGGTTCAGCTTCATGAGAAGCTGAAGTTTGCAGAACTTTAGAAAGTCTTCATCCGAGGAGGGGACTGTCTGGATTCTTGAATCCACTGCGACCTTGTACTGCAGCATAAAGCTGCAGATTTTTACAAGATAATTGGGATTTTTTTTGCACAGCTGCGAACCTGAATCAGGGAGATCCGAGGTGGAAATTTCAACTGAATCAGAGAGATCACTGGGTGATCTCTATGATCCAGTCTCGCTTCGCAGACTAACTGCCCTTCCAGGGTTGTTGTAAGGAAGAAACAGGTGGGAGGAAAAAAAAAGCGTTCTTATTTAAAGGAATTGTTCTTAAGAAACAAGCATTTGTAAGACAAGCAGCAAATACAAAAAGTTAAAAATTAGTTCACAGCATTTCCAACCACAGATGTTTTCTACTTTCGGCTACTTTATAATTTTATTAAAAGAATTGTATTCTAATAAAAAGTTACTTCCCGAGACAGGTGTGAAAACAAAACGAACTGCCTTTTAACCCTCAGCACTGTTTCTGGCTTTCATATTTCAGTAAAAATATTTTTTTCTAGAAATGTACAGCAATATCCTAATTGGCTCCACATGCACCCTGCTTTTCTCAAAAGCAATGCCTTATTTGTGCAGCTTTCAGATGTATGGACTTTTGTTAGCACCTTCTGTCTGAAAAGAACTTTCTAAATGTTACTACATCGTTGACACATTAAAAAGCAGATCTCCAGCATCAGATAACAAAACAAAACAACTTCCTTAATGGATATCAATCTCTATTTTTATTACTTAGGACATGATGAAGGGACATGAATCGCATCTAAGGTTTTGGGGAGAAAAAATGCCTAAGAAACAAAATTAAGCTTGGGAGTTTACAGCAACAAATGGGAGAAAAAGATAAAAAAAATGGGACAATTTGAGTTAGGAAGATCGATTTGACAGCATGGGAAGGTAAAAATTTAAAAATGGACTAAATTTCTTCTACTAAGGTATTTTAACATGCTTTATATATTTCTATGAAGATACAGCATTTATCTGAAAATGATCCAATTTTCCCTGCACGTAATTTACCTTTAACACGATCATTTTAAATTGAGTGAAACTTCAGTAATACAAGCAGATTTTGGGGTGTTTTTTTTTTTCTATTGGCCTCCATTACCATGGGTTGTCTTAAATTCAGGGTCGTGTTCTTCAGAAAAGGCCATTATATTTTTATAGGAAAACATGACTGCTCTTTCAGGAAATTCTGCAGTACTGTACACTAAAAATATCCAGAAATCTGACTTTCATTGCACAATTCCAGTAGCCAAAGGTTTCCGACGTTGTAAATTAAGGACAGTTTATTTATTCAAATGTCTCCTTTTGTGCATTTGGCAATCTTGTTCTTGCTGTTCCGGGAACAATAATTTGGGTAGCTCAATCCTTCTTTTGTAGCGAACTCCTTATTTTTCAACTGCATAAAAATTAACTTTAACTGCACAAACTAAAGTAGGAGGGGGAACTGGATCTGGCACAGGTTGGGATCAACTTCTCACCTGTCCTGGTGGGCTGAATAATATCACAGAGCCATGTCCTCTTGCATGCCACACCCTGTTATTATGGCTTTTATTTTCTTTTTCATGCAGGTCACACAAAAGCAGTTAATCTGGCTTTTTTTTTCTTCCCCCATTTGGGAAAGGTGTGCCAAATCAGCAACAACGAAGGGATAAAGTATGCCTGATAAGGAGCCACTAGGAATAGGACATCCCCCCCCAATATGCTGTGATTTGGCAGAAGAGCAAGACTTAAGACAGGCCATCTAGTCTAGTGGGCCAGGCTAGGCCCCCCAGGTGACAAGTTTTCTCATCTGTCCCAGATTTTAATAAAAGAAGATTATTCTATGTAGAGTCTTAGAATGACTGTTTTGCAATGGGGGGAAAAAACCCTTTTTTTTACTTTGGCACAGCACCTTTTAAAACTTAACTTTTGAACACTTGACTTTCTTTAGCAAAAATAACCTTTTCTAAAACTTTTGAAATCAGCACAATTAATACGGTTGAAAAGGAAGGCAGGAACAACAATTCAGAAAGCTAAATAATGATATTTCCTTAACAATCTTTCAAATATAATTTGTCTGGTCTAAAATTAATATGTTTTTTTCCCCCTTGTTAGCAGAAGACGTAACCTCAGACCCGTTATAGTTCTGGGCTTACAACCATCTGTTTTTCGACTGTTCAAAGTTACAACGGCACTGAAAAAAGTGACATGACTTGGCCTTCTCACTTGAACACTTAAGTGTAACTTGACCGTTGCACAGATGAAGAAGTTAGGTTAGTTTCAATAAAGGAGAATATCTGTAGCTCAGGTTTGACAGGAAAGGTCCTTCCTTGGTGGTCTCTCTGAGCTTGTCTGTTTTCTTGCAGGCATTTCATTACCATACTAGGTATCATCATCAGAGCTAGAAGGGAATAGGGCAGGAGTGTTAAACTCAATTTCATTGAGGGCCGCATCAGCATTGCGGTTGCCCACAGGGGGCCGGGTGGGTATGGCCAGGGTGGGCGTGGCCTACTGAGTGGGCGTGGCTAGAGTGCGTATGGCCTACTGGGTGGGCGTGGCCAGCTCTACATCGTTCGCATCAAGGGTGCCTATGGGGGCCTGGGCAGGAGTGGGACAGATCTGGGGGTCTCTGGCAGAAGGAGGGTCTCTGGGCCAGGGCCAAGGCAGCGGGGGCCATTCCCTCACTGTTTCCAGGATGGCTTCGCGGGCCGCATGAAACCACTCTTCGCGGGCCGGATCCGGCCTCCGGTCCTTGTGTTTGACATGTCTGGAATAGGGTTTCAACTGACGATACTACCTAGTTTGGGTAATGAAACATCTGCAAGAAAAGAAGCTCGCTCAGAGAGCACCGAGGACCCCTTGTAGGTTAATTTCTCTGCTATGGAAAAACGCCAGACTCTTTGGTACCACAGCTCGAACTTTCTTTTCCAAACAATAACTAAAACTCTCGTCAGTTAACAGAAATCAGCCAGGCAAAGAAATGACTCCGTTTGCTCTTTAACTTCATTAGCTAGTTAATTCTCAGAAGTATGATAAGCAGCAGCTGCCTTCTCCCAAATTGTGACACAGATATCTTTCTTCTCTTTCTCGGCTGCTGTGTTGGGAATCTCTCCTTTGCTTAACTCAGCTGCTCCATTCCTTGGCTCAAGAATGAAGGTGCCCAAGTGGCTTTGGCAGCTGAATGACAAATTAATTAAGGGACATTTCCCAAACTGACCCCTCTAGTATTGTACAGACTAAGGAAAAGGAGATTTAAGATGGCCATGCCAAAATCTGACTGGTAAATAAGAATACCCTGACATGCTGGCCGGAGTGCAAACTGAACAGTTTTCTAGGCCTACCAAATTTTAAGAGGAATACAACAACTGCTACAACTGCCTACACAGCACCAAAAAGGTAGCTCCTTTTTCTCCACAAATAAACAACCACCTACAAATTCACAGCTGATTAAAATAAAAGTACAGCATCAAGACAAAAGGAGGATGCGTCCCTACTGTTCTTAAAGACCACTTTAAGCCAATATAGCTAAAAACAGTTGATGGCAAGCCTCATAGAACAAGATTGGAGGGGACATTGGAGGTCTTCTAGTCCAACCCCCTACTCAAGTAGGAGATCCTATACCAGGGGTAGGCAACCTTGGCTCTTTTATGAACACAGCTGGCTCAGGAATTCTGGGAGTTGAAGTCCTCGAGTCATAAAAGACCCAAGGTTTCCTACCCCTGTCCTATACCATTCTGGACAAATGGTTGCCCAATCTCTTCTTAAAAGTCTCCAGTGATGGAGCACCCACAACTTCTGAAGGCAAACTGTTCCACTGATTGTTTTAACGGTCAGGAATTTTCTCCTTAGTTCTAGGTTGCTTCTCTCCTTGATTAGTTTCCATCCGTTGCTTTTTGTCCTGCCTTCAGGTGCTTTGGAGAATAGCTTGACTCCCTCTTCTTTGGGGCAGCCCCTGAGATACTGGAATACTATCTTATCAACCCCTAGTCCTTCTTTTCATTAAACTAGACACAATTCTTAATTCTGCCCTCCCCGGCCACAGATGGTCAAAGGAACATCTGAATATTACTTCTTAGGACTCTCACTGAAAAGCCTTTGAAACATTCCTAAAAGTCTGTCTGGAGAGATTTATTTTCAAATCTAGTTCTGCTTTCCAGCCTCACCAACACTTGGGTTATTTTTTTTAAATGTAGATACCATCCTCCTGAAATTTCCTTGACTTTTGAGTCAGGGTGATGCATTGCCTCCTGCCGTTCTGTTGGAAGACCACAAAACCATTCCTCTACATCCATCAACTCAAAAGAGGCCTTGAGTCATATGCTTTTTCATTGCTCCCATTCTACAGGAAATCCTGGATGATTTTCTATCTACTCTATCCTGAAAAAAATGTCCAGGCAGATACCATGAGATTAATCTCTCACTTCTCTTGTGTAACCACTGTCTGGATCTATATGTTTGGCTTGTCCAATTCTCTGTCTCTATATGGACCATCTGCCTCTGACACTTTTAGCCTTACATATGTTCATTTTCACTAGCTTGTTTCTATCAGACTGCTGTCCACATGACCATAATAAAGGCTTGATTTGAAGCCAGGGTCAATATTAGATTATTCTCCACCTCAGAGTCAATCTTACTGAAATTGGGGCCGTTGCAAATATTAACTGGTCTTATAGAGCAATCTGAAAACACAAAACATTTTGAATTAGATTCAGTTTACAGCTGTTCCTTATCATTACAGTAATGCAAGGAAAAATATATAGATTAAAATTCTCAAAACACAGTCATTTTAAATGGCATTCACAAAGTCCTTACAAGTTCCGAGATAGTTTTACAGGCACCACAGCTTAATAAAGAGAGAGCGAAATTTTTTGCAATCTCACACAATAAGGCAAGGAAATTTTGTTAACAACGAAGTTAAACAGGTCTCAATGCCACATCAGGGCAGTGTTCTCAGTCCTAGGGTATCATGACATTTCAAAAGAGATATGCTAGCCAATGCCTTCCAAATATAACACTCAACAAACTCAAAACTATTCTAAAGTATCTCTTGATCTGTAAAATATTTATTTGGTTGAAGAGTGTTCTGCTGAAGTGTGACCATTTCAATCAGTTTAAAAAGTTCAAGTTCACTTGCTTAAAACAAACACAAATTTACAAGTTTACAGCCATTTGCCTGAAATGGTACAAGGTTTCCTGCCTGAGCAGGGGGTTGGACTAGATGACCTCCAAGGTCCCTTCCAAATTTTTATTATTATTATTATTATTATTATTATTATTATTATTATTATTATTATTATTATTATTATTATTATGTCAAATGAATTTTCAGCAGTTTCAGTTCAAAAGAATAGTTCATTTATTTAAATACACAAGCTGGAAACAGTTATTATCACACTCCCTATTTCAGATTATCATACCGTGAGAGCACAAAGCAGATATGATCAACCAACCAAAAACAAATCGGAATTGTTTTTTTAAGCTTTGAAAAAGAAGACAAACATAATTTGGTGGAAAACAGTTCTCAACTAGTCCCATCCTCCCATTTCCTCTTCCCCAAACTGGTGTCTTACCCAGGAAGAAAAATAAATGGAAGACAAACATTTACCTGCTTTCTCAAACCAACAGCTGCATTAAATAAAAATCCAGAAATGAAATAACGCACCTCTCTTTTGTTCACTTTGACTCCCAATTTGCTAACTTTCGTCACCGAGAGAGCAATAGAACAAGCAAGATCACTGTGACCCATAAAACAGAATAGAAATAAAACCGTTTCCCCAAGATGCACAAACCCAGCTATCAAATCACAAAGCAGCTTATTAAGCCACTTCAAAATAATAATAAAATAATCTTATTACGTTGTTATTTTGTCAACACAGGAGTAAATCCAGCTGATGGTTTTAATTAAGTAATGGGTCATATACTACTGATGTGGCATCTCAACATGAGATCTTTGAAGTGTTCCTTTTTCATAAACATGTGTTCCTTTGCCAAGCTAAGATAAGAGGTGGCAAAAATCCAAGTAAACACCTCTTTAAAAAAAAACACCCAGTAAAGCAATACAAACATCTACAATGCCTCCTGACACAGATGACCTGAGAATAGTATTGAAAGATAGTCCTAAACCCCTCCCCCCAAAAAAATACAATAAATATGAAGAGAGCCTTGGTGGAGCAGTGGGCTAATGCCTCCTTAAGTAACACCAGCTGCCTGCAATTAGTGCAGGTTCGAGTCCCACCAGGCTCAAGGTTGACTCAGCCTTCCATCCTTCCGAGGTAGGTCAAATGAGGACCCAGATTGTTGGGGGCAATTAAGCTGACTTTGTAATAATGCCGCTTGGGGGTGTGTGTGAAAGCCCTAATAAGCAGGCATATACATAGAATGAAGGCTACTGCTAAGCTTGTAAGCCGCCCAGAGTCTTCGGAGAAGGGCGGGATATAAATGGAATTAAAATAAATAAATAAATAATGTTTGGACTGCACATTAGAACAGACATGTCAAACACAAGGCCCGGGGGCCAGATCCGGCCCGCGAAGTGGTTTCATGCGGCCCGCGAAGCCATCCTGGAAACAGTGAAGGAACGGCCCCCACTGCCTTGGCCCTGGCCCAGAGACCCTCCTCCTGCCAGAGACCCTCTGTCCCACTCCTGCCCAGGCCCCCATAGGCACCCTTGATGCGAACGATGTAGAGCTGGCCACGCCCACCCAGTAGGCCATACGCACTTTAGCCACGCCCACCCAGGCCATGCCCACCCGGACCCCTGAGGGCAACCGCAATGCTCATGTGGCTCTCAATGAAATTGAGTTTGACACCCCTGCATTAGAGGGACAACTTGCTGGATCCATATATTAAAACCACATACTTCATCTGTGGTCAAAACCCAAATATTATATATCAAACACAGTCCTTTATCTGAACAAAACAAGTACAACTGAGAATAGCATAGGTGGGTTTGACTGGCATAAATTGTAGGCGTAACACAGAAAAATAATTCACATTTTTTTTTAGTTCTGTCTTTTACTGTACTCTGCTACACCTGATCTTAGTGTAGGTAGTCCTCGGCTTACAACAGCTTGTTTAGTGACCGTTCAAAGTTAACAACAGCACTGAAAAATGGGACTTCTGACCATTTTTCAAAGTTATAACCTTTGCAGCATCACCATGATCTTCTGATCAAAATTTGGATGCTTGGCCACTGACTCATATTTATGACGGTTGCAGTCTCCAGGAATCACGTGATCCCCTTTTGCGACCTTCTGACAAGCAATGGGGAAGCCTGCCTGTATTGTTCTGTATTTTGTATCCTGATATGGCCTAATGGCTAATCAATAATCATTACAATAAATATATTAATTCACTATCTACCATAAGTCAGTTTACCTGTTGGTTGCCGGAGCTCAAGCCCACAATCCTAAACACAATATATTATGCAATAAGATCCACTTGGATCAATAAAATTGGCTTTGGAACAAACAAGCTTAGCATCCAATTGCACCACGGATATTCTTCTCTGGAACATGCACTCATTCACAGTCCTCCATACCAGGATATGTTTTCCATTTATGCCCCACCCATCAATATTTGGTTTGTAATGTATTTATTTTGCATGCCAAAAACAGTTTCAGACTTTGGGGTATGTCAAGATCTGAAAAAACATCAACAAATGAGACAGCAATTGAATTTCTCAGCAAAGTTGAAAGCAAAGAGATTCTGAGGCATAGTTACCAAAGCTAGAACTCATCTTTAAAACATGCATAGACACCCACACCAACAATTTTAAGATTTGATTAGAAATGAGCACAGCCAAGAAAGGGACAAAGCTATAGAGAGATGCATTTTTTTGCAGTTTTTGCAATAAGTAAGCAATCCTTGGCACTCCGCAGTTTCAGTACAACTGTAAAAGTTGCAATGTCCTAACTTATCACTGGTAAGATTTAATCCACACACACATGAAATGGCAATCAGTAAAGACACAATGTTTTCCTGATACCTTTCATGAAGCGAACTACAGGTAGACCTTGACTTACAACTGTTCATTTAGTGACCGATCAAAGTTATAACAGCACTGAAAAATGTGACTGATGACCTTTGCAGGATTCCTCACGATCATGTGATCAAAATTCAAACGCTTGGCCACTGGTTCATATTTATGACCGTCACAGTGTCCCAGGGTCATGTGATCTCCTTTTGCGACCTTCTGATAAGCAAAGTCAATGGGGAAGGCAGATTCACTTAACAACCGGGTTACTAACTTATCAACTGCAGTGATTCACTTAACAACTGTGGCAGTAAAGGTCGTAAAATGGGGCAAAACTCACTTAACAAATGTCTCACTTGGGCTCCATGGCGGTCGTAAGTCTAGGACTTCTTGTAATACTCAGTACTGGAGTGTTTTATCAGCTTACACATCTCAGAGTAAGGATACTGTCCAAAACAAGTCCAGGCATAGCTCAAAGGAAACAGGTCTGGCATACTTGTGAATTTTATTTTATTTATTTTATTTTAATTCCATTTATATCCCGCCCTTCTCTGAAGACTCAGGGCGGCTTACAAGCTTAGCAGTAGCCTTCATTCTATGTAATGCCCAAGCGGCATTATTACAAAGTCAGCTTAATTGCCCCCAACAATCTGGATCCTCATTTTAGAGGGATAGTTGCCAACCACCGGTGCTTCTGTCAACAAAGACATGGGAACAAGCACCGTCTAAAAGTATCTTAAGGATTTTTAACAAATCAAATTAGGTTTCCAGGAACAAAAACAACTCCCCGCAAAAAGCAAAAAAACCCTTCAACAAGCCATTTATCATGACTGCAAAAATGGCAGGCATTGTGCTCAATAGCTTAACACAATTAAGCATCCCAATCGCCAAGAGCAGGGGCCTTCAAACTTGGCCCTTTTATGACTTGTGGACCTCAACTCCCAGTATTTCTCAGCCAGTGTAAATTTGTAAATGTATTTATCCTTTGCCGATAAGACACAATTGGCTACTTTGCGCAAGCTATAAATTATACTTCGCCACCCACAATGGCTGGATTCATACAATATGCTAAGCCTAAATCAAACGCATTACAGACTTAGTGCAATGTGTGAATCGACACATTGTCTACTGTTAACACTGGGGCTATAGTCCTGCAGAGAAAACAACTACAACATAGACTTTGCATATTACCTGATGGCCTACAAATGCTTATGCAAATATAAATTAGCATGTTTCTAAGGTACCTCACAACCTTATCGTTGCAAAAGACTATCACAATCACCTCCATATCATCCAGAGGCTTGCAACAGCATGTAGTCAAAAATAAATTTCTCAAGATATGATTCGAAAAAAATAACATGGAGTCTTTAATCCCAGGTATACATCAAAAGTAACCCCACTGAAATGGGCATAATCAAGTTTAATTGATTATAACACAGGTAATCCTCAACTTACCGCTATTAGTTTAGCGGCTGTTCAAAGTTACAACAGCACTGAAAAAAACTTACAAGTGGTTCTCACACTTACAACACAGGAACCCCCCCCATGGTCACATGATCAAAATTCCGGCCATGTTTACAACGGCTGCAGGTTCTCGTGGTTGCCATTTCGCACCTTTCCCAGCTGGCTTCGGACAAGCAAAGTCAATAGGGGCCAGCTTTGCTGAAGAAACCCATGCTTCATTTAACCACTGCAGTGATTTGCTTAAAATTGTGGGGTGAGAAAAGGTCATAAAATAGGGTGTGATTCACTTAACAACTTGGCTCTTAGCAATGAAAATCCTGGTTCCGATTGTCGCCCTAGGTCAAGGACTACTATACTTGCAATCATAAGCAGGTTAACCAAAGTCCCACATGCTGGAGGAGAAGAGATAGAGAGCAATCAATGTCAGAATCATAAGAGTTAGAAAAACCTTCAGTTTGGCCCAGATAATAGTAACAGCAATTAGATTTATATAATCGCTTCACAGTGCTTTACAGCCCTCTCTAAGGAGTTTACAGAGTCAGCCTATCGCCCCCAACAATCTGGGTCCTCATTTTACCGACCTCGGAAGGATGGAAGGTTGAGTCAACCCTGAGCCAGTCAGGATCGAACTGTTGGCAGTTGGCAGAGTAATGGGAAGGAAGGAAGGAAGGAAGGAAGGAAGGAAGGAAGGAAGGAAGGAAGGAAGGAAGGAAGGAAGGAAGGAAGGGCAATAGCAATTAGACTTATATACTGCTTCACAGTGCTTTACAACCCTCCCTAAGTGGTTTATAAAGTCAACCTATTGCCCCCAACAATCTGGGTCCTCATTTTACCGACCTCGGAAGGATGGAAGGCTGAGTCAACCTTGAGCTGGTGAGACTCGAACTGCTGGCTGTGGGCAGCGTTAACCTGCACAGTTAGATGCAGGTAGTCTGTGAATTACAATTGAGCCTGCAATTTTTGCCGATGTGCAGAATTTGTTAAATGTGTTTTGCCCCATTTTACAACCTTTGGTGCCACGGCTGTTAAGTGACTCACTGCGGTTGCTAAGTTAGTAAGATGGTCTTTAAGCGAATCTGGCTTCCCCATTGACTTTACTTGTCAGGTGGTCGCAAAAGGGGATCACGTGACCCTGGGACCCTACATCCGCCATAAATAGGAGTCAGTTGCTAAGCATCCAAATTCTGATCATGTGACCAGGGGGATACGGCAATGGTTGCAAGTATGAAAAAACAGTCTTAAAAGTCACTTTTTTCAGTGCCGTTGTAACTTCAAACAGTCACTAAATGAAGCGTGGTAAGTCAAGGACCAGCAGTGGTGGGCCTTCCTTTCCTTGGACATGTTCAAGAGAAGTCTGGATAGCCCTCATTTCAATTTTGGATTCCTGCAAGGAGCAGGAGGTGGAACTTGGTGAACCTCTTCCAGTTCTAGACTTCTACGAAAGAGGATGAACAGAAACTACGGCAGGGCCTAAAAACGTAGGAATCGCTCGCCCTGCCCAGGAGAGCTGAGGTTGCTTGCTGCAAACAACTCTCTCCAGCAGGTGCACAGCTAAGTGCTTCACGGATGTTAGTCACCTGACTGACTCATCCGCTCCCAGGGCAGGGCACCTGAGGACAACAACAACTTATTTAAGGTTCAGTTCACTTCCGTCACCTTGTTTATTAGTTGGGGACCAAGAGTAGCATCCTTTGCCGCTTCCCAGATCAGATCTGAATTATTGCCCTTCAAAAAAAAGTTCTTTGTAACAAGGCACGGGTCCCCAACACCCGGTCCGTGGACCAGTACCGGGCCACGGCATGCCAGCAACCGGTCCGCAGGATGCAAGCCCCATCCGTGGGATGCAAGCAGCACACAAAACCACGCACTCTCCGGTCTGCGGAAAAAGCCCTCTCCACGGAACCAGTCCCTGGTGTCCAAAAAGTTGGGGACCTCTGTTAATAAGGGATGGTCACTTTCATAAGGTTGAAAGGGGAAGCTAAGGATGGCAACCTGCTGTCTCATCGGGCGGCAGGCTGCCATCCTGTGCTTCTCCTTTCAACCTAATGAAAGTGACCATCCCTTATTATAGACATTGGCAACCTGTGACAACCTCAACGCTGTTTGTAGAACCCCTCTGAAAACAATGGAGCTATTTCTCACAGGAAACCACACCTGGAAGTTCGATCTATAGAGCCTTGGTGGAGCAGTGGGCTAATGCCTCCTTAAGTAACACCAGCTGCCTGCAATTATTGCAGGTTCAAGTCCCACCAGGCTCAAGGTTGACTCAGCCTTCCAAGGTAGGTAAAATGAGGACCCAGATTGTTGGGGGCAATAAGCTGACTTTGTAATAATGCCGCTTGGGGTGTGTGTGAAAGCCCTAATAAGCAGGCATATACATAGAATGAAGGCTACTGCTAAGCTTGTAAGCCGCCCTGAGTCTTCGGAGAAGGGCGGGATATAAATGGAATTAAAATAAAAAAATAAAGATAAAATAAATCTTAAAAGACTGAGAATAAAGGAACTTGGGGGGGGGGAATTAATGAAGAGGGAAGAAACATCCCCATCCATTTAGATTCATTATCACTTTGCTCCAGAACACTGGAGGGGGGGAACCTGGTCCTTACACCCAACCTTACTTTACGGAGGTCCACTTAGGCTTTTGCTGGCTCTTAAGTGAATCTCTCCTGTACCTTTTCTCAATCTGAAGTTTCCTTACAGGTGCGTGATGCTCGTACGCCTCTCCAAACACACGTTATTTTTCTGGCTGCGAGAGAGAGGGGGGGAAAATGGGTTCTAGTTCTCCTCACCCCTTAGTTGGGCTTTCCTCAGTCCTCAAATTTCAGAGATGTCTCTTCCTAGCCCTCAAAGAAGCTGGGAAGGGATGGGAAGAGTTCACCTCTTTGCTTGGTTTCCCCCCTTTCATCCTCAACTTTACACCTTTTTTCCTCCAGCTTCTTAAAGTAGGCTATTTATCAAAACTGAAATCTGATCACTTCGTCCAGAGAAACCCAGGCGAAAAGCAACTCATCCCACCCCACCGAAGGAGTGAACTTTGCAGTTGGAATTCCTCCCCCTCCCCTCCTTACTTCCCTTCACACTCAGGTTTTGATCAGGAAAAAAAAACCAAAAACCCTCGCTTGACCCTTAATGTTTAAAAAGTGACCTTGGCATCAGCTGTCCTTTTTTCTCTCCTCTGATCTCCCTTCCAAGAAGATCTCTCAAAAAACAACAGTACAATCCAAAGCAAACCCTCCCCATATAAACATTTTCCTGATTTGTGACCCAACTATAACAACAATCTACCCCCCCCCCTTATCTTTCCTTGCCTGGAATCTGACATCTCTGTAGGGCAGTTGATCTCCTCCTTTGCAGAAGTTTCTTTAAAAAAAAGGTCGAGAAGTCAAAAAACTTCCTCAAGCCAAAACTTTTACTATTTCACAAGCTGGATTAACGAACCCAACTGCGCCTGGCTTCACACAACACCCCCCTTCCACCGATCCCAACCGTTGCATTAGAATAGAAGGGAACAGAATAGAATAACAAGAGTTGGAAGGGACCTTGGAGGTCTTCTAGTCCAGCCCCCTTGCTCAGGCAGGAAAGCCAGCTGACACCGTTCCAGACCGTTTTTCCTTGCTTCTGAATGCAAAAAAAAACAAAAACGAAATACACCCAGGAGGGGAGGTCTACAAATAGTGTACTGCTACAAATAGTTTACTGCACTGTTACAAATAGTTTACTGCACTGTTAGAAAGATTTCTCTTCCCCCCCCAACCCCCCCCAGCCCAAATCGTTTCACTCACTCTTGCTTGCGCCGAAAATACCATCTCCAGCCAAGCGGCTCAGCGCGGATTTAGGCGAGATCCTAATAAACGCTGCTTGCCCAGCTCCAGATTTAGTTGCATTTATGGGGTGCAAGAGGGAAAGAGGAGCCCGGGGCTTCCCTTCTTAAGTTTCCACCCCCCACAAACTCTTTTCTCCGGAGAGGGCAATGCAGACCCCCCCCCAAACCTTCCTTACCTCCTGCAAATGAGCGGGGTGCAAGAAGGGGGTGGGGGGGAGTGAGTTGGGTGTAGGTTTGGGCATGCACGTGGCTGCAAGGGGGGGGGGGTCCAGGCTCGTGCATGCAAGGGGGAGGGGCGTGCGGGAGGAGGGGCCTGTTGCAAAGGGGGAGGGGGCTGTGGAAAGGAGAAAGTGAAAGGAAGTGGGAAACGGAGGTTCCCCAGGCCCTTCTTGCAACCACCGCGGGGGGGGTGGAGAGAAGAGAAGGGAAGAGCAGAACAGACAGCAAGCCAGCAAGGGGGAAAAAAAAAACCTGGCTCCACGCAGGCGCACTTCGCTCACCTGACGCCGCCGCCGCCGCCGCGGAGGGAGGGAGGGAAGGAGGGAGGAAGGGCTTGGTGGTCTCGCGCCGGAGAAGTCGCCGCCGTTCTTTTCCGCGTCTCCGCTCAGTTCTCCGCCCCCCGCCGCGCAGCTCTTCCTTTTTCCCTTCCTGCCTCCTCAGCCCCGCCCCTCCACAAAAAAAAAAGAAAAAGAAAAAGCGACGCGGGCGGGCGCTGATTGGCGGGAGTCGAGCGGGCGGGCGAAAGCGGACCCGTGCCGCCCCGGGAGAAGGCGGCGCCGTCGCCTCCTGGTGTCCCTCCGCTTTTTTTTTTTTTGCCCTTTCCCCCCCCCCTCTGGGAATTGCAAAAGGGGGGTTGGGGGGAGGATGCGCGGCGGAGCTTCTGGGAGGAGGGTGGGAAGCATCGGATGGTAAAGGTCCTCCTGCTTGAGCAGGGGGCTGGACTAGACGACCTCCAGGGTCCCTTCCAGCTCGATTCTAGATTCCAGATGCCCATGCCAAACAGGCTGAAGGCAAGAGGATGCCCCGGCACGGTCGCGGGGACGCTTGCAAGGATGGGAGGGGCTGTGCACAACCACCCCGCGAGGTAGGGCAGGGCTGTTGAGGTCCCGCATGGGTTGGGCTGCGACCGACAGCAGCCCCACTGATGTAAAACGATGGGAGTTGTAGTCCTACCCAGGCTGGGGAAAGGCTGGGGGAGAAGGAAGCTGGGCTGGCACCACTCCCCACCTTTTAGTCAGAGCTGAAGAAGCTTCTTGGGCGAGAAGCGAAAAGTCTTCAAAGAAAAACAAGAAAGTTCAGTTGCCTCGCGTGGGGGAGAAAAAAAAGCACCTTTGGGATCGGACCCAATAAGCCACTTCTGGCTGGGAACCGACATTGGAACAGAAAAGAGAATAATCTTGTGAATCCTTGCACCACCCTGCAACCCCAGAAAGTGGCAGAGGCTTTCAAGACGAGCAAGCGGCTTCATGCATTGGCTGTTATGCAATTCCAAGCGATATCACGCATCCTTGCTAAATGTCAATGGAGATTCTCAGTCTTCCAGATGTACTTGTCCCAAAGATGCTTTTTCTTGAGGTAACTGGACTTCCCTTGTTTTTCTTTGAAGACGTTTGGCTTCTCACCCAAGAAGCTGAAGAAGCTAAACTTGGATGAGAAGCCAAACGTCTTCAAAGAACACCAAGAAAGTCCAGCAGCCTCGTGAAAAATGCACCTTTGGGATCTCACATTGTTGTTAAACGTGATGATTTATTGAGTCACTGACTGACGGATAGGAGGGTCTTGAGTCGCTGACAACGGATAGGAGGGTCCCCGTGATGCACAAAGCTACTCATGACCGTTTACACATCACAGATGGCTTGGTTCACACAATACACAGCCAGGCCAAGCAAACAGCTTAATGCACGGGTCCCCAACCTTGGCAACTTTTAAGACCTGTGGACTTCAACTTCCAGAATTCCCCATCCATCCATCCATGGCTGGCTGGGGAATTCTGGGAGTTGAAGTCCACAGGTCTTAAAGTTGCCAAGGTTGGGGACCCCTGGCTTAATGTATTTGCAGGCAGAGTTGGCCAAAGTTACGCCTTGTTTGCCAAGTTGTTTTGAGGAGGCTGCGTTTGTTTATAAAGCAAAACTTCCAAACTCCGCGCGTCTACAGTTAAGGCAACCAAGCACTTTAAAATATCAGTGGTGTGTTTTTGCTGCTTATATGACCTCAGTGATCAAACATTTAAGCCGCCTTCTCTGCTGATACCACTTGCCAGAGAACTGGCAATCCTTGAGAGGCTTCTCATTAAGCATTCGGATTTGATTCAGTTAATGATGCCTTTTAACTTGCTGGTGAACGAGTCCTTGGATTTGATGAGTCCTACTTCTCAATAGAGTTGTACAGGATTACGGTGTAATCCCTTGCAAATTACTAGTTATGATTGTGGTTTAATAGTTGCCACTCCATTGTAAACAAGGCACTCTTTTTCCCCCCATTGGTGTTTTAAGTGTCTCAGCCATTGGGATCTCTTGAAGGAGGGGATCTGGGATCCCTCGCTTTATACACCGTTCCAGGTGTTCAGCAGCATTTCTCCCTACAAGTATTCCTCGGTTAGTAACCACAATTAAAAACCAGCCATTTGGTCGTTAAGCAAAGCAATGGCTAAGAGAAACCGCAACTGGGCTGATGATCTTGTTTCAGCTTTCCTTTGCTTTGCAGACCTGCAAAGATTGTCCATGCAAAGACTGGTCACAAAGTGAAGAGTCGCTAAACGAGGACTATGTGTATGTAGAGAAAAAAAAGTGGGTTGGATTGCTCAAGTTTTCCGTGGTTCAGATTTTGAAGGGAACTTCTCAAGCAGAGGGCAGGCCAAACTTACTGACTTTGTGTAATGAATTTTTCCTAAGTTAATATGAGGCTCAGGTCTTGCGTGACTGCTGACTTTTGTAGAAGTCATCAAACATAAACAGTGCAGAAGAGACAGGATTCCTAGAGCATCGCTTTCAAAATTGCCCCATCTATGCAATTTTATCAGCCTGATCTTTCTCTCTCTCTCTCTCTCTCTGTGCATACACTAGTAATAGTTGCTGCATAGGATTTTCACGTGGTTTCAGAAGCTAGTTCACCTGCCTGCATTAACAAGAAGCAAACAGAGGCTTGCCCTTTAAAAAGGAGGTGTATTGTGCATTGCATTTTTTTTATTTATTTAATTTATTTATTTATCAAGGAGAGAAGCAACCTGGATTTAACGAGAAACTTCCTGACAGTGAGGACAATCAACCAGTGGAACAGCTTACCCCCAGAAATCATGGGTGCTCCATCACTGGAGATTTTTAAGAAGAGACCAGACAGCCACTTGTCTGAGATAATATAGGTTCTCCTGCTTAAGTGGGGGGCTGGACTAGAAGACCTCCAAGGTCCTTTCCAGATTCTATTCTATTCTACTAGAATAGAATAGAGAGAGAGAGATAGCACCAGCTTTTTAAGTCACCTAAGTTAGTAAATATCTCCAGGGCATTTTTTCTCATAGAACGCTCAGAACGGAGTTCCGGCACCTTTCTTGGATGGAACCTTGTAGGGTAGGCAAGGCGGATTGTATGACATGTGTGAGTTCCGGCACCTTTTTCTTTTACAAAAAAAGCAGTGAATATCTCGATCACCCAATCACAAACTTTTGTTTGAATTATGGCAACATGTTTACATCTGAAACTAAAACTATAAATTAACACCTGCAAATGCTAATATTTTTTTTGCTTCTTGCCATATATAACCAATAGGTTATAGCTTATTTTCTCAAATAATAGGATATTCAGACCAGGATCCAGATATTCAGTTACTAAAAATTTAAGTCGCCTAAGTTAATAAGCATCTAGATTACCTGGTCACAAACCTTTGTTTGAATCATCATGATATGTTTTAATCTGAAACTTAATCTATAAATGAACATCTGCAAATACTAATACTTTTTGCCATTTGCCACACTTAATCAATAGGTTATAGGGGAAAGTCACAACTTGGCCATTTTCTCAAATTCTAGGATATACAGGTTACAGAATCGTTCAGGTAGGGCTTGATTTAAGCATGATTTCTTAAACAAACCATCACTGGCTAAGTTCACACAACATGTTAAACCTTCATCTCTGAAGGGGTCTTTGGTGTTCTCTGGGCTTGCTTGTTTTCTCGCAGACGTTTCATTACCCAAACTAGGTAACTTAACACTGATGATGTTACCTAGTTTGTCTAAGGAAACGTCTGCGAGGAAACAAGCAAGCTAAGGAACATCAAGGACCCCTCATATCAACCCTGGGGGCTACAAATATTCTCCCTCATTAAACATTTAACTCTGTTTCACGAGCCATAACCACCGAGTTCACACAACATACCAAGGCCCCAAGCTAGCAGTCCACCACCAGAGCTTAACCCGTGTGTGAAGCCTTCCTTTCTACAAAGAGAACTGCTGATCTCTGTATGAAAAAAACAAAACACAAAAAACTCACCTTTCTGACATCAACCATTCACAAGACATGGCAGGCAGGACTTTGTCGATAAACATACAGGGAACATAGAGGAGAGGACTTAGATGGATGGAGATGGCGCTGTTGATCCTTAACATCACACTTGCCGAAATGTGGAAGAAACAAGCAAGCAAAAATAAAATAAAATGACAGCCTAAGATCAAACGGTTACAACTGACGGCAGAAAGTGTTTGTCAGGCATCTGAGGACATCAAACCTTTAGAACGCCCCCTCTTATAACCTCGCCCCTTCTCCCTCTTCATCTTTCTACCCTCGGGACAGCTTTGCGTCCTCTGCCTTCTTGCTGCTGCCTTGTGAACAAATGTCCTTTTAAGCAGCAAGGCGGTGATGTCAGCAAGAGCTTTATGACTTCAATGGGTGGTCATCCTCTTTATCCTCCTCCTCCTCTCTTAACAAAAGCAGAGGGGAATGCTTTTTCCCCCGAGAAACCCTTTTCAGATATTTGCAAGGGTAGGGGTCTATGGATCCTACAGGAAAGTATATATGTTGCTCGGGGTTGATCCTTAACACCACAGGGTTGGCTTCTTGGTGTTTCTTGAGCTGGGACTGGTTTTCTGCAGGGGTTTGGTCGCCAGGCTGTGTAACCACAGGGCACGCGCTGGCTATGAACAGCCAGCAAACCGCATTCCCCTGTGCACTGATATTATTATATAGCAGCAATGGCGAAACCTTTACAGACCGAGTGCCCAAACTGCAACTCAAAACCCTCTTATGTATCATCAGGTGCGTGGGTGTGGTCCATTGGGTGGGTGTGACCCATTGGGTGGGCGCATTTGGTGGGCGTAGCTGCAGTGGTAACGGCAGACTGGGTGGGACTAAAAAGTTCAATCAATCAATTCCAACCTTGCGAGATCTGTTTTTTTTCCCCCGCGAGAAGTTGAAATTGATCGATTGATTGAACCTTTTTTTTAAAGCAAAAAGGTTTTATTAAACCCAGCTGAAGGCCTAGGACTGGGGCGACGGTGTGCGTGCCCACAGAGAGGGCTCTGCGTGCCACCAGTGGCACCCGTGCCATAGGTTTGCCACCATGGTTATATAGCCTGCTTAGGAAACGTCTGCAGGAAAACCGTCCACGTCAGAAAGAACCCAACACAGATCCTAATTACTGCCATCATAAGGATTCTGGCTGGGTCAAGGATTGTGTTAGGTCAATAAGCACTGACATGTGTCAGTTTCATAGGTCCATTGAGGCACAATGCAGATACTTTGTAGACCTTGTGCATAAAGTTTTGCTCCTGGTAATTGCAACACCTCCTAATTCTATATTTTAGGACTTTATGGCACCTTCCTGCAATTTATTGTCCTTCAGAGCTAAAATTGAATTGAAAAAGTGAACACCGAGATTTATGTGTGGTTATTAGCCAGTCAAATGTAGTACACAGAAATACAACTAAGAATTAAAATTAAAAATAAGAGTAAAGTCAGAAATGAAATAGCCTAATTACCAAAAGGAGACAGAAAAGGCAACATTAATCTGTTAGGATAGATTAATTCCAGTTGTACAAGTTTCTTCTCTGGGTCCTCGGCTTGAAGTCTGGTTGTTTTTTATTGTCATTGTTCATTGCACAGTCAGCCAGATGTTCAGACTGGATTTGGCATTTTTGTCCACCTATCAAGTCCTTCCCAAGGATCTGGTCACCTTGTGGTGAGATGGGTAGTAGCAAACAAATTTAATAACCAAATAGGCAGATGTCATTGTTTGATGTTGTTGCAGATATCGTCCCAGGATACAAGCTGTTTCAAGTACAGCTGCCTTTTGCAATTGACCAATGGTGAATTTGTCAATGCCAATGGTGTTCAAGTGGTGGTCCAGTTGATTTGGGATTACACCCAAGGTGCCTATTACTATTGGTGCTACCTTTGCTTTCTTTTGCCATAGTCATTCCATTTCTACTTGCAGGTCTTTATATTTTGTTATCCTCTCCATTTATTATTACATCAGCAGATCTGGCTAGTGTAATCTGAATATTTTTATATTCTGGGTGGGTTCTCTGATAATTCAGATATGACCTTAGTACATACCCTTATAGCTAGACATTTGCACTTAGAATAGGCACACAACAGTGACTTCATGCACACACACCCATTACAGACTGTTGATTTCATAGCTGGCAATATGCCAGCTTTCCTAAGAGACCCAACTGTTTGTTATTGGAAGCTAAGGTAGACTATATTCAAGGAGATGGTTGCACAATGAAGCCTATTGAACAGAGGACTGAAATGTACAAGAACGCATCCAGTTCTTTGGAGGCTCTACTGCTCTGGCATTATTTTATAAAATGGGTCCTGGGAGAAGCAGTTTCCATGGGTGCTTTTAGACCAGGGGTAGGCAACCTTGGCTCTTTTATGACTCATGGACTTCAACTCCCAGAATTCCTGAGCCAGCCATGCTGAGGGGAAAAGTAGAGATTTCCAAGCTGAGCCATGCTGGCTCAGGAATTCTGGGTTGAAGTCCACGAGTCATAAAAGAGCCCAGGTTGCCTACCCCTGTTTTAGACAGCAAGCCTTTTGGTCACCCAGCTCTTCCAATTCTGCTTGAGAGCATGGCTGGATTGATGGGATTTGACTGCTTGCAGAGGTCCTAAGCCTACAGAGAAACATCAGCTGATCGGGAGTCTGTTCCTCCTAGTAAACAGCTGAGCATGGAAAACTGCCACTGAATCAGTGCCATTCATTGGTTCATATCTGATGGACCCTCCCACCAGGTCACCATCACCCCTCCCCATCGCACGTCTAAACTTTTCTTTTTCTCCTTTGAATGAGCACGTACACACAGTGGTGGGATTCAGATAGGTGAACAAACGGTTCTCTGCATGGATGCCGCTTCCGGAAGTCCACTCTGGGCCTGGGCAACAAAAAAATTAGCTACCAGTTCTGCCAAAGTGTTGCGAACCGGCTGACTTCCACCACTGCGTACACACACTTATAAAATGAATCCCAGTTACCTCTGCTACCAAGCCTGGAAAAAGACATTTCTCTAAAGAAGGACATTGTAAAATGCCCAAAAGATAGGATTTCATCTTCCTTAAAAAAAAAAAAAGCCAGCAAAGCATCCATCTGTGAAGGAAGAATTGATTTCTGGCCACTACCGATGTCCACAAGATACTTGCATGGCTCAAAGTGAATTGAAAAACAGGTGATCCACCCACTCTCCTAAAAAAATGCAAAGAGAGCCATCCCGGCTAGTCACTCCAGGATCTGTGAAGTGTGGGAGGTGTGAATAAGTTGTAAGCCCTGGTCTTGCTTAAGTTGCGGGAGGGTGAGTCAGCGTACCTTCGCCACACTGTCATCCAGAGAGTGTTGTTGATCCCTAGTGTGTCATAACACTGTTGGGAAACGAGAAGGAAGTGTATTGTTCCAGAAAAGCAAGTTGTTGGTGTTGCATTGTGACGATGCACTGCTACTCTAATAAAGAGTGGAAGGGGACATTTAGACGGCCGAGTGCAAGGATCCAGACTGACCCAGAGAAGGTCTTTTGAATCTCCAGAGGAGAAGCAATTCTATAGGACAGGCACTGCAACCGTGAAAACACAGTTCAGTGATCCCACATATGACATTGTTTAATAGACCAGACCCAAAGTATACCCTTCCTTTCAGATCTGGTGTCCAATGCAAATTAATAAATATTTCTAACTAAATAAGGGACCCTAAGGGACCCATTATGTTCAGAGCTTAGAGTTGCTAACTGCCTTTCCAGTTAAGCTCTAGCTTTCCAACTGCCTTCAGGTTTAGTAAAGTACCTTTTAAGGTTTACAAAGTACAATCCAGCCATTGCACAGAGGTGTAATATTGTAGTGCTGTGTTTGTTTGTTTGTTTTGTTGTTATTTTTTGGTTGGGAACATAAATTACTGTCTTATTATAGAATATTGTGCAGCTTGACCATGTGCCCTGCAGAGGTTTAAACATCCTCACGTTTATTCAGTAAACACTAGTTAGACAAACTATGTTTCGACACATTGGCTGGGCTCAGCCTGTTGGGTTCTCTGCTTGCTGATCTCATCTTTCCAAAACCAACAGCCTTTTGTGAAATGCTTGTCTGAATGGAAGAGGAGACTCAGCATACCCAGGTTGCTTGACTGTTACATGAGAATCCCATTACTGAGTCTGTTTTAAATGGCAATGGCTTCTTCTTTTTTAAAAAAGTGGAATCCAGATAGGATCGTTAAGACAAAATGATCGGTGCACGAGACTTGGAGGAGTTGGCAATGGGGTGTCCATTAAAGTTGCCAGAATATCAGTGATGGGATTCAGCCGGTTCGCACCTATTGGGCAGAACCGGTAGCTAATTTTTTGTTGCCCAGGCCCAGAATGGAAGCAACTTCAACGCAGAGAACCGGTTTTTCACATATTCGAATCCCATCACCGCAGAATATGGTATGTTGCTAAATTCCAATGTGCAGATCTTGATAGAATGCTTTATTCCTGGCTCCCCTTAACGGCAGCTTTAATCTATACTAAAGCAATGCAATTACAATGAATCTACCCTTTCTTGGTCTTCATGGCCACTGAATTTTAAGCCATCTCTGCTCTGTCCATAACTGGTGATTCTCGATCCTCATTTGTCATGTGAACTGAAGGGATGGGGGGGAGGCGGGCTGGAGATAGGCCTTCTGGGTGATAAATCAGTTTTTACTGTGAATTACTTGCCTTGTTTCTTAAGAATTATTAAACATATGGCAAAGACCTCCGTGGTTTTCAAAACTGTGTTTCCTTTCTCCTTAAATTTGGGTTAATCACCCCATCCTACCTTGTTTTTAAAAATGACATTTGTTACTCTTAGAGATGTCGCTTGCTGGCCTGAAAACCTGTCATTTGCTGCTAGGTGGCACTGTCCTGCAGCATAATAACCAGGACAGGGCTGCCAAAATTCCTATTCGCTTGAAAATATGTATCAGATATACTGTATAGTCTATGAATGCAAGAGCAGCTTTGATCCTGCAAAACCAGGCAGACAAATGATGCACATATTTAAGTAATTACAGATGCTTCCCCCCACCCCCTGTCATTATTATGGTAAGCATATGCTTGAACCAAAATTTAATCACAAATGCAGTATTCAATGACCTGGTTTTGCTGAATTGTGGTTTGTAGACTAAAGCACAACTGGGTTTATATTAAGCTGTAAACTGTGCCATATAGCTGAAAATGCACAATATTCTATAATAAGACAGTAAGTATGTTTCCAACCAAAACAACAACAAAACAAACAAGAAAAGCAGCACCACAATATTACACCTCTGTGCAATGGCTCATTGTACTTTGTAAACATTAAAGGTACTTTACTAAACCTGAAGGCAGTTGGAAAGCTGGAGCATAACTGGAAAGGCAGTTAATAACTCTAAGCTCTGAACTTAATGGTCCTTTAGGGTCCCTTATTTAGTTAGAAATATTTATTACTTTGCATTTACTCTAAACTGAGCGATCCCTGGACTTATGATGCAATAGCAATAGCATTTATATCCAGCTTCAAAGTTTTTACAGCCCTCTCTAAGCAATTTACGGAGTCAGCCTATTGCCCCCAACAACCTGGGTCCTCATTTTACTGACCTCAGAAGGGTGGAAGGCTGAGTCAACCTTGAGCTGGTCAGGATCAAACTCCCGGCAGTGGGCAGAGTTAATCTGCAATAGTGCATTCTTACCACTGCACCCCCATGCTCTTAGGTAGTGACTTATAACTAAGTGACAATAGCACCTAAGACTTATATACCGCTTCACAGAGCTTGACAGCCCTCTCTAAGCGGTTTACAGAGCCAGCTTTTTGCCCCCAACAATTTGGGTCCTCATTTTACCGACCTCAGAAGGGTGGAAGGTTGTGTCAACTTGGACTCCTGCCAGGATCGAACTCCAGGCTGTGGGCAGAGTAAGTTTGCAATGCTGCATTCTAACCACTGCATCACCAGGGCTCTTGCAAGCTCCTACATTACTGAGATCCCTATCTGGGTAACATCATAACCTACTCTGAACACGGCCCTTAGGTTTTGGCCCTCTGAAATGGTTTTCTGATTTTTTTTGTGGGTTGGGAGGAGGGGCTTAATTCAGCAGGAGCAGCAGCTTATTGATTCAGTCATACAAAGATTTCAAATAGATCATTTCAGCAAGCAGAGGGATGGGGATCTAGGTTTTAATCAGCAGTAGGGGCTGCTTAGGAAACAACCGATATGTAATGGGAAGACTGGGAAATTCCAACTTCTTGTTAGTTCAGCTTTTTTTTCCCAGCACAGGATGCAACCCACTTATCTAATGAATGCAGAACCAGTGTCATAAATTTATTCTATTACCTCTCTGACAAGCTGGGACTTCCCCGATGGCAATAAATCATCAAATTATATGTACTGGAAAGGGTGTTTTGGTTTGGTCGTGTCAAAATGAGAAAGAACAAAAAGTTCCATTGCCTCTTGGGCAAAAGTTAAAAGATGCTGGATAGGATTTAAAGGGACAATCCTTTATAAACGGGCACATCTATTCATTTTTCACAAAGACAGAGGTGCATTATTTTTTGGCCTTAGCCCAACTTGGTTCCAAGGAGCTCAAAGCAAAGCCGGAAAACTGGCAGCTTTTCCCCAAATTTTCAAAGACCTTCTAAACAGTTATCCCAGCCTTGGGTGAGAGTTCTCTCTCTCTCTCTCTCCTCCCTGTTAGGAAGAAGTAAAAAGGGGATAGTATCTGGATGGTATCTAGAACAGAGGTCCCCAACCTTTTGGACACCAGGGTCCAGTTCCGTGGAGAAAGTTTTTTCCGTGGACCAGAGAGTGCGTGGTTTTGTGTGGTGCCGGCATCCCGTGGATGGGGCTTTGCTTGTCTGTGTGGACTGGTTGCTGGCATGCTGCGGCCTGGTACCTGTCCACGGACCGGGGGTTGGGGACCCCTGATCTAGAATGATTGCTAAATATCAGCCGAGAGAAATATGGAAATCCTTGCTACCATCTGGTGGATGCTGGTTTTTTCCAGCCCAAATACGGAAGCCCTAATTGGAAAAAGAGCACAGGGGGAAAAAAACTTAGAGTATAGAGGAAATACCAATAGAAAGTCATATTTGTAGCTCAGGTTGAACTGAGGGGCCCTTGGTGCCCTCTCTGAGCATGGCTGTTTTCCTGCAGACCTTTCATCACCCAACTAGGTACCATCATCAAGTGCTTAGAAGAAGCGCGCTCACTGTTTATATACTCATGGCTTGCCCTGTCAGTAGTGATGGGAGAGTTCTTGATTAGGCTGTTGTTTATTGTTTGACTGTTTGTCTGAGTTGGTATTCCATAATTTGGGGAACTACCCATTTCCCATTCTTAAATAACTATCATATGGCTATGTGCTGAGTAATAGCAATAATTACCAGAGCCACATATGCTCTCAGTCGTGTTTGGCAGAGAAAAATATCCCTGTCCCAAGGAAATTAAAAGCTTGACATACAAGAGGCAGAAAACAGAGAAACAGAGCGTGTGGATTGCCATGTTCCAAGTATGTTAGTGAAATGTCTAAATATTACCCAACACACGGTACTGTACCAATATAAGCCTCCTGGATTTGGTAACCTTAAACCAGATTTTATTGTATGTTTTATTTGATATAGGAGGGTTTCAACACTTCCTCTAACTGCATTTCGAGAGTAAATCATGTTAGAAGGCTCAGCGACACAGCTGCTGAATTTTTCCCCCTCCCTCAGATCACAAGCTTTCACTTCCTAATCACATGTGCAATGTTGATTTACATATGGATATTTTACACCGTACAGTGATGGTTATTGACAAGGCTTTGAAAAAAGGAAAAATCCACCCTTTGATGGAAAAAGCTGAAGTTGTTTAGTGAATTATCCAGCAACGGGACCGCACATTCTCAAGAGCACTGCTACGAAGCAAGTTCTTCTTCTTTCTTCTCTGCAGCTGTTTTTTTTGGTTTTTTTTTCAAATGGAAAGCTACAATTTCCTTTACGTGAACACCTTGGTGCAAGATTACTTGAAATACATTTGCCAAGAGGCTCAACTTGCGGCGGCCCCAAACAGAGTCGCTGAAGTCCTACGTAAAGCTGGATCTTCTGTTCAGAAAGAAGTTGAGAGCAACCTGAGACCTTACGTGGACTCATTGGAGATTCATTCTGTAGAGGAAGCCAGTGACATTTTCAATCAAGTGATGGAAAATGAATTTGCGGATGGCACAATTAACTGGGGACGCATTCTGACCATATTCCTGTTTGGTGGCATCCTGGCTAAAAAACTGCAAGGGCCTTTGGCCAAAGAAAACTTGAAACAGATCTCTTACTTCATCACAGACTATATCGTGGGCACCAAAGGAAAGTGGATCAGTGACAACGGAGGATGGGTAAGTCCTCAGCCCGAGCTCGTCTTTTTGTTGTTCAAATTGCTAAGTTGTGTCTGACTCTTCGTGACCCTGTGGACCACAGCATGCCAACACCCCCCCTCCTTCCTTGTCTCTTTGACTCTGCCCAAATGTCCATTGTGTCAATGACACTAACTAACATCTCATCCTCTCCAGCCCCTTCTCTTCTTAACTTCAAAGTTTGGCCTTTTAGCTTCACTCATTTTTCATGCAGAACGTGAGTCCAAAAGCTCACATGAACGGGTATTAATTTAACACAACCATAACTGTGTAAAGCATACTGGCACGTCTTTTATTAATTTAACAATACTGAATTTTTGCACTGATCTCACAGCGTCTAGGGTACTGCATTGTTTGCTTCAACATTACCTTATAACATCTGTAAATCTATTTGCAAATTAAAATGGAAAACTCACATTAGTGACCAGGGGTTTGAATGAATATTCTAGTAAATCTTGTCTTATAAAGTACCTACAACTCGATAGCACAAGCCAGTAGAATACTATCTAAAATGCAATCCCAGAGAGTTCAAAGAGTTTATTTCTATGCAATATGGCTAAGATTATTCCTAAAGATCAGAAAAATTCAATAGTGTGGTAATAATACTGTGCATCTCATTGAAATTTTGTTTCTGAATGGGTAACTGGCATTTATTAAAATTCTCTCTCTCTCTCTCTCCCCCTGTGTGTGTGTGTGTGCATGTGCGTGTGCGTGCATGTCTGTCTGTCTATCTATCTATCTATTATCTATCTATCTATCTATCTATCTATCTATCTATCATCTATCTATCTATCTATCTATCTATCTATCTATCTATCTATTATCTATCTATCTATCTATCTATCTATCTATCTATCTATCTATCTATCTATCTATCTATCTATCTATCTATCTACACACACACACATTTCTTTTAAATAGAATCTTCCAGGCAGCTAATAGGCAACAAGTTTTTTATTTTTTTATTTTTTTTATTTTAATTCCATTTATATCCCTCCCTTCTCCGAAGACTCAGGGCGGCTTACAAGCTTAGCAGTAGCCTTCATTCTATGTATATGCCTGCTTATTAGGGCTTTCACACACACCCCAAGCGGCATTATTACAAAGTCAGCTTAATTGCCCCCAACAATCTGGGTCCTCAGATTGTTACTTATTAAATAAAACTCTGGCTCGTCTAAGTTGAGGTTTTACGTTTGCTAATTATTTGCTTTGAAACACAGCAAAAGAAACTTTCCATAGCAGAAGACAGACAAACACACAGTAGCGTATTCTTCTTCCTCAAGGGAACAGGAACTTACAAAATGCCTGATTTGTTTTTTTGTGGCAAAGGGTACGATATTGGCAAAGTACAGTGCAATCCTGAAAACATTGATTCTCAATTAACAGCAGCCTTGCTGAGATCTTTCAGACAGGACTCTTGTCTCCTGTTATTTCAAGGACACACTGTAGTCAAGGAAAAGAAAAAATGCTCCTGCATTTTAAAAAAAATCAGAATTCCCCAAAAGTGAATCATATAGAAAAAGACACCTCACTGTATTCTCTGCAAATCTAAAATGGCTTTTTCACTTTGATGTTTGGGGGAAACCCCTAATCTTTCTTTCAGGGAATTGTAAAAATTCTCCATTCCTGTATATGACTGTTCCTCTATTAATCTTGATCTGTACTAAGATGTCTGAGTGGGTGTATATGAGAGTGACATTTACATCTAAAGTATATTGTGCTTTTCCCTTGGAGTTTCCATTCAATTTCTACCAAATAGAACCAGGCTCCTGTAACAGAAGGCAAATCTGTTTGCCTTTGCAAATTTGTGGCAGCCCCTGAGATACTGAAACACTGCTATCATGTCCCCCCTAGTCCTTCATTAAACTAGACATACCCAATTCCAGCAATCGTTCCTTATATGTTTGAGCCTCCAGTCCCCTGATAGCTGGCTGGGAATTCTGGGAGTTGAAGTCCACCTATCTTAAAGTGGACAAGGTTGAGAAACACTGAATTAGGAAGTCCAGTGTATCAAATTGGCCTTCTTGGAAATACAGGCATCCTTGACTTAACAACCACATTCAGGACTGCAATTTCCATTGTAAATTGCGGCAGTCATAAAATAGAGCCTTGGTGGAGCAGTGGGCTAATGCCTCCTTAAGTAACACCAGCTGCCTGCAATTAGTGCAGGTTCGAGTCCCACCAGGCTCAAGGTTGACTCAGCCTTCCATCCTTCCGAGGTAGGTAAAATGAGGACCCAGATTGTTGGGGGCAATAAGCTGACTTTGTAATAATGCCGCTTGGGGGGGGGGGGCAAAAGCCCTAATAAGCAGGCATATACATAGAATGAAGGCTCTTGCTAAGCACATTGATTTGTGCTTCTTAGATTGTAAGCCGCCCTGAGTCTTCGGAGAAGGGCGGGATATAAATGGGATTAAAATAAAATAAAGAAATCTCTCTCAAATCATTTGAGCCACAGTGCAATAAATTGCACCTTGTTTATTGTGGTCAGCTTGGCTTCAGGCAATGTACTGAGCCAAAATAATAACCAATAGAATGGAGCAAAAGAACTTATACTATTAAGGTCCAAATAAGACTTAACCACAATCAATGCTAACCAAGTTAACCGTGCAATGTGACATCAGGTTGGTCTTTAGTGGATCTGGACAGCGTAAGGTGTGAACAGTATGCCAGAAAAGCCACTGCAATCCTAGGTTGTACTAATAGAGGGATAGAATCAAGATCATGTGAAGTTCTAGTACTGTTTAAAACACCTTAGTAAGACCACACTTGGAATACTGCATCCAGTTCTGGTCACCACAATATAAAAAAGATGCTGAGAGTCTGGAAAGAGTGCAGAGAAGAGCAACAAAGATGATCAGGGGGCTGGAGGCTAAAACATATGAAGAACAGTTGCAGGAATTGGATATGCCTAGTTTAATGAAGAGAAGGACGAGGGGGGACATGACAGCAGTGTTCCAATATCTGTGGGACTGCCCCAAAAGAAGAGGGAATCAATCTATTCTCCAAAGTACTTGAGGGCAGAACAATGCATGAAAATTAATCAAAGAGAGAAGCAACCTAGAACTAAGGAGAATTTTCCTAACAGTGAGAACAATTAACCAGTGTAACAGCTTGCCTTCAGAAGTTGTGGTGGCTCCACCACTGGAGGCTTTTAAGAAGAGACTGGACGGCCACTTGTCTGAAATGGTATAGCGACTTCTGCTCCAGCAGGGGGTTGGACTAGATGACCTCCAAGGTCCCTTCCAACTCTGTTATTCTATGTTCTATGAACATAGGAAGTTGCCTTTTTTCTGATTCTTCCACAGCTTCTGTGACTCAGATTCTTCTTGCTGGAATAAAAATCTTGGAATTATCTGAAACCTTAAAACATATAGCTGTGATGCATGTATGCATTTTTTTTTAAAAAAATGGCAATCTTGGGATTGTTGTTTTTTCTTTTAAGTCTGTTCAAAAATTTCCTTTCACTCTTGAGGGCACTGTAATACCTCCAAATTCGCTAGACGGCAGCAATAAATCTCCAAAATCAAAAATAAAACACTGCCATTTTTTAAAATGACAGAATTAACACTTAAGGAACGGTGACTTGAACTCTTGTCAAAAGAGATCTCATCAGATCCGGCTCATTTTTTACTGTTCATATGAAATATTTAAAGTTATTATTGCCCCAGGCAGGTTGGCCCCAGCACCATACTAGAAGACATAAGATGTTTAGCAAGGCGATCCCAACATTGTGTGATTTGCAAGCCACAACAGCTGGGTTCACACCAACACTAGGAGAAGGCCAAATGTGGCTTTTATATACTATGAACACCGCTTCAGATCTTAACAACCATGTTATTATTTATTTATGTATATCCTACCTTTATTTTTTGTACAAGTAACTCAAGGCAGTGAACATATCCAATATTTAAGAGTGTACCCAGGGTAATCAATCAGACTTATTCCCCCCACCACCCAGGGAATCTCTTACTCATTGCAAGTTATGTATAATGTATTTTTATGTATTTCTTTTTATCCCACTTTTATTACGTTTTATAAATAACTCAAGGCGATGAACATACGTAATTCTCCTTCCTCCTCCTATTTTCCCTACAACAGTCCTGTGAGGTGGGCTGGGATGAGATAGAGAGACTAGCTCAAAGTCACCCAGCTGGCTTTCCTGCCTAAGGTGGGACTAGAACTCAGAGTCTCCTCCTGATTGGCCCAACGTCACCCAGTTGGCTTTCCTGCCTAAGGTGGGACTAGAACTCAGAGTCTCCTCCTGCTTGACCCAACGTCACCCAGTTGGCTTTCCTGCCTAAGGTGGGACTAGAACTCATGGTCTTCTATGATTGGCTCGAAGTCACCCAGCTGACTTTTATGCCTGACTAGAATTTGCCAACTCCTGGTTTCTGGCCAGGTTGCCTTAACCGTTAGACAAAACTGGTTCTCATCATCCTTTTCTCTTTGTTTGGCAGGACAATGGCTTTATTACCAAATTTGAGGATAAAAGCTCCTGGATATCCTTGTCCACTTTGAAGACAAAGATCTTGGCTGTTTTTTCCCTCTTCAATCAATATCACTCATAAACCTGGTCAATGCTTTCTTGAGGATGTTACCCTGGGATGACTTCCAGAAACATTTCCTCTTAGCAAAAGACTGAGAGAGTGGTTATTGAGCTCACGTGGGAAGGGCAGGGGGGGGGGAGAATACTATATTTCAAACTTTATTTATATGTTATTTATAATATATATTTTTCCTTCCGTGCAAATGCGTGCAGATGTTAGTGTGCAGAAAAACAAATCATTGAGCAACTCAACATAGACATGATTTCTATCTTGTCAAGGGTGATTCTCAAGATTTCTGAGAATGGTGGGGCTACCCTAGGTGACACAAGCCATGATACAAGCCATCTCTAAGCAGCACGGAGCTGTGTTATGTTGGTGTGTTACACAAAAGAGGCCAGAGTGGGGTCCTTCTTTCCTCCAAACTGGCTAGCTGCTTCATTGACACACCCTTTGGTTAGGGACGCCGTGGCTCAGTGGGTTAGGACGCTGAGCCTGTCAATCAGAAGGTCGGCAGTTTGGCGGGTCGAATCCCGAGTGCCGCGTAGCAGAGTGAGCGCCTGTTACGCAGTCTGCCAACCTAGCAGTTCAAAAGCACGTAAAAAATGCAAGTAGAAAAATAGGGACCGCTACGGTGGGAAGGTAACAGCATTCCGTGCGCCTTTGGCGTCTAGTCATGCTGGCCACATGACCACGGAGTCATCCTCAGACAAGCACTGGCTCTTCGGCTTTGAAACGGAGATGAGCACCGACCCCTAGAGGTGGAAACGACTAGCACACATGTGCGGGGGAACCTTTACATTTATCTTTACCTTGGTTAGGAAATCTAAGCCAAACTCAGTCCCAGAAGTTGTCTGGATAAGAAAATAATCATATGTGGCTTGAGTAGAGAAGAAGAACTAAAACGATTAAGGGCCTGCCTTGGAGGCTAAAAATGCAAAGAATGGTTGCATTAATGGGGTATGTTTAGTCTAGAGCCGTGGTGGCGAACCTATGGCACGCGTGCCACTGATGCCACGCAGAGCCCTCTCTGTGGGCACGCATGCCGTCGCCCCAGTCCTAGGCCTTCAGCTGGGTTTTATAAAACCTTTTCGCTTTAGGCCTCTGCCGCTGTGTGCAAAAAAAAAAAGGTTCCATCAATCAATCAATTTCAACTTCTCGCAAAGTTGGAATTGATTGATTGAACTTTTTAGTCCCACCCAGTCTGCTGTTACCACCGCAGCCACGCCCGCCCAATGGGCCATGTCCACCAAATTGGCCACACCCACCCAATGGGCCATGCCCACACGGCACACGACAATACATACGTGGGTTATGGGTTCCAGTTTGGGCACTCAGTCTCTAAAAGGTTCGCCATCACTGGTCTAGAGTAAAAGAAGGACTAGGGGGTGACATGATACCAGTATTCCAGTATTTGAGGGGCTGCCATCGGTTGAGGGGGGGGCAGCCGATTCTCCAAAGCACCTGAAGACAAGACAAGAAGCAATGGATGGAAACTAATCAAGGAGAGAATGGAATTTCTCCTGGAATTAAGGAGAAACTTCCTGACAGTGAGGACAACTAACCAGTGGAACAGCTTGCTTTTAAAAGTTATGGTGGCTTCATCACTGGAGGCTTTTAAGAAGAGACTGGACAGCCACTTGTCTGAATTTTTTTTTAATCCCATTTATATCCCGCTCTTCTCCGAAGACTCAGGGCGGCTTACAATCTAAGAAGCACAAATCAATGTGCTTAGCAATAGCTTTCATTCTATGTATATGCCTGCTTATTAGGGCTTCCGCCCCCTCCCAAGCGGCATTTTTTACAAAGTCAGCTTATTGCCCCCAACAATCTGGATCCTCATTTTACCTACCTCGGAAGGATGGAAGGCTGAGTCAACCTTGAGCCTGGTGGGATGCGAACCTGCACTAATTGCAGGCAGCTGGTGTTACTTAAGGAGGCATTAGCCCACTGCTCCACCAAGGCTCTGTGACTTCTGGTATAGTGACTTCTGCTGGAGCCGGGGTCTGGATCAGAAGACCTCCAAGGTCCCTTCCAACTCTTTTATTCTGTATTCTGAGTCCGCTTAATGTGCTGGTATGTGAGAAAGGCCTTGAGAAGCAAATGAAGGAATGCTGTTTAGGGAACGAACAGATAAGAGGAGGTTTTTTTTTTACTTTCAGACCAGCAAGATTCTGTTAATGTAGCCTTACAACGAAGCCAAATTAGCTCACCTGGTTGTGTTTACTGTCTGGTCTACCTAGAAAGACTGACATCAATATTGCAAGTCTGAAAGTACAAATCTCCCATCATTTCCTATACAGCCTGAGAAGCTAAGAAGGGTCCTTTCGAGTCTCTTTCTCTACCCGTTATGCAGCTGAGGGCAAAGCCCTTTCTTTTCTGATTATTCCCTAGCACAGAGGTCCCCAACCTTTTGGGCACCAGGGACCGGAGAGTGCGTGGTTTTGTGTGCTGCCTGCATCCCACAGATGGAGCTTTGCTTGTTTGTGCGGACCGGTTGCTGGCATGCTGCAGCCCGGTACTGGTCCATGGCCCGGGGTCTGGGGACCCCTGGCCTAGGAAGCCTTTCTTTACCCTAGCTCTCAAGGTCTTTCTCACATACCATTACACCTGACGTGGTAAATCTTTAGTTCTTAAACCACAAAGTCATAAAGCACAATGGCTTGACTCACAGGACATGACAAAGTGCAAGCAAACCAATATTACAACTTAAGTGTGTTGCTTAGACCAGCTGCATTCAACCCCAACTCCTCCAATCTTCACTGTGTGGACTATAATAGGCATTATATTCCTTAATTGCAGCCAACCTTACCGCTAAACATTGCTTGGGTCCACATATGCTTGGCTGTGGTTTGCTTAATTATGAATATATAATCTTGAACTATGAGATGAAATCATAGCACAGTGATACTTTGTTCAGGAAATAGGGATGCAGAATAAAGCAGAACTGACCTTACAGAGCTAGACGTTAGGATTTGAGTGTAGTCCAGGAGCCTCTTTTGACCATCTTCCAGGATATCGTGCAAAACTCTTCGTTCTAAGCATGGAACATTCTGTATTTTTCTCTGAATGGGGCACTCTGGCCATTCCTGAAAAGTCTGTAAAGTAAATCTCCCAGAATAGCAAATTGGTTGCCATGTTCCAGATGGGAATGAACAGCCGGATCCGTGAGCAACTGGATCACCCTGTTCCAGAGGGAAAACGGAATGTTTTGGGGAAAATAGTATGTTCCATGCCACAAAGTTTGCACCTCCTTCTCCAACTTTTTTCCCCCCATAATCATTTTATCTACCACCATCCCAACACATATATCTGACATATGACCTCCAGGTGAGAAAAGGTGGGCCACCCTACCGTAAACTATACAACCTACAAAGGATGGGTCCACACAATACACTAAGCTCAATCAGTTAAAAACAATCTACAAAAAGCAGCACCCTGGTACAAATGAAGTGGCATCACCCATCATCGGCTAGGAAGGGAGTTCGGGTTCTCGGCAAGTGGGTGATCGTCCCCAAAGAACTTGCAGCGAGGTGCCCATCTCCCACCCCCTCCACCCAGCCGCCCTGAGTCTTCGGAGAAGGGCGGGATATAAATGGAATTTAAAAAAAATAATAATAATGAAAAGCTGCAGAAGAGGGATGCACAAACCTAACCGGGGGCGCGACAGTTGCCGCAGGAACTGCATCACCTTTGAAACCACCTCATTGATTCCTTTCCGTTTTATCAGTCACGTATAGAGCTGCAAGCGTGCTATCCCTTGCACCCTGCACAAATCGGCCAGAGGTTTGTCTTAAGAAAAAAAAACCCGGGGGGGGGAGGAAATCGATACATGTCGGCTTAATAAATAATCCTTTTATATATATATATATATATATATAAAAAGAACAACCCACGCAACTCACTCATACGTTACAAATCGACGATCGCTCATCTTTGGACTTTGGGGGCCGTCACTTGGTTTTGGCACCTCTCCGAGTCAAGGGGAGCCAGCGGCCGCTTCTCTGCCCGCCTTCCCGGGGGCTCAGGGACCTCGGGAAAGACAACCCCCCCACCCAGCCACCCCCAAGGCTCCGCTCAGTCGTTCCTCCGGGTCCGCGGCGCCTCCCCGAGGTCGGCAGAAGCGGCGGCTCTAGCAGTCCCATGGAGAGCCCGGAGGAGGGAGGAGTCGCTGCAAGCCCGGCCGACATGGCTGCCCTACACGCAGCCAAGCGCGCTCTGCGAGCCGAGCTGAAGCGCCGCCTGAGAGAACTGAGCCAAGGCGAGAAGCTGCGCCAGTCGCGCCTGCTGGCCGGCAAGGTGGGTGGCTGGGTGGCTGGGTCGGGGGCTCCGGTGGGAGAGCGGATGCCGGCTTGCTCCGGACGGAGGCACCCTCCCGCTTCCCGTGGCCTTGCAGCCGAGCCCGCAGAACGCGACAAAAGTCCCCGGCGCTGTCCCGCTGTCCTGTCTCCAAGCGCGCCTTTCGGAAAAGCCGCGCGCCCCCCGCGCGGTGCCCGAATAATAATAATAATAATAATGATAATAATGATAATAATGATAATAATAATAATAATAATAATAATACTAATACTAATAATAATAATAATAATAATAATAATAATAATAATAATAATAATAATAATAATAATAATAAAGTTGGAAGGGACCTTGGAGGTCATCTAGTCCAACCCCCTGCTCAGGCAGGAAACCCTATACCATTTCGGACAAATGGCTGTCCAGTCTCTTCTTAAAAACTTCCAGTGTTGGAGCATTCACCACCTCTGGAGGCAGGTGGTTCCACTGGTTAGTTGTTCTCACTGTCAGGAAGTTTCTCCTTAGTTCTAGGTTGCTTCTCTCCTTGACTAGTTTCCATCCGTTGCTTCTTGTCCTGCTTTCAGGTGCTTTGGAGAATAGCTTGGCTCCCTCTTCTTTGGGGCAGCCCCTGAGATATTGGAACGCTGCTATCATGTCACCTCTCGTCCTTCCCTTCATTAAACTAGACATACCCAATTCCAGCAACCGTTCCTTATATGTTTTAGCCTCCAGTCCCCTGAACATCTTTGTTGCTCTTCTCTGTACTCTTTCTAGAGTCTCGACATCTTTTTTACATCGTGGTGACCAAAACTGGATGCAGTATTCCAGGTGTGGCCTTACCAAGGCATTGTAAAGTGGTATTAGTACTTCACGTGATTTTGATTCTATTCTTCTGTTAATGCAGCCTAGCACTGTGTTGGCATTCGCAGAACCGGGGATTTCCCCCCCCCCGCGCCCCCATAACGTCGCTAGGGCCTGGCCTTCCAAGGGAGGGAGGGGAATTCGGAAAAGGGCAGCGGGTGGGCGTGGAAGGGAGTTGTTGGCAGCGGTGGAAGACAGCCAGCGCTGCTCTGGGGCGGAAGGACTGAAGCCTTTCTGCCTTCCTCTCCTGGAGCGGATGTACAGTATTCAGAGCAAAGACCTGGCTCTGTGTCAGAATTGCCAGCTCCTCCTCTGGAAGTAAGAGTAGGCTTGGAGCCAAAGTGCTTCCCGGTGAAGGGAAAGAGAGAAGCTGAAACTGGCTTGGGAAGTCGGCAGACTGGAAGTGGGTCATGAGAATCTGCCTGAGGTGGTGTCCCCAACACCCACCTTGAGCAAACCACATTTCTAGCTTTGAGTTGTGAGAGGAATCCAGCCTGTGCTGTCAGTGTCTGCATTTTGTGTGTGTGTGTGTGTGTGTGTGTGTGAGAGAGAGAGAGAGAGGGGGGGGGGAGAGAGAGAGAAATAGAACCCTGAGTGACTCAAGGGACTTTGGGGCCCTAACAGATGAAAACCAAAGGTGATACAGGGTCCATAGGCTAAATTGCATGAGGAGTGATTGAGGAAGTTAAGGTTTGTTTCGCCTATGAGTGATTGAGGGAGCTAGGTGTATTTAGCCTATTGACTACACGGGTTAAGAGGGGACATGAGAACTGTCTTCCAGTGCTTGAAGGGCTGTCACAGAGGAGATTGATTCATGCTCCAAAGCACCAGAGGGCAGGACAAGAAATACTAAGGGGTGGTGGATCATTAAAGAGAGAAGCAACCTAGAACTAAGGAGAAATTTCCTGACAGCGAGAACAATTATTCAATGGAACAGTTTGCCTCCTGGAGACGTGGATGCTCCATCAGTGGAAGTTTTCAAAAATAGACTGGATCACATTTAACTGGAATGGTACAAAGTCTTCTGCCTCGGACTAGACTAGAGTTGGACTAGATAGAAGAACTCCGTGCTTCTTTCCAGCGCTATATGATTCTAAAATTCTGTGTGTCGGCTGAATTCGTTTTTTTTCAAACTTGCCATGCAATTAGTTTCATGTGAGAAATGATGCTAAGGGAAAATTCATCCTTCATTCTGAAAATGAAAATCTGGGAATTTTTTTTTGTTTTGTTTTCATTGAGAAACTAACTAAGGGGATATGAAAGTGAGAAGCTTCAGCTTTCCTATAAGACGAGGGGTAGATGTGAAATTGACCAAAATAGGCAAGTGCCAAGCAGATCATGCTAGTAGGAAGAGCCAATTCATCCAACCTATGTTTCCGGCAAGAAATCACAGGTCAGAAAAGTTTGTTCTGCTTCAATCAGCAACAGCAATTGTATAATGTGTGGGAATAAAGGAACAATAATCTGAAGGGTATAAATTTGCAAGTAGAAAATGAGATTTCCCCCCAAATCAGTCACCGATTGCATTCTGCAGCTCCACAAAAATCAGAATCAAAAGTGAATTTCCTGAAACTGGCTTACTTACACTTACAAACTGTAGCATGCCAACCGCAGAAGTTATTTTTATACTGGGTAATTTCTAATTTTAAATTCTGGTTCCTTGAACTTCTGGCTTACTCTACCTGCTAATAAAATGGAATTGCACATAGTCATTGGTGGGATTCAGCCAGTTTGCACCAGTTTGGCAGAACCAGTAGCTAATTTTTGGTTGCCCTGGCCCAGAATGGACTTCCGGGAGAAGCGGCATCCACACAGAGAACTGGTTGTTCACATATTTGAATCCCACCACTGCACTCAACAACCATATGAAGATACATACAAAGGTACAAGTAGTGGACGATCAATTAAATCTGAGCCAGGAGTTTGCGGCAGCAGCCAAACAAGCTAGTAACGATCCCTGATTGTATAAGCAGAGGCATAGATCAAAATCACAGGAAGTATTAGTACCGATTTGTAAATCCTTAGTAAGACCATATTTGGAATACTGCATCCAGTTTTGATCACATTACAAAAAAAGATGTGGAGACTTAAAAAAAAAGTCCAGAGAAGAGCAACTAAGATGGTTAAAGGCCTGGAGACTAAAACATATGAAGAAGGGTTGCAGGATTTGGGCATGGCTACTCTAGAGAAGGGACGCGGTGGCTCAAAGGGACGCGGTGGCTCAGTGGGTTAGGACGCTGAGCTTGTCGATCGGAAGGTCGGCAGTTTGGCGGGTCAAATCCCGAGTGCCGCGTAACAGAGTGAGCGCCTGTTACTCGTCCCAGCTTCTGCCAACCTAGCAGTTCGAAAGCATGTAAAAATGCAAGTAGACAAATAGGGACCACTCCAGTGGGAAGGTAACAGCGTTCTGTGCGCCTTTGGCGTCTAGTCATGCCGGCCACATGACCACGGAGACGTCCTCGGACAAGCGCTGGCTCTTCGGCTTTGAAACAGAGATGAGCACCGGCCCCTAGAGTCGGAAACGACTAGCACGCATGTGCGGGGGAACCTTTACCTTTAACTTTTAGTCTAGAGAAAAGAAGAACTAGGGCTGACATGATAGTAGTATTCCAGTGTTTGAGGGGCTGCCCCAAGGAAGAGGAGGTCAACTTATTTTCCAAAGCATCAAAAGGCAAGACAAGAAACAACAGATGGAAACTAATCAAGGAGAGAAGCAACTTGGAATTAAGGAGAAACTTCCTGACAGTGAGGACAATTAGCCAGTGGAACAGCCTGCCTCCAGAAGCTGTGGCTGGAGGTCTTTAAGAAGAGACTGGATAGCCACTTGTCTGAAATGGTGTAGGGTCTTCTGTTTGTGCAGGGGATTGAACTACAAGACCTTCAAGGTTCCTTCTGGCTCTATTCTGATTGATTGATTGAAGTTGTGGATATTTTCTAATATATTTCCAGTTTAAATCGGTATTATTTAGATACAGGATATTCTGTATTCCCTATTATCGCCCTTAGTAAATAAGGCCTTATTTTAAAATGGGCATTTCCATACCACTGAAGCCCTGAAAGTCATACTGGAAACTCTACTAAGATGGTCAAAACTGAAAAACTCTCATTATTCTGGATCAGCAGAATTATTGAAGAATCAGAGCATGCAAGCCAGTAGGACTTGAGTCACCAAAACAAACATTCATCAGGTAAAAGTGGCCAATCATTAATTCAACAGCAGCAGGAAAGTCAATCCAGTGTGATTATTCTCCTGAATTTTTAAGATATTTGGAAAATGAATATTTCAAGAAGAAAAACCACCAGCAAAATAAATGCTCTCTCTTCTACCTGAACTTTTCAATTTCCTACCATTTCAGTGGTCGGATAATTTTCCAGCATATTTTAATCTATTTTATCATGATGATTGATAGCTCTATAGTACGTATAAAACACCTTTTCGGCATATTGCAGTGCACTTGGAAGTACTATACATTATAAGAAATTTCATGAACTTTGCCTTAACTCAGAATGAGGTATTTATTTGATTTACTCCCCACTGTCCTGCTCAAATGAGCTTTCAAAGTAGCTCAGAAAATTTAAAAAACGTACCCAAACCTAACAACATCAATGCTAAAAATTCATTTAAGAAACATTTAGAAATTTCGTGAATGTTAGGAGAATGGGGGCTAGATGAAAACCCAAAAGGAATGCATTCCATACCCTGACAAAACTGCTTATTTAATTGGTTGTTATTGTTTGAAAGAATAGAATAGAATAGAATAGAATAGAATAGAATAGAATAGAATAGAATAGAATAGAATAGGAAGGGACCTTGGAGGTCATCTAGTCCAACCCGCTGCTCAGGCAGGTGACCCTATACCATTTCAGACAAATGGCTGTCCAGTCTCTTCTTAAAAATTTGCAGTGTTGGAGCATCCACAACTTCTGAAAGCAAGCTGTTCCACTGATTAATTGTTCTAACTGTCAGTAAATTTCTCCTTAATTCTAAGTTGCTTCTCTCTGATCAGTTTCCATCCGTTTTTTCTTGTCCTGCCTTAGGTGCTTTGCAGAATAGCTTGACTCCCTCTTCTTTGTGGCAACTCCTGGAATACTGGAACACTGCTATCATGCCCCTCCTAGTCCTTCTTTTCATTAAGCTAGACATATTCAGCAACTGTTTTTTTATATGTTTTAGCCTCCATTCATGTAATCAATAGACTACCGTACCTCTATTTCTTGAGTGTTTTAAACTTGTTCTGGTCTTTGACTGTAATAAACATTGACTTGACATTCATAAATCTGATCACAGGTTCTCCTTTTCTCAAAGCAGGTGATGGCCCATCCTCGCTATCTTGCTTCCCGGCGCATTGCAGTCTTCCTGAGCATGCCAGATGAGGTCCAGACCAATGAAATCATCAAAGACATTTTTCAAAAAGGCAAAGTATGTTTCATTCCATGGTACAAGCCCCAAAGCAGCCACATGGACATGGTCAAGCTAGCTTCCTATGAAGAAATTGCCTCGCTTCCTCTGACATCCTGGAATATCCATCAACCAGCTGAAGGTGACGTGCGGGAAGATGCATTGGCCACGGCAGGTAAGTCTGGAATTGCGACCAGGAATTACGATACCGGTAGGATGTGGCTTATAGCCTGACCAAAGCAGGCATCAATTTGTACGTACTAGGTCTTCACCCTGTCATGGTTCCAATAGATGGGGCCAGCCAAAACAGAACTCCAAAGGCAAGAGGTTTCCTTAAAGAACATATTTATTGGCTACAAAGTATTGGCACGATCAAAAGTGAAACCAAGACTGACGGTCCCTCCCAAAGGTTACAATGTTACAAAGTTGAATTTCCCACCCCAGTAATATGTCATAAATCACATTCCCCAATAAACTACTTTGGTGGGCTTTCTAAACAGAAACTGTAGCCCGCCAAAATAGAGTCAGCAATGACCTTGGTTCCCACAGGACAATTTATTGTTTTGTCTAAACTTAAAAATACTCATCCCCCCTCCCAATTCTCTGGCAACCGAAAATGAAGTGGAAATGGCTTCAGCCAAATTCGTTTACAGCGTTAACACACCCTCTTATAAATACAGGTAGTTCTCGGCTTAAAACAGTTCATTTAATGATCATTTACAACAGCACTGGGAAAAGTGACTTATGATCGTTTTTCATGCTTACGACAATTGTAGCATCCCCCATGGTCACATGATAAAAATTAAGTCTCTCGTCAACTGACTCATATTTATGACAGTGTCCTAGGATCATTTGATCCTCTTTTGCGACCTTTTGACAAACAAAAGTGTATGGGGAAGCCAGATTCACTTAATAACTTCATTACTAACTTAACAACTGCAGGGATTCACTTAGCAAATGTGGCAACAAAAGTCGTAAAATGGGGGGGAGGGAATTAACAAATGTCTCACTTAGCAACAGAAATTTGGGGATCAATTGTGGTCGTAAGTGAAGGACTACCTGTATACAATCTCTTTTTTAAAAAAAAAAATCAAATAGAATGAGTAGTATTTAGATCAATGCTAATTTGTAGTTACTTTGCAGATTCAAATAACTCCACTGGATCAACCCAGAGATTCATAGTGAAGCCAATTTGTCCCTCTGCAATAAACACATGTTGAGTAACCATCCTAACTCAAACTGAAACATGGTTTATTAAATTAACCCTTGTTTCTGGATTCATTTGACACACTGAACTGTCAATGCATGGGAGAGAGTGGTCTAGTGGTCTGATCCAGCAACGGCCCTGCTTACATTATCTTCTTCCTGGGCTAAAATGTGACAAGCTACTTTGTGAGTAATGAATTGTGTGTGGTTATATCATGAAGATGCTGATTTGGGAGATTAAAATCTACAAAGTTGGTGGAATATTATGGAACAAATGGCAGGGTAAAATTGGCCAGTTCTTACTGGGACACACAGGCCACTTAACTGAGCTTTACAAAAACTGTGGTAGTTGCAGTTCTCCCTCTTTACAGAAAGAGTTGAGTAAATACGTCCAGCAGATGGCGGGGTAGAATACATTAAGGAAGGAGCCGGAATGACACTTTCTCCCCCCCCCCCATCCCTCTCTAGGTATGATATAGTTAAAACCTTTCTCTCCGGAGAAGAATTTGTTTCTGGCCCTGAAAAGCCATCTGGAGAGGGGGCCACCTCACATTTTAAGAAAAAAAAAACCCTCCTATGCCCTAAATGTCTTAAAATATTAAGGTAAAGGTAACGGTTCCCCCGCACATGTATGCTAGTCATTTCCGACTCTAAGGGCCGGTGCTCATCTCCGTTTCAAAGCCGGAGAGCCAGCGCTTGTCCAAGGACGTCTCTGTGGTCATGTGGCCGGCATGACTAGACACCAAAGGCGCACGGAACGCTGTTACCTTCCCACCGTAGTGGTCCCTATTTTTCTACTTGCATTTTTACGTGCTTTCGAACTGCTAGGTTGGCAGAAGCTGGGACGAGTAACAGGTGCTCACTCTGTTACGCAGCACTCGGGATTTGACCCGCCAAACTGCCGACCTTCTGATTGACAAGCTCAGCGTCTAACCCACTGAGCCACTGTGTCCCTTAAAATATTACCTTAAAATATTACTTTTTCCTAATGGTATCTTATGATTATATTACTTTGTTCTTTGTATGTATACTGAGAACTTCTGCACTGGAGACAAATTCCTTGTGTGTTCAATCACACTTGACTAATAAAGAATTCTATTCTATTTCTATTTCTATTCTATTCTATTCTATTCTATTCTATTCTATTCTATTCTATTCTATTCTATTCTATTTTATTCTACTCTACTCTGCTCTACTCTACTCTACTCTACTCTACTCTACTCTACTCTATTCTACTCTATTCTACTCTACTGTACTCTACTCTGCTCTACTCTGCTCTGCTCTACTCTACCCTACCCCACTCTATTCTACTCTATCCTACCCTACTTTCCCTTCGCTTCGCTTCGCTTCACTTCCCTTCCCTTCATTTTTAATCTCATCCTGCTTTCTGAACCAAACAAAACTTTGTGCATGCCAGTCAGTAAAGGCTTATGTCCATTGAAGCTTGGGTCTGTCTTTGGGCAAGTGCTGAAAGCTCAAAGACAGGAGCTACTACAAATAAATGCCAGTAAGATGGGCATACAATAAGACTGATTTTTTTTATATGTAAAATTTATTGGCCACCCATCTTCCTACAGGCTAACCCTGTATGAGTTACCCTGATGTGAGCTTGCCTAATGTTGTGGAATGAACATTTCTATATTGAAACCTTTTGACTGATGGCTTTCTTTTTTTCTTCTGTCCAGTCCACTCCCATTCTTGGACCCTTCCTGGACAAGTCCCTGCAGTTTTCTCGGCAGGGTTTTTCAACAGCTTGCCGTTACCTCCTTCCTAGGGCTGAGAGAAAGGGACTGGCCCAAGATCACCCAGCTGACTTTGTACCTAAGGCAGAATTAGAACTCACAGCCTCCCAGTTTCTAGACTGATCCCTTCACTCTCACACCAGACTGGCTCTTAAACACCTGTCTGAATTGGAGGTTTGAGATACAGTATGAGTGAGGCAAATTCGAGCGAAAGCCGTGCTTTATGATTTGCAAACCAGGAAGAGTTGAGAGTGGGATTGTGTGTTTTGTTTTGTTTTGTTAGCTCCAACTTCCTTTTCCAAAAATATTCAGAGAGGTGTTTACTTAAGGCTATGTTCCCATGTTTTATTAAACTGAGGACCCTGTTCAAATCTAGTTTGTCTTGGTAATTATATTTTTGCTTTTGACAGCTGCTCCATATCTACCATGTCACAAAACTGGTGTTATTACTTGAAGGGACGGGCACAAAATTTTGCTTTTACCGAATTAAAAAAAGCCCGAACCAGACCTGGGTACAAATGTTCTTTTTGAACATCGCCACCAAAATGACTGCAGAATTCCTTTAAATTTCTCTAGAGAGGGGGGAAAGTCACCAATACCATAGTCCTTAACTAACAACCACAGCTGACCCCAACATTTCTGCTGCTAAGCCAGAGAGTGGCTCAGTGTATTTCCCCCCCCCAATGACCTTTCTTGCCACCGTTGTTAAGTGAATCACTGCGGTTGCTCAGTTAGTAACACAGTTGTTAAGTGACACTGGCTTCCCCATTAACTTTGCTCGTCGGAAGGTTGCAAAAAGGGATCACGTGACACCCCCCGGGACGCTGCCGCCGTCATCAATACACACTAGTTGCCAAGTGTCCAGATTTTGATCATGTGACCGTGGGGACGCTACAACGGTCGTAAGTGTGAAAAGCGGTCGTAAGTCACCTCTTTCAGTGCCATTGTAACTTCACAAGGTCACGAAGCGAACTGTTGTGAGTTGAGGACACTCGGTAATTTCTCCAGCCCTGTGTTCTTTTGTGACATCTTCCTCTGGGGCCTTATGGGAGCAGGAGAAGTCAAGAAGGGGGCAGATCAACAGGGAGGTGTTCGTGCAGTAAAAGAGGGGATGCTCAGAGACATTCCGAGGAAAACTTCAAGAAGACACACACCCCCACTTGCATTTGCACTCATGTCAGAAGCACCAAGGCACTTCTGGGTTGAAAGAATTAGCAGGAGACGTCACCATTGCCTGGGGTACGCCCAGTTGGGGCTCCTTTATGTCTTCAGCTGGAGCAAAAGATGGGAGCTCAATCTCCCCCCAAGGCTGGACTTGAGTCTCAAACATGGTCTGGGTAATCTTCATCCCAGCACCCTAATCACATGAGCTATCCTGCTCCCAACAACCTCCTAAGGGATAAAAGCGGGGCTTTTTTTCTCATAGAACGCTCAGAACGGAGTCCTGGCACCTTTTTTGGATGGAACCTTGTAGGGTAGGCAAGGCGGGTTGTATGACATGTGTGAGTTCCGGCACCTTTTTCTTTTACAAAAAAAGCACTGGGTAAAAGACATTTTGAAAATAAACGACATCACAAAAGACATTTTGAAAATGAAAGACAGAATAAAAGACATTTTGAAAATGAAAGACAGAATAAAAGACATTTTGAAAATGAAAGACAGAATAAAAGACAACTTGAAAATGAGTGACTTCACCAAACTGAGGGAGAATCGGTTGTGGGGGGGAAAAAACAGCAATGCAGGAGCGTTTCTCAGCCCTCATTACAGAAACTCGTCAAATAAGGCTATCCCCTTGATCAGTTATTATCTATTTATACTCCTAGTAGCTGGAACTAGGCTGGGGCCTCAGTGGAGGAGCTTCTGTGCAAAATGCAGTTTAATCAGAATGCGACGCCACACATAATTACCTGGGAATAAGCTCCACTGAACCCCAGCGGAGTTTTCCTTAATAGTAACTGCATTGTGTCGAGTTATTTGCAGGCTAACGGGAGTGTTCCTTCGCAAAGCCAGGCCACAACTCAACACAACATTTTGCTGTCTGAGGATAACCTGCAGTTTTCTGAACTAGTAGCTGTGCTTTGGCCTCAAAAGTGGTGGTGGGGAAAAACTATAATTATTGGGAAGGTTCTTACCAGTTTGATTCGATAGTTCCAATAATTTGCTGCCTTGATTTGGAAATCTGAACATAATTGGAGGATTCAGTCAAATTGCTTTCAAGTCAAGTCTCTGAACTGAATAGAGGCCCAATCGCCTCTATTGCATAAAAGACCAGCACCCAACACTTGGGTGTGTTTAGTCCCTGTCAGTCAAAGGAGGAGTAGATTGGCTGTTCTCCTTTTTCTCACCAATAATTCATTTCAGTTTTTCTTCCTTTCTAATCAATTCAGCAGAAGAGCCCTGACAGAAGCCGTGAAAATGCCCTTACAGTAATTACATATAGAGTACCCATCCAAGTGCATTGATACCAATATACAAATAAATTGCAGCTCCCAGCCAGAAACAGAAATAATTAAACGAGAGGAAGCAATTTAGTTCCAGGCTGGAGATGTTAAGCGAAAAAGGTTGCGTAATAAGAAAAGAGCTGTGGGTAGAAAAAAAAGTATGCCACCTGCTGACTCCTCTTTATGATGGTGTCAAATCATGTGCTGAGTTGATGGAGAGCACATCCGGGGACCACTTCTCATCAATGCGAGCATTAAAAGAAGCCATTCAGGTACAACCGTAATTTTTCAGAGTTTTAATCACTTGCACAGAAGCTGTTGTATGAATTGCTTACCCTGGTTGGGCACGCAGTAGACGTTTGCCATCGGTTCCATCCTTGCATCTGCGTTCAATAGCAATAGCACTTAGACTTATATGCCGCTTCACAGTGCTTTACAGCCCTCTCTAAGCGGTTTACAGAGTCAGCGTCTTGCCCCCCCCCCAACAATCTGTGTCCTCATTTTACCCACCTCGGAAGGATGAAAGGCTGAGTCAACCTCGAGCTGGTCAGGATCGAACTCCTGTCAGTGGACAGAGTTAGCCTGAGATAGACTTAGCACTTATATACCACTTCCTAGTCTTTTACAGCCTGTCTAGGTGGTTTACAAGAGTCAGCATATTTCCATCAACAATCTGGGTCCTCATTTTACCAACCTCGGAAGGCTGGAAGGCTGAGTCAACTTTGAGCCCCACCAGAATCGAACTTGTGGGTAGAGTTTGCCTGCAAATACTGCATTCTAACTACTGTGCCACCATGGGCCTGGTTGTATTAAATAAATACATTGGTATTCCAGTATTGAAAGAGTTCCTCTAGTTTTTGCCGTCTTGGGCATGCGTTAACCACACTTTTCCTTCTGGGTTGCGATTGCAAGGAGCAAGAAACTTGTCTTTCATTTTAAAGTGCGATTTTGAAAGAGTTGTTAATACTGAAAATGTTATGGGAGAAAATATATATTCTTGTCTTGAAATGAAACAAACGAACAAAAAGATACATGGAGGGAAATCACTGAAGTCCACAGGAATCTGGATTGTACTAAACTTTAAGGGATGCTACTGCCAGGACCATTACTTCATTTATATTTCAGCTTTCCTGTACTTATAGATAGACTCCATATTTATTTTCAATTCACGTTTTATTTTATTTGAAACTTCCAAACCAAATTGCAACATTGGCATGTAAATAAACAAATAAACAGAATTGAGGTAGAAAAAGCAAAACAAATTCTTTCAGAGGAAGTTCTAAAGTAGCTTTAATCCAGGTTTAAAATACAAGAAAATAGCAAATTCTCCCAGTACTTCTTTCAGTAAAGAAAAAAAAAAGGCTTTCCCCTTTGAGTCCATTTCCTCCCTCCCCCCAAAATAAGCTCTTTAGACCAAATACCCAGATCTTTTCCCACACTCCACGTTATTTTCGATACATTCAGCTTGCATTTCTACATCCCTGACGGCCATTTTGCTTGGACGTTTTCTGTTGTTCTCGCTCCAAAAGTTTTTCTCTGCTGCAAAAGTTAAAAAAAAACACAAACCCACAAAAAAAAAACCCAGCAAGGTGATAAGTTTGTCCCAACTCTTAACTTGTGCTGCCTCATTTGTTTCAAATGTCCCCTTGGCAAATCCTTCTCCATACTGAGGAAAAACAGTTCCATGTAGAGTTGCCTTTCAATGCAGCAAAGGCTTCAAGAACGCCTGCCTGGTTCCTTCGCAGTTCCTGGCAAAGACAGCTGCATCAATTCTGAAAGCAGATGGTACGGCAGCAAAAGCCGGTCCCTTGTGTGGGTTTGAGGGCAGGATGGCAGAAACATCACCACTGGGTTGGATTTTTTTTTCCAAATTTCTCTTCCCATGCAAAGAAGCGCCCGCTTTCCTACTTTATTCTCAGGGAACCAGAGAATTTATTTGAAATTTCCCTTGGATGGGCTAGTTGACTTTTCTTATTGGAAGTGCTGGAGGGGGCCTTATCTGGTGGCAGTGTTTGCTACAACTTACAGTATGTCCAGGAAATCAGGAGCCCAGGTAGTTCAAATAAAGAGCAGTAGCAATTGCAGTTAGAATTATATACTGCTCCACGGTGCTTTCCAGCACTCTCTGTGCGGTTTAGAGTGTCAGCATTTTGCCCCCAGCAATCTTAAGTCCTCATTTTACTGACCATGGAAGGATGGAAGGCTGAATCAACCTTGAGCCCTGTCAGGATCAAACTCTTGGCTGTGGGCAGAGTTTGCCTGCAATACTGCATTCTAACCACTGCGTCCCCAGTGACTATAGGTTTATTGTATGATAAAGCAGTCTACAAGAATCTGAAACACTAATGTTCAAAGAAAATTGGTGGTAGATAAGAGTCAATGGAATTCAAAGTGGGCTGGGCTTAGACCTCTTGTGGGTGCCAAAGGGACTCGAGCAGTGGTGGGATTCAGCTGGTTCACACCAGTTCGGCAGAACCGGTAGCTAAATTTTGTTGAGTTCAGAGAACCGACTTAATGCATACTTCTTCTGGAAGTCCAGTCTAGGCCTTGGAGGTCTGGAGGAGGCCTTCCAGGCCTAGAACAGCCCACCAGAAGTGCGTGGGTGCCACTTCCGGAAGTCTGTTCAAGGCCTCAGAGGCCCAGGCCTCCATCCAATAAGAGAACCGGTTGTTCAGGTATTTGAATCCCACCACTGGACTCGAGACTTATGATGTGTTTGACCCCTCCCTCTGGCTCAGCCTGGTCATCTCCTACAGCAGACATGTCAAACACAAGGCCCGGGGGCCGGATCCGGCCCGCGAAGTGGTTTCATGTGGCCTGCGAAGCCATCCTGGAAACAGTGAGGGAACGGCCCCCACTGCCTTGGCCCAGAGACCCTCCTTCTGCCAGAGACTCTCAGATCTGTCCCACTCCTTCCCAGGCCCCCATAGGCACCCTTGATGCGAACGATGTAGAGCTGGCCACGCCCACCCAGTAGGCCAAATGCACTCTAGCCACGCCCACCCAGTAGGCCACGCCCACCCAGGCCATACCCACCCGGCCCCCTGAGGGCAACCGCAATGCCCTCAATGAAATTGATTTTGACACCCCTGTCCTACAGTATCTTTCCAACACTGTAAGCTTTCCTTGGCTGCCTAAAATTCCTCTTCCATTGAACGCACCCCCTTTAATTTCCCGCCCCCCCATTAGTATTAAATGAAAGGAAGTACTGTAGGAACCAGGAGTCTGCAGATTATTGGAGAGACATTTTTACACACATTCTCTGGCCTCCTCATAACAAACTACATACAAGAACAGTCTTTTAACAAGCTATCTACTTTCAAGTTGTGTGCGTGGGGTGGGGGTGGGGGGGGAAGGAACCAGTCCTATGGGCTGGGGGAAAAAACACCCCACCAGTTTAAATTGCAATTTCAGGGTTCCATCCAGAAGGCCCTTGATAATACTGACAGGTCCATGCTGAGAGCTTGATGTTTCTCAACCAGGGGTCTGATCTGCAATTAAATCTTTATTCCGTTTTTATCTGACATCCAAACAAACGCTTCAGCTATTGTAGCTGTTTCCTTTCCATTTCCCCCGGGGGGAAAAAGCAGATATAAAGTGCACACGCAGAGATTTTATCTTATGGAACATGCAATAGATCAATTGTGGAATTATTACCATGAAAAAACTTGGGGGAGGAGATAAATTGCTCGCTGTTGCAGCTATCCCACTTAGCCGACCCCTCCTTTTCAAAAAAAACAAAACAAAACCTCTCAGCATTAGAGATGAGAAATTTATTTAGGCGACTTAAAACCCGAAAAAGTGCAAACAGGAGGGACATCTTCTTTGTGCAGTGGAGTGCAAAAAAAAAAAGAAAGAAAGAAATTATAGCAAAATGTGAAAAAAATAGTTTTATAATGATAGTTAACTGTTACTATATGCAAGGGGCTCTTCGTTGTTTATGTGCCTTTTTTTTAAAAAAAAAGTAATCTGTTGGTGTTTCCTATACAAATACACATAGGGACGCGGTGGCTCAGTGGGTTAGGACGCTGAGCTTGTCGATCAGAAGGTCGGCAGTTTGGCGGGTCGAATCCCGAGTGCCGCGTAACAGAGTGAGCGCCTGTTACTCGTCCCAGCTTCTGCCAACCTAGCAGTTCGAAAGCACGTAAAAATGCAAGTAGAAAAATAGGGACCACTCCGGTGGGAAGGTAACAGCGTTCCGTGCGCCTTTGGTGTCTAGTCATGCCGGCCACATGACCACGGAGACGTCCTCGGACAAGCGCTGGCTCTTCGGCTTTGAAATGAAGATGAGCACTGGCCCCTAGAGTTGGAAACGATTAGCACACATGTGCGGGGGAACCTTTACCTTTACCTTTTATACAAATACATCTGCATATATTTAGCCACTTGCCTTAATAATCTTTGGTATGTGAGTTTTAATACAATAAAAGTCTGAAAGAAAAGGAGCTTTTCACAGCTTCTCTTGTTGCTTTTGTAGAATGCCTTCCCAGAGAAAATTGCTTATGAGTCCTTCTAGTGCCTGCTCAGTCTTGCTTTGTGCACAGAGGAGTTTTAGCAAAGCATTCTCAATATACTGCATATTTTTTCCCCAATCTTACTATGCTTTCTGCTTTTCATATGGCCTCATGTTAATTTTGCTTTCTATTCTCAAGGGGGCTGTTTAATGCATAGGTGTATGCTGCCCCAGGAAATTGGAGTGAGTAGGGTCATAAGAAATGCATTAAAAAGAGAAAGAGAAGAGAAAGAGTGCAGAGAAGAGCTACAAAGATGATTGGGGGACTGGAGGCTAAAACATATAGGGAACGGTTGCTGGAATTGGGTATGTGTAGTTTAATGAAGAGAAGGGTGAGGGGTGACATGATAGCAGTGTTCCAATATCTCAGGGCCTGCCACAAAGAAGAGGGAGCCGAGCTATTCTCCAAAGCACCTGAAGGCAGGACAAGAAGCAACGGATGGAAACTAGTCAAGGAGAGAAGCAACCTAGAACTAAGGAGAAACTTCCTGACAGTTAGAACAATTAACCAGTGGAACAACCTGCCTCTAGAAGTGGTGAATGCTCCAACACTGGAAGTTTTTATGAAGAGACTGGACAGCCATTTGCCTGAAATGGTATAGGGTTTCCTGCCTGAGCAGGGGGTTGGACTAGATGACCTGCAAGGTCCCTTCCTTCTTCTTCTTCTTCTTCTTCTTCTTCTTCTTCTTCTTCTTCTTCTTCTTCTTCTTCTTCTTCTTCTTCTTATTATTATTATTATTATTATTATTATTATTATTATTATTATTATTATTATTATTATTATCTTTTAAATAATAAGGATAGAGAAATGGTTATTACACAGTTGAGATCCCATTTTGGTGTAGTGGTTAAGGGTGACTCTAAGTTCTAGTCACCTGGGTGTCCTTGGGCCAGTCACTTTTTCTCAGTCCTAGGGAGGAGGCAATGGCATACCACTTCTGAAATCTTGACAAAAGAAAATGCAGGGACTTGTGTAGATCGTTGCGTGGGGTCCACACTGACCCAAAGGCACAAACACAGAGTTCCATATGCACAAATTTCCATCGTACCCCTATATGTATGTGAGAAAGAGTGACTGGCCCAAATTGTGACATACAGCATTCTAAAATACTTTTATAGCTAGAACGATGATGTGCTTAATTTATTTGTCTTTTCCTCATCAAGAAGATACCTGGATGATTTAGGCCAGGGGTCTTCAAACTTGGCCCTTTTATGACTTGTGGACTTCAACAGCATGCCTAGCTGAGGAGTTCTGGGAGTTGAAGTCCACAAGTCATAAAAGGGCCAAGTTTGAAGACCCCTGATGATTTAGGCTAAGGTAAAGGTCAGAGTGAGCGCCTGTTACTTGTCCCAGCTTCTGCCAACCTAGCACTTTGAAAGCACGTAAAAATGCAAGTAGAAAAATAGGGACCACTGGTGGGAAGGTAACAGCGTTCCATGCGCCTTTGGCGTCTAGTCATGCCGGCCACATGACCACGGAGATGTCCTCGGACAAGCGCTGGCTCTTCGGCTTTGAAATGAAGATGAGCACTGGCCCCTAGAGTTGGAAACAACTAGCACGCATGTGCAGGGGAACCTTTACCTTTACTTAAAGGTCAGCAAAGTGAGACTAACAACTGCATAGACATCCTGAAACAACATCCTCCCTCCCTCCCTCTCTCTCTCTCTCTCTCTCTCTCTCTCTCTCCCTCCCTTCCTTTCCCTGTCTCTCCCTTTCTCTCTCTCCTCCAACTCTGTCTCTCTCTCTCTCTCTCTGCCTCCTTCAACACACTCTCTTTCTTTCTCTCTCTGTCTCCTCCCAGACCAAAAGAAACCCTCCAATCCCAATCTTAACTTCCACGAGTGATGCAACCTCACTTATTTTACATTATCTTCCATCTCACCAGTTCAACTTTTGCTTTTCCCCACATTATCAAGCACAGCCCCCTGTCTCTGATAGGTTGCATTGCTGTGACCTGGAAATCCAACTTAACCAGCTTTTAAAAGTCAAAACCGGGGGGGGGGGGGTGGAGGTGGGGAACACACACACACACACACACACACACCTCCCTTCTTGGACAAATCAGGAAGAAAACAAAATTGAAAAATGAAAAGTTAGTTTGATGTCATTTCACCCCAGATATTTCCTCTCGTCCACAGATGGTCTGGATCTCATCCTGATGCCGGGACTTGGTTTTGATAAAATGGGGAACAGGCTGGGAAGAGGAAAAGGATATTATGATACCTTCCTCCAACGATGCCAGGAGCATCCGAAAGGAAAACCATACACAATTGCCTTAGCTTTCCAAGAACAGGTATGCGGTATGGTCCCTGTGTCTGAAACTGATATGAAAGTGGATGAAATCCTCTTTGAAGACTCCAAGCAAGAACTCTGATGAGTGACTGGCCGTTGCTTTTCATGGAATCTATGGACCCCTTCATTCACACCTATTCTTGATGGGGAGGTACTGTGATAAACCGCTGCCAATATCTTTGTTATCTCAACTCTGTAGCTGTGTTGAGGATGGTACTACCACCAATTTCTTCATGTGTCTAGCTTATGTGTCAAGGTTCCCATTGACAAACCCAACCAAGTAAACACCTTCAAGGCGTTTCGATCTCTTTGTTGAGTACATCATTTCGGCATGTATGCAAGCAAAACCAGCTCTGGCAAAACCCCACCCTAGCCCATATAGTAAAAGGAGTTCCCCCTCCTCCTTTTTTGATTAGGTCACGTTACCCAATTAGGTGCAAAAATATTGTTATGAGAAGGTGCCTCTGAGTCTGGTTAGATATCTGGTGAGCTGTCCTTGGTTCTCACGGTCTGCTTTCTTGATCTTTGAAGTCTGCATTCCAATCCCTTTCCATTAGTTTGTTGGCAAGATGAGAAGCAATAATTGTCACACCAACAAAAAAACATGCTTTGAACTTGACATCATGCACGTAATGTGTATGGATTACCTATTCTTCTTTTCTAAACTATTGGCATAATTTGGCAGAGTTTCTTTTGATGGAAACTCATGAGAAATACATGATCCAGATGGTGAGTGAACCACCAGCAAGAATACTGAAAGGTTGTTAAGGAGAGAAAAGCTATATTCTATAGACACCAAATAGCTGCTCTTTTAGAACTTTGTTGAGCAAGATGGCTTCAGTTATCCCCTGTGGGTTTATCCTCCAGATGTATGTACTTCCAGAATTCTCCATAAAGATGGCCATTGCTGAAAGAGCAAGAGCCTTGGTGGAGCAGTGGGCTAATGCCTCCTTAAGTAACACCAGCTGCCTGCAATTAGTGTAGGTTCGAGTCCCACCAGGCTCAAGGTTGACTCAGCCTTCCATCCTTCCGAGGTAGGTAAAATGAGGAGCCAGATTGTTGGGGGCAATAAGCTGACTTTGTAATAATGCCGCTTGGGGGGGGGGCGAAAGCCCTAATAATAAGCAGGCATATACATAGAATGAAGGCTATTGCTAAGCACATTGATTTGTGCTTCTTAGATTGTAAGCCGCCCTCAGTCTTCGGAGAAGGGCGGGATAGAAATGGGATTTAAAAAAATGCTGGAAGTCCAAGACCACACATCTGGAGGTGCCCAGATTAATGATGGCTGCCCCTCCCCTGCCAAAAATCCTTCCTGAAATATTAGCCAGCGGGGTTAAGAGAATGGGAGTCTCTCACCCGACTAACACCTTCCTACAGATGTTTGGGGGGAACTCTTCTAGAGCAGTAGTCTCCAAACTTGGCAATTTTAAGACTTGTGGACTTCAACTCCCAGCATTCCTCAGCCAGCTCAAAAAGTCCACAGGTCTTAAAATGGTCAGGTTTGAGGTTGAATACAAGAAACAGGAATGGGTGTGTGTGTCTTAGGATGGTCTTCAAGATGTTATGTGTTGGTGTTAACCTAGGTTTCCTTTATTTATGATTTAGTGACAACCTGAATTGGATGAGTTCACACAATATACTAGCTAAGGGAGGTTAGCACAATGTATGAATTCAGCTCTTGGGTTGGACCATTGGGGTTACGTGTGTAGCCTAAGATTAATGTATTGTGCAAACTCAGCTTATGTGGGTCACTCCTGTATTTTCATGAATGCCCTAAACTATAAGATTCTGTTAAACTGAAATGTAACTTACTCTTGGGAACACAACCAAAGCCAGTTGCAACCCAGTTGCATTTGTGACTGAAACATTTGTCCACCAGCATTAAGTGCACAAAGACAGAAACATTTTCAGGGTTGAAATGCCAACGTCTGCTGTTGTCCCCTACAGTAGAGCAAGTTAATCTGCTGCCAAATGACTGCCCATTATTGTTCAACTCCCAAGAAAGGTGTCACTTTGTGTGAAGTGGAACCTGCTAAATAGTTTTGACAGATGCACCACAGAAGACCAGCCCCAAAGCCACCTTCCCTATTGCCATTGCCTCTAGTAATTGCTCTGATTAACAGGGAGCTCTTTAAAATGCACAACCTATTCCAAACAATGCTTTCACATTCCCTTCTCATCTCTCCTTTGTAGATGATTTGCATTCTCGGAGGGGAAAAAAAAAGAGAGTCATTTTATTTTAAAGCAGCCTTAAGATTTGAGGTTCCCCAAGGACACTGCTGACAATTAACAGGACTTTGAAGAAACTTCTCAAGAATGAAGTGTAGCTTTCCTTAAACCAGATAAATTCTTTTATTAATTAGAAAAGGAATCCATTAATTAACAGCAGAGCTCAGAAAGCTGTATACGCTATCCACACGCCCATAAAGTGTCAGATTTTAAGCTCTCTCCAGTCTGCTGTTGTATACACACATCACATATTGCTGCCATCTCAGAAAACAAGAGCCACACTGGATATGGGGTGGGTGCAAGGGGATGGGACAAAGAAATAAAGGAGGAGGAGGAGGAGCTGTGATGATGCAGTGTTTAGAATTTAGTGTTGTAGGCTAACTCAGCACTACATATCATAATGCCTCTCCCTATCATACTGTCCAGTCCAAATGAGTTAGCCACATGGACACAACTGGTGGTGAACTATGGTGGCGCAGTGGTTAGAATGCAGTACTGCAGGCTGTCTCTGCCCACTGCCAGGAGTTTGATCCTGACTTCCTCAAGGTTGATTCAGCCTTCCATCCTTCCGAGGTTGGTAAAATAAGGACCCAGATTGTTGGGGGCAAGAGGCTGACTCTATAAACTGCTTAGACACAGCTGTAAAGCACTGTGAAGCGGTATACAAGTCTAAGTGCTATTGCTGTTGCTATCATCATGCACGTTGACAGAAGCCACATTTTTCATTCGTTCTGATGCAGAGCAGGAGAAAGTGTTAATTTCTGTTTTCTTAAAAAAAAATCTGTTATGCCTATTTTTAGGATTACACTGCAGTTTCTTTTAACACAGGAAGCTTTCACCGATTTCCAGCAATTGAGGTGAGAAAGGGTTCCAGAAGGCAGGGCAATAGGAGTTTGCATTGAAGGTTGACTACCCCTGTTTCAATGTTGGGTTTCAGATAATTTTTCCACTTAAAAGTAAAGGTAGATTACAACTTTCTTCAACAGGAGCTTCCTAATGGAAAAAAAAGACTCTACGCCAAAGACATTGATTAGTTAGGATCTTTAGCAATTATTCTACCCTACCAAACAAAGGAGAGCCACAGTTAATATGAGGTGGATCAGAATAACACAGTTGGAAGGGACCTGGAGGTCCTCTAGTCTATCCCTCTGCTGAAGCAGGAGGGATAGACAAGTGTCTGTCCAGTCACTTCTTACAAGCCTCCAGTGATGGAGCACCCACAACTTCTGAAATCAAGCCATTCCACTGGTTAATTGTTCTCACTGCTAGGAAGTTTCTCCTTAGTTCTAGGTTGCTTCTCTCCTTGATTAGTTTCCATCCGTTGTTTCTTGTCTTGCCTTCTGGTGCTGTTGTAATTCATTTATCATCTGAAAGTTGGAGTGAAAGCTATGGTATTGAATCGAATTCTCAGTGACTTCATGGACTAGTTTTTCTCCACTAAGACTTCTCCCTTTCCCCCCCCCCCCAAGAGGAAAACTCAAATGCTCCTTTTGTGATAATATGGGAGAAATCAATGAGTGCAATGAGACAAGTAGTTCTTTTCTACATTTCCCACTGGACCATGTGAAAAGAAACCAGAGATTACATTTTCCATTTCTGTTAGGAATGTTGAGCCTCTGGGTTTGCTTCGCCCATTGCTCAATCAAGGCCTAGAGAAATAAGCCACTCCCCCCCCCCCTTGCACATTTTGGACAGTTTTCGCAACAGACATAATTAAATATCATTCTATTAGATTTAAAGCTTCCTACAAAAGCAGAGAATCTGAGAATTACTTAGCCATCACATTAAGCAAATAAGCTGCTTGTCAAAAATGTATATACACAGTCTTCCTTCAGGTACAATATACCCCCCAGTGGAATTTATTGCTTTCATCTTGAATCATTTCAGGCAAAATACTTTAAAAATAGCGTACAAAAGAAGGAGCACTATTTTTTGAAAAGTGGCAGTGAAGATTTAAAGCCTTAGGACAGTGATGGCGGATCTTTTAGAGACCGAGTGCCCAAATTGCAACCCAAAACCCACTTATGTATCGTCGGGTGCCGGGTGGGTGTGGCCCATTCGGTGGGCGTGACTGTGGTGGTAACGGCAGAGTGGGTGGGACTAAAAAGTCCAATCAATCAATTCCAACTTTGCGAGATCTTTCTTTTTCCTGTGAGAAGTTGAAATTTATCGATTGATTGAACCTTTTTTTTTTGCACATAGTGCCAGAGGCCTAAACCGAAAAGGTTTTATAAAACCCAGCTGAAGGCCTAGGACATGGGCGATGGCGTGTGTACCCACAGAGAGGGCTCTGTGTGCCACCATGAGTCTTAGAACAATGTGGAGGATAGAGGTATGAACGAAGGTGAATATACGAGTCCCAGGATAACATTACAAGATCCAATCTGGGTTGGTCACCAGGACCAGGGGTTCTGTCTTGTGAGCTTTTGGACTCATGCTGGAGCCCATCTTCAGGGAGTATGTTCAGACATGCTCTGCTAGACAGAAGTTCCCCAAGGATAGGCTCCAGCTTCCAAGTCTGAAAGCTTGGAAGAGAAAACCTCTGGTCCTGGGTGACCGACCCAAATTGGATCCTCCAGAATACAGATATCCTTGGGTTGTGGGGTCAAAAATGTGAAGACAGTGGCCATGGAGCACCACCCACTTATGTATGTTGTGGGCATAATGCACATAACAAGCAGAAAGACCTCAAATCATACCCTCTAATGGTATGTAGGAAAATGATGGAATCTAGTCAGAAGCTGTATTTCCAGGAAGGAGGGGGTACATTCCAGAGGAGTAACAGGCAACTCAGCCTGGATGTTATGTGTAAGAGAAAGAGGCTGAAGACAGCTCCTCCCTAACAGTTTACAGAGTATAGCAATAGCAGTAGCACTTAGACTTATATACCGCTTCATAGGGCTTTGCAGCCCTCTCTAAGCGGTTTACAGAGGCAGCCTCTTGCCCCCAACAATCTGGCTCCTCATTTTACCGACCTCGGAAGGATGGAAGGCTGAGTCAACATTGAGACGGTCAGTATATTGTAGGTTTAGATAGCTGAGCAAGATTCTGTCTGTAGGTCTGAAAACAATAAGGATCTCAGCTTGGGAGAATCACTACACGTTGTTCTTGGTTTGGAGTCTGACGAGGAATGACCTTGGGGGCGTGGAGGAAGAGCTGCAGCCTAGAAAACAGTCTGGCAGATGAAATTTGAGTCTGAAGGAGGAGGGGGTAGCAAAAAATCTCATTTATGCAACCTATCAGCTTTATTGGTTTTTCTTTGGGAGAGGGTGAGCATCCAGACATTTTATAGTTCGGAGCTAGTGTATATCCAAAAAGCAACACAACTGGGTTAAACTCAACCGTCAAGTCCATATTGATTCGATTTTGGTTTTGTTCGTGCACTTGCAGATGCTACCTCCAAAGGACCTCTAGCATAAATAGCATTCCAGGCAGGGACAAGAAAAACCAACACAGCAAAAAGCAAACTTTGAGGATCTACTGCCCGTTTCATCCTCTGTTCAGCTGACAGCTTTCTCTCTTTTGTTTGATTTTTTTTTTACGGTGCTCATAATATTTTTAGTACATGCGCTGTTCAGAAGTGCTGCTTCCAAGTGACCCCCCTTTCCTTTGATTTTTCTCAGGGGAAAAAAATGGCCTCTTGCTCGGATTGAAAAGTGCTTTCCAACGCATTAATGGAAAGCAAGCTTTCATTCATTCATTTTTATTTCAGCTTTCCACCAGCACAGAAAGAGACTTTTTTTTGAAATGTCCAAAATCGACAGAACCTGTCATAAAGATTAAGGAAAGATCCTATGCTCCAGGCAACAGCAAAGGATACACTGGTTTCTTCTTTCCAAGGCCAGAGAGAGGAAATGGATATCAGATCTCTCTCAAGCTTAATTGTTTTTTGTTTTTTGTTGTTAGGTGCAAAGGGAGCTTTCACGTTTATTTATTTATTTATTTATTTATTTATTTATTTATTTATTTATTTATTCGGTTTATATACCGTCCTATTCCCAAAGGACTCAGGGCGGTTTACAAGGCAAAATTTAAAAACAATCCAATATAAAATTAAAATAAATTAAAATAAATTAAATTAAGTCTAGCCACAAAAATTAAATCACAATTTAAAAACATTAAAACCCCTCAGTCCAGACCAGATAGCTCAAAGAGCCAGGTTTTTAGGTCCTGGCGAAATGAACGAAGGTCGGGGGCAGTCCAGAGTTCCGTTGGCAGTTGATTCCATAGGGCAGGCGCGCCCACAGAGAGCGCCCTCCCCCTGGGGATCACCCGTTGGCAATCCTTGACCGGCGGTACCCTGAGGAGGCCCTCCCTGTGGGAGCGCACAGGACGATGGGAAATTGACGCTGGCAGCAAGTGCTCCCTTAGATAATCTGGGCCCATGCCATTTAGGGCTTTATAGGTCATCACCAGCACCTTGAATCTCACCTTGATGGAGAAGACAACTCAGGTGGCAGTGAATAAGGTTGGAGCATTCCAATTTTGCAATTAGAATTACCCCATGGTGTTTTTCTACAATAGACAGACAGAGAAAGAAAACAGCTCCAAACCAATTTTTCTCAATCTTGGCAACTTTAAAATAGGTGGACGTCAACTCCCAGGTGGATTTTAACACTCAGAATTCCCCAGCCAGCATTCTGGGAGTTGAAGTCCATCTTAAAGTTGCCAAGGTCGAAAAACACTGCTCCAAACAAACATGAATCTACTAACCTCAGTTTGGGTACCCTTGCCAATTGATCAGCTAGGTTTAACTCCCAGCTCGCTCCACTCTGAAGATCAGATTGTCTTAATTTGGATTTAGCTGAAGATTTTTAGTGGTAATGATCTCCTTTGGCTTTCTAGCTTCCACGGACTCTTCACTTCTTTCAAGGAACAGTGAACACTCTTGCAAATTCCTGGTTCTTCATTCCCAAAGCTTCCTTGTGCTGGAAGAGAGGAATCACATCAATTTGTATTCCACTCATGCATTCCTAAGATAACAAATCTAAAGGGGAAAGAGGTGATCAATCTCTTCTTTCTTTGTCTACTTTACAGTTTTGACCTGTGTGGTGACTGCTAACATCAGTTGGTGTTGTGGGTGAATTAAATAAGTGTTGAATGCTCACCGGAGTCATTTGATACCTGCTAACATCTGTACAAAGGGGCAGTATATTCTCATTTTCTTTTCAGTCACCACTGAAGGCCTTTATAATGGAAGCCACAAATCCATGGTATCAGATAATGGTTTTGAAGACAAATACCCACCCCTGAAGTATAAAGCTTTGTCTATCTTTGTCTTTTTTTTTTCTTTTACAAAAATAGTATGAGGGCATGCAACATTTTAGCAACGATAACAATCCATCAACAGAGCAAAGGAGCATGCACAGATGTCAAAATAACATTAAGGATCAACTGATCCAGTTGATCCAACTGATTCCTGTGGTAGGCTGGAAGAGGGCTAGGAGGGCCCCTCCCTACCAGTTCACAGAGTACATCTATAGTTATGCCAAAAGTTGCTTTAGTCTGGCAAGATTCTGTCTGTAGGTGAATAATAATAAACTACTCAGAATTAGCTTCACACGTTGCTCTTGGTTCTTGGGGGCCTGGCACCACCCAGATGTTTCTATAATTCTAAATGTACTTTCAGGCTCAACGTCAGCCAGCCACTGAAGAATGTCCAGGGTGAAAACACATCAAACCAAGTTCATCAAACAATGTGTCCCAAAAGGTGGTTTTTGCATTTACCTCTTAAATCTTCTAGCATTAGCAATACCTTGCAGACAGTGCAGAGTCATATGCAAGTCTTTTGCATGCTCTGCGGTCTTTTCTATTATTTACCAAAATGAACCTTTTGCAAGCTACACACAGCACCTGCAAACCATCCATTGTAACCTTCCTATCAGGGAGGCAGCCAGAGAGCTGCAAATGGTCTTCCTACATCTACCGAAAAGCAACCCCAGAGCCTAGTGCAGGGGTGTCAAACTCAATTTCATTGAGGGCCACATCAGCATTGCGGTTGCCCTCAAGGGGCCGGGTGGGTGTGACCTGGGTGGGTGTGGCCTACTGGGTGGGCGTGGCTAGAGTGCGTATGGCCTACTGGGTGGGCATGGCCAGCTCTACATCGTTCACATCAAGGGTGCCTATGGGGGCCTGGGCAGGAGTGGGACAGATCTGAGGGTCTCTGGCAGAAGGAGGGTCTCTGGGCCAGGGCCAAGGCAGTGGGGACCATTCCCTCACTGTTTCCAGGATGGCTTCGCGGGCCACATGAAACCACTTCGTGGGCCAGATCCGGCCCCCAGGCCTTGTGTTTGACATGTCTGGCCTAGTGCAAAGATTCTTCAGACCTAAGAGATGTGCTTGGTGACTGATGCCTTGCACCAGAACTATATAACATCCTGTCTCTCCCTATCCTATTGTCCAGTCCAAATGAGTACCCACCGGGACACCACTGGTAGTGAACTGTAGTGGCTCAGTGGTTAGAATGCAGTATTGCAAGCTGACTTTGCTCACAGCCATGAGTTCAATCGTGACCGGCTCAAGGCTGACTTAGCCTTCCATCCTTCTGAGGTCAGTAAAATGAGGACCCAAATTGTTGGGGCAATATGCTGATTCTGTAAACCACTTAGAGAGGGCTGTAAAAGCACTGTGAAGTGGTATACAAGTCTAAATACTATTGCTAGTGCTGTTGGTCTTTATGTCTTGACTGGATAGACTGGAAAAAAAAACAATGAAACCATGGGTCTTAAGCACCAGAACAGCACCAAACTCTCCAAGAATGCAACTCAAATGGGCGATTTTGGAGTTTGAAGCTCTGGACAAAGCAACAGCATTGTGTTCCAAGCTCAAAAGAAGTCACTCAGAGCAAGCTCAGAACACTCAGTACTTTTGGGCACTAAGCCATTTCTTTCTTAGAATGCTAATCTTTGAAAATAGAAGTTGTACCTATCTGGGGATGAATCTATCACTCCAATTACAGCCCTGCTGACAGCTGGTTCTTCTGACATCTGCCTGGTTGGTTCTGTTTCTTTGGAAAAAAAATGTCTGGTCAGTTTTTAGGACCATCAAAGCAAGAAGCCCAAGTGAAATGATCTAAGTTTTTTTTTTGTCGTCTGCTCCACATCTCAGCAAGCCCGTTCCCCCCACCTTTCCACATCAAGAGATCCATAGTAACGATTTCCAGAGATGAAAAATCAATTTAAGGCAGAAAGCTGAGAGAGGGGGCTAGGGAAATCAATATAATTTAAAGTGATTGAATGGAACTCTCCATTCCAGTGCCAACAGCCAAAGAGGATTATCCCCATCCCATAATGTTTTGATCTCTGAGCCTTTATTTTCATTATATTTGTCACTGACAAAATGTTCTCCTCACACCGATGTGGCTAGGAATTAATTTAAAATTAGAAGAACTTTTGAAAGACAGGTTTGTTTTTCTCCCCACTCCCAACTCTAAAATGGGACCGGTAATTATCTGATCGCTCTGACCTGGAAGCAATTCACTAGGGAAAGTTTGGAATTACCTTCATTATGGATAGAGTGCTATCAATGCGATTTGTTTTGTATGGAATTTAGAAATAAGATTGTAAATGTATTCTACTCAATGTGGAGTGAGCAGTTTGACGTCCACTCCACTTCGCAGTAAAATCCACTAGCAATTGTGTCCTTCCCTGATCACAATTCTGCAAAAAGAGTGTCTGAAATAAAGAAACCTGTCAAATGTCGGGGAAATCAGGAGATCCAGGCAGTTCAAATGAGTATAAAGATTTATTGCAAGCTTAAGCTCTCTACAAGAATCTGAACTACTAGCGGTCCAAACAAATTGGCGCCAGATAAGGGTCAAAGGAATTCAAGGTGGGCTGAACTTGGATCTTTTGTGGGTGCGCAGGGACTTGAGACTTATGACATATTTGACCCTTCCCTCCAGCTCAGCTGGTCATCTCCTACAAGACCCTATTGAAAGTTATGTACAATTGCGGCAGTAATCTTTTAAAAGAGAGATTGGAGTTGCATTTAAAAATACTTGGCTGACTGAGTATAAGCTTAGAAGCTCAGCAGGGTTGGGCTGGGCTAGTGTTTGAACGAAAAACGTTTAAAGAAGGCCAAGAATAGGCTAGCCTGGAAAGTGAAGGAAAAAAAAAAGTAATCCAAAAGGAAATGTCAAACCCCTGTAATGTTGCCAAGAAAACTGTATCGACGTACAAATGCAATCATGATCAGTCAAGCTTGACCCAAAGGATAGGATAATTTAAACATTAGGAAAATTTACATGCCAAGGAATTAAATCCAGCCCGCGTTGGAAAGGACAGATCTCTGATCCAAAGAATTTATCACGTAAAATTGACGCAGGGAAAGTTAGAGAAAGTCAAGATGGAAGAAAAGAAGTCATTTTAATTCCTCTGCTTAAGGTTGTCCACAGGCTGAATTCAAGGACATTTTGATGTCTATCTGGAGAAGCACAACAACCTTCCCTCTCTTTTATCCAGCTTGTGAAGTTAGATGTCTCAATCACTGGCAAGGATGACAAAATACAGAACGAGGCTGAACTGGAAATAAAGCAGCTGGCAAGGATGGGAAGGACCAACTCTCAGTGCTATTGGTGGGGATTAAATGTAGAAACATCTCCATTCGATAAACTCAAAATAGACTTGTGGAAGGAATCCCCCCCCCAAGAGTTCCACCAACAAAAGTAGATGGGGATACCTGGGCAAATGGACCCATCTTTCCTATTTTCCTTCAGAAGTTGTAGGTGCCCCATCACTGGAGGCTTTTAAGAAGAGATTGGACAACCATTTGTCTGAAATGGTATAGAGTCTCCTGTTTGAGCAGGGAATTGTTACTAAAAGATCTCCAAGTTCCCTTCCAACTTTATTATTCTGTTATTTCTTTGATGGCTTTACTCTCCATCACAATATCCAGCTTCCAAACAGAAAGACTTATTTGATAGCGGAACCAGCTACCGAAGGAAGTAATGGACTTCTTCTTGTCACATGTTTTCTCTCTCTCTCTCTCTCTCTCTCTCTCTCTCTCTCTCTCTCTTCTCTCTCTCTCTCTCCCTCTCTCTCTCTCTCCCCCCCACTCTCCGCTATTTGTCAGTAATATTCTCATTTAGATTTCTTGCAGGAGTTGGTTCTCAATGACCCTTTATCCATTTATCTGCAGGGGTTTCTAAGAAAACAAAGAGAGATGGAAGAGATGGACCAACATTTACTACCAAGCCAGTTTGCCTGGAAAGCAAGACATAGGGCAGAGGTGGCACTAAATGAATAGTTTGGAAACAGATGTTGAGACTCCAGAAGGAGTGCAGAGAAGAGCGACAAAGATGATTGTGGGACTAGAGGCTAAAACATAAAGGGAACGGTTGCTGGAATTGGGTATGTCCAGTTTAATGAAGAGAGGGATGAGGGGGGACATGATAGCAGTGTTCCAATATCTGAGGGGCTGCCAAAAGAAGAGGGAGCCAAGCTATATTCCAAAGCACCCAAAGGCAGGACAAGAAGTGACAGATGGAAACCAATCAAGGAGAGAAGCAATCTAGAACTAAGGAGGAATTTCCTGACAGTCGGAACAATTAACCAGTGGAGCAACCTGCCTCCAGAAGTGGTGAATGCTCCAACACTGGAAGTTTTTAAGAAGAGACTGGACAGCCATTTGCCTGAAATAGTATAGGGTTTCCTGCCTGAGCAGGGGGTTGGACTAGATAACCTCCAAGGTCCCTTCCAACTTCATTATTATTTTTATTAGATATTGGTTGATAAGATCATTGCTAATCAAAGCCCTTTGGCTTTGAAAAAGGGTTAAAAAGTAGGCTGGGTAGATGAGTATTCTCGGTATATTCACTGGTGGTTGCACATGGCGTTCTAGTTCTTCTGGATACAACTCACCCACATTTGCATATACCTCCATTACTGAAGGTCCCTGGGAACTGCTGACCATCGTTTCCAAATGCCATCTTGCATCTTTCCCTGCCCCAAACAAAATCAGCAGGACCTGCTTCAAAAGATACAGTTTGCACACATCAGAATGATTTCCCTTTCAAAGAATGTGTTGGTCGCATTCCGGCCAACCAGGATTTTGTCTTACTGTGCTCTCTGCAGGGTCACAATTATTGTCAGCCTCTGATCTATAAAATTAATAATCATTAGGCTGCCAGAATCTATGTTTGGCTCCTGTGAAACACACATAATAGGGAGATGTCAATAAACCCCTGCAGGTGAAGAGGGAAATGGGAAGCTGCCCCATCCTCCTCCTCCTCCTCCTCCTCCTCCTCCTCCTCCTCCTCCTCCTCCTCCTCCTCCTCTTCCTCTCTCCTCTCTTTCCCTTGCAGAGTGGACTTATATGACACACTGCTGTATGCATTCTTGACCTATCCATTTATTATTTATTATTTCAATTTCCATAACCACTCATCTCAACCAGTGACTTTGGGTGGTGCTACAGATTGACATATCTAACTCTTTTATTTCTGGAACTAAACACAGGGTAAAATTCTACCTAGAGAAGATTACAGTCTTGAATCAGGCTATTCAGGTGTTTCAAAGCCAAGTAAGATATGGCTTTAAGGCTACAGAGATGGAGAAAGTTAGATGCATTCAACTGTTGTATGCTACTTTTATGGTTTTCTCCTGCAGGCAATTCAATCGTTCATGAGAATAAAAATGTTTTTGGGCTGAGAAACAGTTCAAGGGAACAGAATCAACCAGTCTCTTCTTTAAGTGCCCTAGTCCTGATCTGAATTTGAGGTCTTAATAGCTGCTAATTAAAATAAATAAATAAATAAAAATTGAAATAGAGAACCAGACATAAATCTTTTGATGCCTAGTTTAATATGAGCACCGATAGCTAGGATTGACCCCTGACATATTTTACTTTATATAACAGTAAATATATTAATTTTATTCATGTCTATTTATCTCAAGCTTTGGGTAACTCATAAAAGAGGAAGTTGTAACTTTTCAGTTATAATCTGACTTTCAGGTGAAGTTTGGTGGGAAAAAAAATTAAAAACTTAAAGGAAGTCCCATCTCGCTTGTATTCTGCGGTGTATATTATTATTTAATTTAATTTAATTTAATTTAATAACATTTATATACCGCCCTTCTCCCTGAGGACTCAGGGCGGTTCACAGGGCAGAATAAAATAACCAATACAAACATTAAAAACAGATTAAACAATTGCCCTAGTTAAAAACAATATGATACAACGCTAAAAACCCCCAGAAAAATTAAAAAACAAAAAATAAAACAACCCCAACACTCCCCCTCAGGCTAGGCCGGCTTGTACATTATATATTATATTTATTAAATTTATATACCTTATGTACCTTTGTCTAGAGGAGAGGTCCCCAACCTATTGGGCACCAGGGACCGGTTCTGTGGAGAGAGGTTTTTCCATGGACCAGAGAGTGCGTGGTTTTGTGTGCTGCCTGCATCCCACAGATGGGGCTTTGCTTGTTTGTGCTGACCGGTTGCTGGCATGCTGTAGCCTGGTACTGGTCCACGGAATGGGGGTTGTGGACCCCTGGTCTAGAGAAATGTTTATCAGTCTCAGCAACATGAAGAAGTGTGGACTTCAGTTCCCAGGAATTGGTACTTGAAGCCCAGTCTTTAAAGCTTGGGAAACACTGCTCTAGAGAAATTCAACTTTTAATTATATTCACCCCTTTAACCTCTTCAAGAATGTAGAAAATAATTTACCCGTTGAAATTCTCATTGGCCAGAAGGCATTAATATGAGGGTAACCAAAGGCATTAATATGAGGGTAATAAAAGAAGGGGCAAATGAGGGACAAATGAGCTTATATTTTTCCTTTCCTTAATACATGCCTAACCCAGT